>NC_056746.1:150862801-151222801 GCF_019279795.1 Protopterus annectens
AAATATATATATATATATATATATATATATATATATATATGTGTGTGTGTGTGTGTATTATACAATAACATTTAAAAGAAATGATCCATTGACATCTAAGTGCTATAATAAATATCATAAAATAATAATAATGCAGCTCTGGAGATCGATATGGACAACACAGTTTTATTAAAACAACAAAAGATTAGTGCTTTCATCCTCTTATCTGATTCATAGGTTCATAAATTCATAGGTGTGGACTAGGGTAATGGCCCTGGAACCTTTACAAGCATAGCCCATAAAAGTGCCCTAGCATCGTGCTGTCAGAAGTTAGCTCCTAGTGCCTTTATCAAGTAGAGCCACTGGAGTGATCCCCAGGGTGAATTTTCTATTTCCCATCCACTCATCAAGATTTCTCTTGAAGAGGGCTAGTGAGGTGCTCTGCTTGACATGTATGGGAAGTCTATTCCAGAGCATGGGCAGTCTCTGGTTATGAACCTGTCCCTCCAGCACGTTCTGTTGATTGTAGAAATGAGGTTGAGGTCTCTGGAGCATGTGGTGCAGAGGGATTGGGATTTCTTTAGATGCAGCATTTCTAACAGAGCTGGGTCAGACATGACTTTGTAAGTCAAGCAGAGATCACCTCTTAGTAGACAATATGAGATGGAGAATAGCTGAAGTTTTTTGAGTCTGTCCATGTAGGACATGTGTATAAGGCCTAGGATCCACTTCGTGAGGTACTTTTGTGGCCTTTCCAGCTGTTGCAGGTGTCTAATGAGGTACATGCCAAATGGGGTATTATACTCAATGACTGGCCTAAAGAGGAAAGAGCAGAGAGAGAGAGAGATGATGACTTCTTTCTTCCTGGATGTAAAACCCTTGGTAATGAGATGTGCCACATTGAAGGACTTTCTGACCACAGTGGCAATATGGTGGTCGAAGGAGAGGTTGCTGTCAACCTGTGTCCCCAGATCTCTAATAACACCTTCACTGTTCAGTGGGCACCCATCAATGTGGTAATTAGTGGAAACTGAGTTTTTCCCAAAGGGGATGATGACACATTTTTTGGCATTAAGCTTAATGCCATGGTTTCGACACCAGTCATTGGTCTCAGTGAGGCCTTTCTGTAGGGTGTCTACATCACTTAGGGAGTTAATAATGGCTCCCAGCTTGCAGTCATCTTTAAACTTGGTCAGCCAGTGTCCCTCTGTGTTGGCCTGGACTTCTGAGAAGTAGATGCCAAACAGGAGAAGACCCAGGACTGATCCCTGTGGGACTCCACTCGTGACTGGTCAGCAGTCTAACTTGTTGTCCACTACTTTCACACTGTGGGTTCAATCTGTGAGCCAATTTGCAAACCACCTAGTGATACTGGGGTTGACGCCTAGTTTGGTGAGGTTATCAATAATTCCTGAGTGGGGAATGGTATGAAAGGCCTTAGCCAGATTGAGGTAGGCTGTATAAACTGCCTTGCCCTCATCCACAGCTCTTGTGACTGACTCAAAGAAGTCAACCAGGTTGAGCAGGCATGATCTACCTTTCACAAAAACAAACTGCATGGGATCTAGAGTACAGAGATTCCCTATATCCTTGTTAATTAGGTCCATGATGATGCACTCCATAGCCTTACATATCAGACTTGTCAGGCTATAGGGTGATAATTCCCAGGGTCTGTAGTCGCTCCCACTTTATGGAAAGGGATTACTGTAGTAGTGTAACATTTGGTAAGGACAAAGCCTGAGGTGTAGCTGTAATTGAACAGGGCACACAGATGTGGTGCTAGTTCACGTTGTAGTTCATGTAGAACACGTCCAGGGATATTGTCGGGTCCCATGGAAGTTGTATTCTTGGCCTTGGACAATGCAGCTTTAATCTGTGCTGCAGTAATGCTGGGTGCCTTCCATTCCTCTGGTATTGTAATTGGTCCTTTAGGGGGGATAGAGGGGTAAAGTTGGCACTGAATCTGTTGACCAGTATGTTGGCAATATCTGTTGGATCACTATACGAGGTAACATTGTGCAGTAACTCAGAGCAAGCCTGGGTATTGCCGAGGAGATTCTTGATATAACAATAGAAGGCTCTGTGGTTGTTTTAGTGTCTGCCACAATTCTGCCTTCATAGCTGGCTTTAGAGGTTTTGATGAGAGATCTCAACTTTTTGTTGAGGCTAATAAGGGAGTTTCTCCAGTCTCAGGACTTTATTGGACCACCATTAACATTTCAAACAGCACTTATATTATTTTGTTGTGATTAAACAATCAATCACAATACACATTCAATTAATTTATCAATTATGATGCTAAAATAAAAAGTTTGAACAACATATTAAAATACATATTATGTTAAGGCTGACAGCTATCATCTTAAATGTATTGTTTTTAATATGTTTTAATAGTTATAACTTTATTTAGCCCTGATAATGAATTGGTGTCAAATTTAAGCAGTGCAATTTGTATGTCAGGTAATACTTTGAAATTACTGACCCTTTTATTCAGCGTAACATTTTCCAATGCAAAAAGTATACTTTTTATCATTTCCTCATCTTTCTGCTTGTCTGTACATGGCATTACACTGTTTCCTATTTCCCATTGAAAAATAATGACCTAACACTCTCTGCTTTAACATTCTTCCCTATACAAACAGCTGAATAATTCAGACAGTTTGCTAGACAGAGCATGTTGCATGTAATACATAAATATCTTTCGTTGCTGCCAAACATTTGACCAGTCTTAAGGGTCAAAAAATACAGAAGAAAAAATGGGTTGTATATCTAAATGCCTTACATCTGCCTCACCTGAATGACCCCTTCATTGTTCTTGTTAAACATAGCTTTCTATCATGTTTTCATAACTGAGTCCATAACCAAAAATATCATCCCTTGTTCACCTTCATACAATTTCATGTTTCAGGTTTCATAAGATCAAATGATGCTCATTTCCAATTACATTTAAACTCTAATACTTGTTTTTAGCTAAAAAAGATAACACATTCCTATTTTTCTTTTGCACTCTTTCAAAAATGTCACCAAACATAACACGGGATTATAAGGGCTAGGCTTTCTAAAGCCAACCTTGGGGAGTGCACTTTCTGTAATGGCAGTCATTATGAAGTTTAAACTCAACTCCCTGGTAAATAAATGTGATGCTGTCATAGTTTTAGCTACATTCACCTTTCTGCTGGGGACAAATGTAAACTTTTCATTCAATGTAATCAGTTTCAAATTACATAAAAGTTTACTTGAAGAACTGATTACCTTAATTGAATGCCTTGTTTCTCCTTTCCGTGATTGATGTTGCTGCCAATGACACAAACATTCGTTGTTGTTGTTGTTGTTGTTGTTGCACTGGTGATAGTGCTGATTGTATCATGATGGCCTCCACATTTACTAATTTATTCATGGAAACCTTGGAAGACTAGTATGTCCCATTCTATCCAAAATGGTAGGGCCTGCACCACAGCTTTTCAATGAAAAAGGCTGTAATTTAATAAGTTTGTTGCAGAAACAAAGGGGGTCACACAGCAAAGCTATGTGAAATAACAAAAGCAACAGGGTCATTTAGCTGTGGAGGATGTAAGGCATATAGAACTGCTTAAGAAAAAAGGATAACAAAAGGCAATGGAGATATGAAAAATATATCAAAATGAATGAAAAGTTTCAGACAGTAGCAAAACGAGTTAAGGGGGCATATTTAAGTGAGTTAAGGGGACATATTTAAATCAGCAATGCAAAGAACCAGGAAAAGGTAATACAATGGGAAAAATGATAGAGTTCTTCAAGATTATGGGTAATATTAACAAAAACTTCCAGGTAATATTTTGCATGATGAAAGAAAAAATTGAAGGGCTATAGCAGAGGCAGAAGATATTAAGAGGAGGTAGCAGAAATATACAGAAGTCTCTAACATCAGTGATACATACCATAGTATATTCTCTGACCTACATCCAAACAGCCTGAAGTTTAATGAACCCTAGCAAGCTTTGCTAAAACAGTGCTGCAAGTGATGGAATTTCTACTGAATTATTTGAAATCTTGCAAAATGATGCTGTCACAGTGTTGCTTGGAATTTGCTAAAAAAATTGGGGAAAAAATGTGTCCATGGCATTGAAAAAGGCGAATTTATATTCCAATCCCAATGCACCTACTTCACATGCAGGTAAAGTAGAGTTCATGATTCTGCAATCTAGATGCCAGTGATGTATGGACTTAGACCTGCCAGATGTATATGCTGGTTTTAGAAGGGGCAAAGGTAATATATATATATCAAATCGCAAACATCTGTTGGATAATATAGAAAGCACAATACAGTATCATAATTTAAAAAGTCCAAATTACCATAAAGGCAGACCTGCACCACAATTTTTCAATTGTAAAAAAAATCTGCAGTTTTAATCTTATCTCACATGAGGAACAATAATAAAGTATAAACTTAGGATATGCTGAGTCGTACTTCAAAATAAACAGAAAAATGATCTGATGAATTTATAATATGCTTCCAAAACATTTTATGGGAGAAATTATTATCAATCATGTCTACTAAAGTACTAAGAATGCATACTTTGTTTAACCAAGTATGAGCACATTAGATAGTCTTATTTCTTTATTCCCTGCACCACTAAATATCGCCCTCTGACTAATCACAAACAAGCAAAGTAAGTCTATAAGAAGAACAACTTCCACAGGCTAATGTGAGCAAATCCTGATGAAGTCTATGACTTAGGGAGCTTAGTGTTGGGAGAAGCTGTCAGTCTAGTCCTGCTCATCCATTCTATCCTTTCAATCATAATGCAGTTTATTCTGGCATTATGATTGAAAATTTCTTAGCACAATAGCAATATAAATATATATACATATACAGTTTAAGACAGCTGTTGGCCTTCTGATATATATATATATATATATATATATATATATATATATACACACACACACACACACACACACACACACACACACACACACACACACACACACACACACACACACACACACACACACACACAACCTTCAAAATGGTTGGCTCATACAAAGTAGAAATTGAATGAAAGGCTTAACCACTCAAACCAGCAAGGTGGGGGGATAGTCAATATTTTCATAAAAAATAATGAAATGTGATGAAAATAACTGCAATTATTACACAGGATTCAGTTATTGGTGTCAAAAGGTGAGAAATTAAGCACTATATTCAGCTATAATATCATACTCCTAATCACAATATCTCATCTGTTCCCTTCTGAATATGGAACTCAGTAAATTAAAATGCTATACATTATACTACTTGATTTATTAACCTTTTGGAAGATATTTTTTAAACACCTTTATTAAATTATCACTTAAGACACATTAACAGAAAACAAACCATATTAACATTTCCCATTTACATACATTATATATCACATTTCTTTTCTTTCCTTGTAACTATCATCAGTCCAACATTACATAAATTACTGAATTCCTGCCTTCCCTTAAACCTCACTCCTCCTCATGAACATTTTTATGCAGGTATTGTTCCGGCAGTTTCCATTTATCTCTATGTAATTTGCTCCTTCTCTTTTCCACAGATCCCTCTTCCAGTTCTTTTATCTCTTTTGTAATATTCAACACCTGAAATACAGCTGGTGTAGATTTTTAATTCCATTTTCTAGTAATTTTTTTGGTAGCCAACAGAATTAACATTAACAAGGCCTTACTATGTCTAGGCAATTCAGATCCTGTATCCCAGCTCAAAACAATAATTTTCTTAATTAGAGCCATTTGCTCACCCAATATTTCTGACAGAGTACTCTGTAGAGAAATTTTAGGTTCATAGGTTCATAGGCTGGTACTAGGCTATCAGCCCTAGGGCCTATACAAGAATAGCCGTAACAATTCCCTGGCTATTTCTTCCCACATTATTTACTTTCCTGGACCCCTGTCTAGCAGGGCGACTGACGTGATCCCTGGGGTGAATTTCCTTTCTCCCATCCAATCGTCAAGGTTCCTCTTGAAGAGGTCCAAAGAGGCACTCTGCTTGACATGTATGGGCAATCTATTCCAGAGTCTGGGGAGTCTCTGGGTCAGGAACCTATCCCTCCAGCATGTTTTGTTTATTGTGATGACAAGGTTTAGATCCGTAGAGCGTGTAGCTCTGAGGGATTGGGATTTCTTTAAGTGTAGCATGTCCAACAGCTCTGGGTTTGACATGGCCTTGTATGTTAAGCAGAGATTGCCTCTGAGTAGACGATATCGACAGAGTATAGCTGGAGTTTTTAAGGCGGTCAGCGAGGGCATCAGCTTTAGGCCTGTGATTCTTTTAGTGAGGTATTTCTGAGGCCTTTCCAGTTGTTGCAGATGTCTTGAGAGGTACATACCAAATGGGGCGTTGTATTCTATAATGGGTCTAATGAGGGATGAGTACAGTGGGACAATGACCTCCTTTTTACTGGATGAAAAGCCCTTCGTGATGAGGTGTGCCACATAGAAGGATTTCCTGACTGTTGTGGCGATGTGGTTATCGAAGGTGAGACCACTGTCCACCTGTGTCCCTAAGTCTCTTATCACACTTTCTGTGTTTAATGTACTGCCACCTATATGGTAATTCATGGATACATGTTTTTTTCCCAAAGGGGGTAACAATACATTTCTTGGCATTGGGCTTGAGCCCATGGCTCTGGCACCAAGCATCTGTTTCTGTAAGGCCCTTTTGTAGAGTATCCACATCATTTGGGGATTCAATAATGGCTCCCAGTTTGCAGTCATCTGCAAACTTTGTTAGCCAGAGTCCCTTAGTGTTGACCTGTACTTCAGAGAAGTAGATGCCAAACAAGAGCAGCCCCAGGACTGAACCCTGAGGTACTCCACTTGTCACTTGTCTGGAGCTGGATTTGGAGTCAGCTACTTTTATAGTGTGGGTTCTATCAGTAAGCCATTTAGCAACCCATTGGGTGACATAGGGATTAATGCCCAACTTAGTAAGTTTATCTATGATTCCAGAGTGGGGGATGGTATCAAAGGCCTTGGCAAGGTCTAGATAGGCTGTGTGGACCACCTTACCCTTGTCCATGGCTCTGGAGACCGATTCAAAGAAGTCAATCAGGTTCAGGAGACAAGATCGGCCCTTCACAAACCCAAACTGGGTGGGGTCCAGTGTTTGAAGGTTGCCAATGTCTTTGTTTATAAGTTCCATGATAATACGCTCCATGGCCTTGCAGATAAGGCTTGTCAGACTGATGGGACGGTAGTTTCCAGGATCCAAGGTGGATCCCCCTTTGTGGATTGGGATAACTGTAGCTCTGCGCCACTCAGTGGGCACGAAACCTGAGGTGAGGCTATGATTAAACATGACACTTAGGTGAGGTGCCAGTTCATATTGTAGTTCATGTAGTACACAGCCCAGGATGTCATCTGGTCCCATGGATGCTGTATTCTTGGCTTTAGAGAGTGCGTTTTGTACCTGTGTGGCCGTTATTACTGGAATTTGGCAATCTTCCGGTATTGAAATGGGCCATTTAGGGGGTGAGAGGGGTGAAGTTGGCACTGAATCGATCTGCCAGGATATTGGCAATATCCTTTGGATCAGTATATTTAATGCCATTCTGTTTTAGCTCAGAGCAGATCTGAGCATTGCCATTTAGATTCTTGACATAGTTATAGAATGCTTTGTGGTTGTCTTTGGAATCTTTGGCAATTTTATTTTCGTAACTAGCTTTGGAGGATTTTATGAGGCATCTCAGTTTCTTACTGAGGCTAGTAAGGAGTTTTTGCATCCTGGGATTTTCCTCTTTTCTGCAAAAGTTTCTTCCTTTTGTTGTAAAGTTTGTTTATGGCAGGGGACCACCAGATTGGCTTCCTTTTTTTGGATGAGAGCATTTTGGTTCTATTTGGGATGGCACGATTCATGCATGAGTGGATGTGCTCGTACAGTGCCTTAGTGTAGGATTCAGCAGTTGAACTTTCAGTTCCCATCTGCATGGGTGTTATGAAGTTTGTCACTTCTGACTTGAGTAGCATGAAGTTGGCTTTGGAGAAGTTTTTTATGTTTGTTTCCTTACTGGGGCGTGGCCGTGGCATGTGGATGTTAAGGGTGATTCGCTTATGGTCAGACCTGACTAACAAGGGGTGACCATAGGTATGGAGCATTGATTTCCCATGTTGGTAATGACCAGGTCTAGGATATTGGAGCCCCTGGTGGGACTATGGATTAGTTGATCCAGGGCATTGGAATTTATGAATTCCATGAACCGTTGCGCAAAGGTGTTGGGACATGAGTAGTTTTCCCAGTTAATGGCAGGGTAGTTAAAATCACCCAGTATTAGGGTGTTTGGTTCTATCTTAATATTTTCCAGTATGTTTAGAAAGGTGTAGTGAGAATCTTGGGGTATGGTGGGGATCTGTAGCAAGCTACAATTTGGATTGCAGTCTTACCTAGTGTTAGTTGCACTTGGAGAATTTCAGACACATTGTGTTGGCCAACTAGCCTGGTGGTGTGAATATCCTTGGTGAATATTGACACTCCTCCACCTTTAGTGTTTCGGTCCTGGTTTGGTGGCCAAAAAGTGTGGTAAGAGTTGTAGCCTGGTATTGCAGGGGTGCTCTCTGGAGCCTTGAACCAGGTCTCAGTTACTGCACAGATATCGATGTTCTCCATTTTTAGGAGTGCCTCGAGAGAGTGCATTTTGAGGTTTAGACTTCTAGCATTGAGTAGCATTACCTTCAGATTTTGCATGCTTGTACCTGTTACGGTGGTGGTTTTGTCCTTTGAAGTTTGCCTAAAAAGGCACTATAGGGGTGGCAAGAGCCTTAGCCAGTAACCTGAATCCCAGGGTGACAGGTGCAGACCATCTCTGGCAAAGCATCGTGGTCTGTCAATCATGTCATCCCAGGCAGACAGATACTGGATCCCTTGAATGACACCATAAGCTTAGCCAATTGTTGAAGTCAATAATTTTATCCTTATATTGTGGTATCATTCTGGGCGAAGGCAGGATGCTACTCAGGGCTAGGGTCATACCTGCCTGGGCCACATGATCCGAGAGCTCTTCCATGTCTCTTTTCATGTAGTCCAGGGAGGTACGTCTCAAGTCATTCACTCCAACATGGACAATGACAGAGTCATATTTGTACTTGTTGTGGAGTGACTTGAGTGCATGCATTATGTGGTGGATCCTGGCACCCGACAGGCAGCTGACTGTAATTTTCTCCTTATTCAACCTGGTGAGAGGGACATCAGTGTGCCGGACTATAGAGTCACCTATGACTAAAGTGTTAGGTACATTGTCTTGCCTTAGGGGCTGTTGCTGGGTGGCACACTGGTGTTGTGAACTATGTGACACATTGGTTGTGATTGGTGTTTGTTTGCGTTTCAGCTTCAGAGGTCTTTGTTGCTTGGGCAGGTTACAGTTAAGGGCCTCTGCATATGTGGATTTAGTGTTGCTATATGTGGGTGTTGGTGGTGCGGGTTTAGAAGGGCTATGTATTGCTTGAGATGTAGTGTGGGTGTTAACCTTCTCCTCTTGACTGTTTAGCACAATCTTGGGTGGAGATAGCTTTGCTTCCATTTTGGCTATGTAAGTGCATCTCTCACAGGTTGTAGTGTTGGGTGGTAGGAGGAGAGGGTTGTCTGTGTACATGAGGCAATTGCTGCATTGCCCCAGTATGCCCAGATTCACCAGGTGGACAGGAGAAATCACCGGAAGCTGACCCTTGGACATGCTTGGTTTGGGGCTTTTTTTTCTTTGTAAAGTATAGGAGTTGTTTCCTTAGCAAGGTACTTTGCAATTGTAGGCTGTTTAGTGCCTACTATTAATTTCTCCTTGTTAACAAGGAGAGTTCAGTGTTTGTATGAGTTTAAGGCTTCCTAGTGCTTTCCAGCAAGTATTAGAGAAAGTGCTAGTCACAGGGATGCTTAAAGGTAAGATTGAAAAGAATGCACTCTGCAGTGTGCACTAGAGAAGTTAGATGTGAAAGTAGGTAACTTGAGTTTTACCTGTTTAAAAAGTTAAGGTTTAGTGGAGAGTTAATATTTTTAAAACAACAAGATGGATTGAAAGGGGTGGTCACTTTTGTATTTTGGTACTATGAAATACTGTAGGATGGCCAATAAATTTAAATAATTGAAGGGTGGGATTTCAAAATGATGATTTTGTGATTACTCACATAAGCCAATGAAAGTAGAGAGAAATGAGATATATGGTCAGATTAACATAAGAGGCGGGCAACTAGAAAGACAGTGGTATTCAACAAGACAACTTAAATGGGTGGGAGGGCGGGAAAAAATTCTGCCTGACTCAGAACAGAGAGAGCTGTGGTCTCTTTTGAAGTTTTAATATGCTGTTAAAACAGAATGCAAGCAAAACACAAAGTAAAGAAAACAAACTACAGTATTCAAAATATAGAAAGGTAATACAGTAATACAAAAATTAACAGCAAACTAACCTTTCCTTCACAGCAAAGTGTAGCAGAGTCTGGATGAGCCTTTGGGTTAGAATCTGCCAACCCATTGCACTCCCAAAACAGATGTTTCCAGTTACCTCTTTCTTCCCCATCATACCTTCAATATTTGCTATCTACCTGAGGAAAAATTCTCTGAAGTCTGCTTGGGGCATGAAAAAAAAAAACACTATGCAAACATTTGCAAGCAAATATCCTAAACCTTCTGGACTTTGTTGCATACTTGGGAATATATATATATCTATATCTATATATCTATCTATATATATATATATATATATATATATATATATAGGTCTAGGACACATGCTCAACTAGCATATGTCCGAATCACAAAACATTGAACACACATACACGGAATCCCTTAACATCGAAAAGCACTACATTTCTGCAGGGAGGCTTCGCCCCTGCACCCCCACACACCCCCTACTTTATTATTCTCTCTCCGAAATCGCACTAAAGTGGGGAAAAGGGAATTTTCCCTTACCCACACTGTAGTCTGATCTATAAAACAGGCACACATGCACAGAAGGGCTTGTCGATGTTAAGCGCTTTTGTGTATGTGTGTTCGATGTTTTGTGATTCGGACATATGCTAGTCGAGCATATGTCCGGATCCCATATATACATATATATATATATATATATATATATATATATATATATATATATATATATATATATATCCTGTTGTTCTCTTGTAAATTGTTTTTCCTAGTCTCTCTTCTCAATATTTTCTAACCTCCTGTAACTGATTCTTATAATTATCATTCAGCATTTTATATACCCTACTAATTATCTCTTTTTAACATCAGATTCTGTTCTATATTCAACTGAAAGCTGTACCAGAGCAGGTCTTTCATTTAAGATTCCCTTATTCC
Organism: Protopterus annectens; assembly: GCF_019279795.1. Taxonomy (NCBI): domain Eukaryota; kingdom Metazoa; phylum Chordata; order Ceratodontiformes; family Protopteridae; genus Protopterus; species Protopterus annectens. Next base: position 150,874,086 of record NC_056746.1, read on the forward strand.
TTTCTCTTTGCCTATACTCTGACATCAACCTCTGGTAGGAAAGGCAGTCTCGAGTCCGCAGTCCAAATGTCTACTTGACCTTATCCTACTCTATTACTTTTCCCTGTCTATTTATTTGCTCACAATACTTTGGTTTATTTTCCAATTTTCCCCAGTAAATTCCAGTTCCAGCCACCTCTTGCCTATTTTCTGTACCTTTACTTGCAATCATACCTATTGGCAAAATCTTCTTTTTCCATCCCTGTGTTGGTTTAGTTCTTAGAATAGTTTCTGCTACTTTATGAATATAATATTATGTTTGGTTATTATTTTCCCAAATGATCTGCATCCAAAATCCTACTCTCTCTCTCTCTCTTTATTTCTTGAACTTCCCCCTGCTTCATCATCATCATCATCATCATCATCATCATCCCTTTTCATTTTAAATTATAACCTTCTGCTTGTGTTATATATATGAGCCTTAACTGTATAACTCTAAAATATCCATTCAAATCCGGTAAATATAAACTACCTTGTTCTTTTTGAAGGATCATCTTATCCTATTTAACTCTTGCTTTCTTCTCTTTTCACATAAATGCCTTCAACTCTTATTAATTATTGTCCACAGCTTCGCCTCAGTTGCTAAATATATGCCTGACATATATAAAACTAAAAAGTGTAAACATTTTAACTGCTTGTATATTACTATCCATAAACAAGAACTTTTACTTTCTCAGTTTTTGTATTATACTTTGTTTAGCCTCTCCCCACATATCCTTAGCTGCCATAATAGAAGCCTTTTTAATCTCCACTCCTAAAAACTTCATCTTATCATGTCCTTATAAATATGGATATTGTTGAACTAATTCATGTATGGGCACATAAGCTGTGGCTATAGCCTTTGTTTTATCTTCATTAATTCTATATCCCGAAAAGATATGAAACTGTCTCAAAATGTTCCACAATGCTAAAATGTCATTTTCTGGATTTGTAAGATAACAGAATAATATCATCTGCAAATAAAGCCAACATTTCTTGATTACAATACCAATTATATCCTTGCATTCCTGAGTACCTTATTTTCTTTGGTAGTGACTCTAAATATAAAGAAAATTACAAAGGGGAAAGAAAACACCCCAGCCTAGTTCCTCTGTTCAAATACAAATTACCAGAGAGGAACCTTCCCACTCCAATTTTTGCATCTGATCCTCCATATATTGTTTTAATAACCTTATTATATTATCAGGGAATGCAAATGCTTCTATTGCCCTACCCATGAAATCCCAGCTTGCTCTATCAAAAGCTTTCTCTGCATCAAAACCCACTAACAACAGCAGTATTTTTATATTCTGTTTCTTTCTTGATCATCATTGTTCTTTTAATGTTATCAAATGTTTGCCTCCCCTCCACAAAACCACATTGATCCAAACATGTCACTTTTGGCAACACCTTTGCCATTCTTTTAGGTAGTACAGACGTAATCATGGTTTAAAATCAAAATGGGTTTATATGAAGCTGGGTCTGATGGGTCTTTACTGTCTTTTGTTAATACAGCCACCACGGCTTATTTTTCCAAGATGTTAGTTATTCCCCTTCTTAAAATACCATTAACCAATCTCATCCAGATCTTTATCACTTTCTTCCCTCCAAATTCCAAACTTCTACAAGAATACTATCTGTTCCTGGAAACTTTCCTTAAGACTGATTATACATCACCATTTTAGCTCATCAACTATCGTAACTGTTAGTTGTTGAGCCTCATCTACCTCTAATCTTCCATAAATATTTCCATTTGTGCTCTTTCTTTATTTCCAAGTTTGTTAGTTTTACATAAATTTTCATAAAATTTCCAAAATATCTTGTTATAGGCTCATTAAGTTTAGTGACAACCCTTTCATTTTTCTGTTGTCTAACTCATTATGCTAAAAGTTTTTGTGCTCTGGAGTTATCAAAAATGGTTGTTTAACAGCAATCTTTCTAAACTCATACATATTATCCAGATACTCCCTTACCTTCTCTTTAACACATTGCATTTGTGCCTCTTGTTCTGTGAAATTCATCTTATTCTGCAGTACTTTAACCTTTGTCAGCTCATCTAAGTAATTCCTATTACTTCTTAAGCATATCTCTTCCTCTTTTATTTCTACCCTGTTTTTAAACTCCATTTTCATTTTATCCCATTCCCACACACTAGCTATAACTTCTGAAGATATTTCTGTTGTCCCTAATAACTCAGATAATTTATACTACCCATTCTTTAAATTCCTCTCTTTTTAACAGGTAGGTGGAAAAATGCCAGTGTCTCATTTTACTTCATTAGCCTGCAATTTTATTTTGTTTGTTATCAGTGCATGATCTGAAATAGTTGTTGGATGTGTGTCAAACCCTTCAATCAAATGCACATCTTCCTGTAAAATATTATTTCTGTCTAGTCCAGCCCAGTTATTATACCTTAGGGAATGATATTAAAATTCTGTGGGGTTCCAGCTACTGAATGGACATCTTCCATACCAAATATTTTCATAAATTTCTTCAGAAATGTACCCTTTTTAGTTATACTTTTCCCTGCTATGTACCCCAGATACATCCCCATTATTGCAAATCAATTTACCTATGAGAAATATTCCCTACTGAAAGCTGATTATTTCTCACAAAATTTTCTTAAGCTCCACGATGGCAGTTTTATATGAAATATAAATAGATCCCAGCTTAATCCTCATCCATTGCTAATAGCCCCTGCTAGCACAAATCTACCATTATTGTTTTTTTTTCTATCACTATTGGAACCCATCCAGCAATTAGTATTAACTATTCCCTTTTCCTTTGTCCCAGATATTCTGCTGAATTTCCATCCTGGAATCCTTACATAGTCAAATTTACATGCTCATTACTTTTAAAGTGTGTCTCATGCAGCATTGATATTTGCACTCTGCATTTCTTAATATAATTCAGTACTTTTGTCTATACCTGTAAAGCCATTTATGTTGCAAGATAATGTGGAGAGCATTACCATTATGATAAAAAGCCATCCTTCCCACCTATTGTACATGTCAGTTTTACTGAATGTGTATTTCCAACTTTTCTGGTACATGCACACACTTATGTCTGTCAGGCTGAACTTTCATACAGTTGTTTTTTTTTTTCCTCGCCTCCGTTTGAACCTATGTCATATTTTAAATGCTTTTTGTTTTAATGAAAACCCTCAAAGAGAAGAAACTAAGTACATTTTCAAAACACTCACATCCCCTATAACTTAGAACAAACCCACAAACTGTGTACATATTCAAAGAATGAAGATTAAAACTCCAGATAGTAACAGTTGTGCCAAATCAACAACTGCACCCGCAGGCATTACCTAACCTAAAATTAAGGTTATCCATGTTAAAGCACATGCAACATCCTGCGTTGTCACTTACACTGTTTGCTGTCTGTTCTTGTCTTATCTATATCCCCCCAGATATGAAAAACAGTGTATATGTTTTCAGAAAACATTAACTTTTAGCCACGAAAAAGTGCACTGCCTATCTTTAAATTAATTGTACAGTGTTCTAGTAAATGTCTTTAAATATTAAGGCTGCAAGAGAGACTGCTATCTCTTATTCACTTCCCATAATTTCAGATTTTATTTTTCAGTGAATTGCTTGACATTGTACCTTTACATTTTGCATTTCCTCAACAAAAAATGCTCAGAAGTCAATAGATTAATTGCTTGCATATGCAGACAGCTCATCTCCATGTAACAGTAGTCAGCAATAAATCTGTGTAAATTTCACTAAGAACAGAATATACACTTCCCTTAGCAGAAAACGTCTTGTCTCCCACTCAGCATTTGCTAATGAGGAAAAAAACAAGCTAATATCATTGCAGATATGTGAAGCTTGGCATTTTTCATTCAATATTTTGTCTGTTTTTAAACCAACTTGCTTATAAAAACATTTGTTTATAGCTTAAACCAAAGACATTAATCTAGACTTTCACTCTCACAGATAATATAATAAAATCAATGCAATTTTACACGCCACCCCACCCCAGAAGCTCAGGATCACAGTTTATTAACATTAAACTTGTTTTTACACTGTAAAGTCTATATTTCTTACAATCAAAAAAGGATGTATTTACTTTAATAACATGAAACATACAACAGTCACTGAAGAGACTTTCCCACATTTAAAATAGCCGACCATACACAACACAAAACTATTTTGCTATATATATATATATATATGTGGTTTAAATCATTAAATGTTTTATACAAATACTAATAAGAACAAAAAAAGTTTTACTTAGTTACTTTTTCTCTTTTAGTGTCCTTCTACACATTAATGACATAAAGTGGATTATATGATTTACAGTCCACCTGCAAGTTTAACAAAGTCAACAAAAATCCAGTCTTTTTTGGCCACTTTTTCTTGCAAAGCCATATTTCACAAATGTGATTGATGCTTTATAGTCTCCCATTTATTCACTAATTTCAGTGTTGTTAGTCTTCTTCCTAGTCATCTCCATCTCCCGACAATATACACTGGTTCAAGACTAAGATACTTCTGATTCTTCTAGTCAACCTCTGTACTTTTTTCTGTCTCTCAAAGATTTTCCTTTAGAACATTGGAAAATGTTTCACTGGTAAAGTCTCTCTATGAGCTTTACTGTCAGAAAAATGAGAAGCAGAGTTCTCTTTTGCTTGCTGGCTCATTTTTCATTGGATAAACTGTTTTATTTCCTCCTTAAGTTGTTCTGATTCAAAAAATGTCTTTGATCCCCCAGAAAAAAAATATTCTGAAAACATCTGGATTCAGTGACTTGAATCGCACACATCATTTGATACTCCTTGATTGCTGGGTTTGCTGGGTTTGCTTCTCTTTGGCCTGGTGTATAGTAAATAATTATTTTCCACAAACACTCTGCTGTCTTCAATTTTTGATACTTTTCCCTTCTATCATAGTTTTGCCAGGATCAACTCTTTCTACAGGTTTAATTGCATCTTTACTAATATAGGTATTGGCTGCTTTCTCATGGCCCGATTTGGATCATACATTTGATGTGCCCTCTAAATTAACAAATCCTGCTGTGGAATACCAGTCCTGTTCCTTATTTGTGCTTTCAAAAAATGAATACAGTCTATTCCTTCCAGTTTCTTTAGTAGAGTAGAAAATCTTAGGTTTTCTCAGCATGCTCTGTCTTCTAGCTACCATTTTTGAAACAACTCTTATTTAGAAGTTTCATAATCAGCCAGCCTTTTCTTTATTTCATTCTCTGATTTTTTTTTCATCTGAATAGCAGGTTAAAGCTTCTTTTAGTTTTCCAACCTTTTATTATTTTATTTGATATACTTCTTCAGTGTTTGATTTATTTTAATATCATCTTAGTATATTTGATTTAGGTTTTTCCTCTAAATTACACACCTGGGAAAGGCTGGCACAGATCTACCAGTTATGCCCCCTCTGCCCTGACTAAGGTAGATACTGCCACCAGAACATTCAAAAGCCAACTACTCTAAGGCTCTTACAAGGGTACCCAATTATACTGAGTAAAATTAATAGTAATACAAATGGTAGTGTTTGACCAATGCAGCAAGGCAATCAGGAGCAGCCACAGTCATCAAATAAATATAAGTACTCTCAAATGTTAAAATACTCTCTAAAAGACCAACCACAATGAAAAGTCTAAATAAATTTAATAATAAATAATAAAAGAACATGAAAATACTAAATATCTTTTTAGTATTTTAGTCTCAAAAGAGACCACAGCTCTCTCTGTTCTGAGTCAGGCAGAATTTTTTCCCGCCCTCCCACCCATTTACCACCAGAGTTTCAATCTAAGGAAATATTAAAAATAACAAGATGCAAGGGTTCACACAGATACAGAAAAACAATACTTAACTAATCTCACTATATTATCCTGACTGATCTAAAGAATTATTGTCCCTTAGTTCACTTACTAGAGCAAGACAAGATTAAGTGGGTATGTGGTCTTCTTTGTCAGGTTTCACAAACAGACTGCCCTGGGACTTCTGTCTCATCTAGTATTAAACATCATTTCAGTGCTGGATTACAGAATGACATCACAGGCATCTGGTCATCTGACTGGTTCCCACACTACCCCTTTACTAGAAACTGAACCAGAATCTAACACATATGTGTCATAATACACACACAGATCATTTTTAAGATGTGTTATTACATAGGGAAGCTATAAAATCATTTCAAAAACTTCCACCCTTCCAAGGTAGCAATTGCTTCACCCCTAAGGGCAATACAGTAGGATTCCTAATCCTGGTTTTCAGAGACATTTTGCCTCTGGCTGCAATCAGAACTGTAAGATACAATATTTATGGCCTAAACCAGGTAATTTATTTCATTTTATTATTTCACATTTGTTAATTGGGTTAGTCCAAGTGAGTTTGAAAACAAACACATTTTCAGTGGAGACCTGAGGGGAAAAGCCCCATCAAACATAAGTAAAGATAAAGTGACAATATACACATATTAAATAACAATCACAATACAAAATAATTGTAAAAAGAAAAGGTTATTAGCTATTTCCATTGCATTGATAGTAAGCAACCCATTTTTCAGTGGAGACCCAAGGGGAAAGAGCCCCAGCATACATAAGCAAAGGTAAACATACAGGACAAAAACTATTAAAAACAGCAATGCAAATACGAAATTAATTATAAAGAGAAAAACAAAAGAATAAATTATGAACATTAATGGTTGCACTGATAGCAGTAATCAAAATGTACTACATATGAAAGTAAAAACAAAAAGATAATCATTTTTCGAAAGAAGGACAATGTATAGACATTGATAGGAAGTGCAGGAAAAGATAAATAGTGTGGAGAATGGGAGGGGGAGAGAAAGGAGCGGGCTATTGTAGGGCTGTAGTAGTAGAGCTGAGGATTTGGGAAGTTAGTTTAAGCAGAAGTTACTAACAGAGAAAGAAAGAAAGTTAAGAGATGCACATGTTATACAGTAGGTCAGACTAAGACTAAGTGTGGTCAGGCAATGGCATCATTTCAAGTTTAGTAGGTGAGCTTTAAGCTCCTTTTTAAAACAAGGAAAGGAAAGGCTGGATCTAATATGGAGAGGGAGTGCGTTCCAATTTAGTGAGACACAGTGTTTGTAAAGTAGTTTGCCAATATTCATTTTGGGTTTATAAACTGAGAGAAGATGCTGATCAGAGAGGCCGGGAGGGAGAGTAGAGAGTAACATGGGAGGCAAGACCAAGGCAGGTAGAGGGGTTTTGAATATGGAAAAAGTAGTGTGGATTTGCAATTGTAGGAGAAGGTACAGAAATTCCAGCCACTGAAGTTTGTTTAGTGAGAGGCAGTAATGTGAAGACAGTGGTTGGTTTGGAATAAATCTGGCAATTTTGTTGTATGTTTGTTCCAGTTTCTGCATTGAGGTAGTTTGGATACTGGTAAGGATGGGGGAAGCATATAGAAGACTAGGCAAGAGAAATACCTGTGCAAGAGTATGTTCAGTGGCAGTAGTAAAGATTTGTTTGTTCCTATAAAGTAGTCCAAGTTTTTGGTGGGTTTGTTTGATGGCCTGTTGTATGTACAAGTCAAATTTTAGTCGGTCATCAATTATTACCCCAAAGAGTTTGGTCTGTGAGGGAGGGGAGATAGTGGTGCCTGTAAGAGTATGCTCAACAATGTATTAAGGTTGAAAGTAATTCTGCTACAAATATGTAAAATAAATTAGATATAAAATAAAGCTTGCGTAAATATAGAAACATAGTTTAGCAATATGTAATTAGCATCCATACTAAATGACTGTGTCTTAAAAAATAAGGAATCTGCTTAATGGACATGTTTCCCTACAGACTCAGCAAAAATGTAAAAAAAACAATTCTGTGTGTATTTCACACTGTCAGCAAGGACGTTGACCTGCTTCCTTAAAGAATGAACATGCTTTTAACAGAAAAACAATCTGTACATGTTTTTGTCACATGTTTCCTTAAAGACACGCTTTCTTACACTGTCAAGCAAGAACGTTTGAATGGATATGCTTTTATCAAGTCAGCATTTGTATGTGTTTTTCCACAAAATGTTTCCTTAAAGACAATGTCAGCATTGTTTCTCTACAGGATAAAAACATATTTTCCTGCAAACATCAGCAAACAGATGTCTCAATACAAAGTCTAAAATAGAATACCAAGAAGAAAAACAGGATGTAAAAGCACTATAAAGAGACTATAGCAGATAAAATTGTTTGTGTAGGAACACACTTGTTCTGAGGTAGTATTGTATCTCTCACAACATCCATGCTGTTTGAGAAGTAAAGTAGTACAGTACCTGAAACTGTAAACGTAGTTTGTGTGATTTGTTATAAAAAGTTATTTATTAGTTATTGTTCTTAAAGTGACAGAGTTTGGTGCTGCATCAGTGTACATTCTGCAAGTTTCTTTGGGCAACAGACTGTGCATCCAATTATAGCTAGACTTTGATTTCAGCAGAATCAGCCAGCAAAACCTTAGTGTCTTAAGAAGACTTCAGTTCCAGCACAGTAAGCAGCACCTTGATAATTAATTTTTCAAAGGCGAGCCTACCTGCATTTGATCATAGGGGGAGTGATGACTGCAGATGGTCACTTCAGTGAAGTTGCAGTAACTAACTTTTGTACATATGTATAAATCCTAAACAGAAATACTCCAGTTTATACAGCTTGCAGCAGTAAAATTTCTCAGACGTCTGAATCCAGATTGAGTTTGCAATGCAGGAAAGTCGCAGTGCCATAAATTCTCCAAGAAAGGTAAACACCAACTTTTCACAGCAGCTTGCTGCCTGCTGTGTTTCACCAGCTTCGTGAGTGACTCTGAAAAATTTCCAGCCATTTGCAACAACAGCCTGATCACCTGTTTCTTGCTAAGTGGTAAGACCTTTTTCGGTGTCACATTTTTAGTATGGATGCTATAAGATAGAATTCAAGCACGTGTAAGCCAAGCTTTACTCTTAATGTAGCAGAACAACCAGATAAAATATGGAATAAACTGCAATATTTGTATACACAGCAGATTAGTAAATGTAAAACCTTATTAGGACAAGTTGATAGTAAGGCATTATGCAAATGTATTACAATATTTGACTGGTATCTCAAAGAAAACAATGTGGGGTATGACAAATGTTTATTGTGTAAATCATATAAAACTGCTTTCTGTGCAAAATGTCATAAAAATACAGTACATGCCATTATTCAAAGGTTAAACTGTACAGACAAACATTTTAATTGTAAAGAACCAGAAAAAGTTAATATGCTTACATTATATTCAGATGTTGTACAGTTATGTTTTGTCACCACATGTAAAAGGTTTGTTTGAGTTACAGCAACAGTCAAATCAGTTATTGACAGAAACTCTAGTATGTTTTGTTACAAAAGAATGTAATAAACTTCTAAAAGACAGACACAATGAGTTCAGAACATTTAGACAAGTTATACAAACATTTTTTTAAAACTGCATAGGGGTTTTAGATTCAGCAGAACAGGTTACTGAAAAATATCAGAAAGACCATGCAGCATTATGGAAAACTCTTGAACAGCAGAGTAAGGCTAAAGAAAATAAATTAGCTGAACTGACAGAGACTGACTTCCTGCATACCACAGCTGAGCTTAAAAAAAAATTGCAAAAGAGCAGGAAACTACAGTTGATCTATACAAAAGAAATATATTTTATAATATGTTTGTGTTTTGAAAATGGTTAAGCATACATGGCAGGACCTGATGTATGGACAATTCATTCTCAAGTGTTTTAATACTTTCATTCAGTTAAATCAAAACACTTCTTAGTACTACAGTAAAGTACAGCGTATGACTGCCATTCTCATAGCGTAGTCAAAAGGTAAACAAAGTTCTAGTGCATAAAAATCAAAAGAAAATAGTTAATAACAGTAAAAATCTGAAGTCACAATACTGACATACATGTATTTTCTTTTCATCTAAAGTACAATGCACAAACGCAACAGGCAGACAACAGCAAATATAAATAATGCAAATATAAACATGCGATAGTTAAGCTAATATTTATTTTGTTTTTTACAATTTTTTTTTTATAATTGTATAGTAACACCACACCAAATAGTTAATGTTCTGATAGACAATTTAAAAAAGAAATTAAATCACAGATAGTATTAGTCAAGCAGTCTTGCAGTTAAATGAAAAAATACTGAAATCCAAGTTAAAAAAATATGTATGCAAAAAAATCACAAATATAATTCTAAGTGCTTTACAACTGCATTCTAATATCAACCTGCAGGTGTATTAACAGATGATTAAAGGAAAAATACTAAAAGGGTTAATTATAGTCTACAGAGTCTAAAATGCGAGCTCAGACCTTCCCGGGCTGGATTAATAGTTACAGGAAATGTTGGAAAGATAAGCTAAAAAAACAAGACTGATTGCCAGACAAGTGGCTTGAGATTTTCTAAAAACGTATTGTTATTAAAACATAATTAAGTGTTCACATGCAACACTATTTGGTAATTATAATAAAACATCCCAATTGTGCATACATGTCACTAATAATCTACTTGCTAAAGTAAATGTTAAAAGTAAAAAAACCTCAGTTACATCAAGTATAGCCAGCAGATGGGCCATAATATACATACAGTTCAAATCAATTATGCATGAGAGTATAAATATCTACTAGTAGTAGTAAACAGCAAAAGCTTTATAAAAATTATCAAATCAGACAAAGTTCCATAGTTTGTTAGTATCCTAATAAAGCAAATGTATAACCAAAGTGTGGGGCTGGCATGCATTCTATTCTCACAGCATAAAGCAAATAAACAATACTGCAACACTACAGGGGGAGGGGAACTCTTTCAGTTTTACACTGACTGTATAAACAGTACTGCAGAAGGGACTAAAATAAAGCTACAGGAAAGAAAATAATATTTCATTCCCTCTTGACAATACTCTTTTAGGGGGGATGGGAAAGCAGGTATTAGTGCATTAGAAATACTAGTAAACCGATTAAACCTGACAGGACAAGATATTTTACAAGTTGCTAATAGCTATCATGCTAGTTATTATTGTATTGCTTAGTATTAAATTGTATTTACAACCTGTTAAACTGTAAAACTATACAAGAGATGGCTTAAAATTGCTTTATTAAAACTATACAAGAAAGAGAGTAAACATATGTGAAAAAATTAGCAAAACTAGTCACTATTTTTTAATATGTTTTTGGCAAGACAATGTTGGTATGCAAAAAGCATGAATGTTTCTAATTGCTGGGTAAGTAGTTTAAAATAGCAAGAGTTATGCCTCTGGTGGCAATTCCACTAGATACTCCTAAAGAGACATAAGAGTTTCTAAGATTTTGCTTGATGTTAATGTTACTAAATTTGTAGATTAGACTAAATGTACTTTACAGACTTTGTATGTATAAATACAAAATAATTCAGTACAAATGAAATTTAAAAAAAAAATGGGTCCAGGGTGTACCTACTATTTTGAAATGCATGTGTAGCAAACAGTCTGTGTAGATATATACTGTACAGGACACACTGTAAAGTAACAAGTTCAAAAGTAAATTGTCAAGTTTTAATTTTATCACGAATTGTAATTTTATCGCTGGTATTTAGACCACCATTTTATCCATACCAGTATTGGTTACCCCAGTTAGAGAAAATTATTTTAAAATATTGTATTCGTACAGCTACTGGACTAATATGTCAACAGTATTCTTCAGTGTATACGTCATGTTTTTTTAAATCATCAAGTATTAAAAGACCAGTTCAGTACTTTAAGATGTTCACTTAACTGTCAGCTAAAGTGCATAGGCAGTTCAGAAATATGACCACAATGTTATGGTTAAAATTACATTAAACCTGTATATTTTTAGCACTAAATAACATTTGCAGTAGCACGAGTCTATATTAGATAACCTAAAGTTATCTTTAGCGAATGCTCACATGAGTGAAAATGCCAGTAATCAAACTTAGAATTGTGGGGGGCTGTGCCCCCCCACACACATCCCCGCTAACTATATATTCCAACTCCGAGATCACACTACAGTGAGGAAAGGGCAAATATCCCACTCCTCACTGTACCACAACTCCACAAACACCCTTTTGATTCCCGGCATTTTTGCTCATGTGAGCGTTTGCAGTTTTGTCTTTTCGTGCTTCTAATATAGACCCCAGTAGCACATAGTTCTTGTCTCTTATAGCTATTAGTCTATCTCTAATCTTTTGGTATAAAATGATTAATAAAAGTAAATAGTTAATTCAACAGTTGCAAAGAGTTAATAGAAAAGTTCTAAGTCATAAATTAAATTATGTGATTGCAACAGAATAAATTAATCAAGTTAAAAAAATAAAATTATAGCTGACACAGCTCATAACTGGTAAAATATTTTTACAGAATGGTCTGCAAGAAAAAAGTTGTTAGACTAAATTATGCACTCAGTTCTGGTATTAATACTTTTTATCACTGTATTAACTGTGTAAAATTGCATTTTGACTTGCAGCAAAAGAAAAAAATACGTATCAGTATAAAGTGTTTTGTTAGTATGTTTAAAAAAAAGAGGGAATTGTAAGAGTATGCTCAACAATGTATTAAAGTTGAAAGTAATTCTGTTACAAACATGCAAAATAAATAAGGTATAAAATAAAGTTTGCTTAAATGTAGAAACAGATCCCCAAATTTACTAAACTTCTGTGCAGGACTAGCTAATTAATAAGACATGCTGCCTGAGCTCCTAGGCTTACACAGAGCATGTACAAGTGCAGGGGGTGTGTCTGAGAGCAGAGCTCTCAGAATAAACATGCCCCTGCAATGCAGAACAGCAGAAAGTGGTAGGAAATGAGTGAGACTGCTCATAGGTGTCCACATATCCCCACCAACAGTCCCATGTGTACAACAGCAACAGTACATATAAATTAAATGAAGAAACGCTTTTATTTATTTTAAAAATCCGAGTACACCTAACCGTAGGCATGCGGGTGTGCCCATTGCTTACCTATGGTTATAGCAGCTTAAAAGGCTGAAGAGGATAACAAGGAAGATATATGCAAATGAAGCAGCACAGCAATGGTGTAGTGGGCAGAGTATTTGCCTAACGAGCAGGCATTCCCGGCTCGAGTCCCACTGCAGCACAGTCTATTTTACAGGGCAAAGCAAGTTATAACCAATATTTGTGCTGCAAAATCCACTAAATAACATATATTTTTGAAGTGGAGTACTGCAGGAAATGCACATGTGAAGTGTCAGTGTCATAATGAATAAGGCAGTAGTAAGCAGGTGTAAGCACAAATAAGCATATGTAAGTACTAGTAAGCATGTTTAAGTGCATTTGCATGGGGGTAAGCACTGCCTACACAGATTAAGCAATGTAGAAGCTAACTGGGTATAAGAAACTGTAACCGGGAGTTAGCAGTGCCTACCTTCATGCAAACCCACTTACAACTGCTTTAAAGTGCCTTAATCACTCTGTACCCAATAGCCTGTGTTCTGCCCAGCAACAAAATAAACAGCCTCTGCAAGTCTTGAACCCAGGACCCTGTACACCATAGATAAAGTGATTTACCACTAAGCCATGCCAGATATACATAAATCTGATGTTTTCAGAAACATAACATTCAGCCCAGTCATGCAACAGTACAGAGAATGTATACCAACATATATGTGTGTGTGTAACTATATTAATAGCTAAACAGATACAATATATATATATATATATATATATATATATATATATATATATATATATATATTAATATTTAGAAATATATGCATATATATATATATATATATATATATATATATATATATATATATACATGCAAATGCCTACATCAACATATATGTCCACACCTATATGTCTACATATACACAGCAAGTTACATATATGTATGCAGATATATATCGATGTAGGTATATGCAGACATATTTATATATATCTAAGCAGATATATATCTACATAGGTATATATGGCTACACGTCTGAACCCAGCAATGGTAGAGCAACAATAAAAAATATGTCCACATGCACCGTTAATGGGGTGAGACACACCAAACAATATATGTCAGGTATGAATAGGCATACCCTCCACAGCCAAACACATCCGCCCTGCAAACACTACCTAGTGTTACAGATCCCATAACCAGGACCTGACATGACATGGGCACAAGATGTTAACAGTACTACAACCCACCTGTAAGATGTCAGACTGGTATTGGTAACATATCATGCAGTACAGTCTGGCTCCCATAGGAAATGTAAAATGTGGAAGCTATCAATATCCCCAGAATACATATACACAGACACATATATGCAGATACAGATATACATATATATATATATATATATATATATATATATATATATATATATATATAATGTGACTACACAGACACACGCAGAGATATGTACAGTAAGATACATATGTAGAAGGTGCAGACAATATGGAACAGCCACTATGCCTACATTTCACACCTGAACAACTGGACACTATATGGACCACCCATACAAATCACAATCGGTGCCTGCAACATATACCCACAGAGAGGTCATAGAAAAAACACCACACACAGGTTTGCAGAAATGGAAAATCTTTATCTGTGTACTATTACAGCTCTATATGCCATGTCATATAGCTGTTCAGACACTGTCATCCATATAAACAGAATAATGCAACTATGAAACATTTATACTAATACAGTAGTCTAGAAATGTTCACAGCTGTTGCTCTCCAGGCCAAAGCCTTCAAATTGTACAATAGTAAAGACAGACTGGGCCACAGGATACCAAACAATCAACAGGATATAATGTAGTTGTATAGTTCAGCAGCCTCTATCTACACTCTGTTCAAAATCACTAGGTGGATAAGACTTCAGTTGACCAAATGGGATGCAACTGTTACATAACAAGGCATAACTGACACCATCACAAGCACACTGACAAACAGAACAGTCTGTATGGCTGGAAGCAGTAGGCCTTCAGTAACCCAATTTATGTATGTAATGTAAATATAGGTGAAGTATATGGTACTGTACATCCAGATACCTTAAGGCAACTCACCCCTGATACCCCCACATTTTGTAACAGCCTAGGTCAGTTATGGTGCATCCCCCCCTAGACTCAATACTACAGGCCCATTTACCACTGCTACATACACTGGCCTCTGGAGTGCATAAGGGCGCACATGTATTGTGTAGGTGAAGCCCACACATATATTGCCCCAGCACCACTGTATGTGTGGGGGATACAACAGAATTGGACTGATGGCAGCAATGGCAGTGTGATATAAACACACCCCACTACAGAACAACCCCTGACAGCATATCATATGTGCAAAGCTTAGCACGTAGGTGGAGGACAGATGCTGGAACACAGGCCCGTATGTGGAAAACTGTTGCCATACACAAAGCAAGTTGCTGGTGTTACAGGATAGTCTGCAACATACCCTTAGCCAGGGAATTGAGGTTAGAAACATAAATGGATATACCCATGTACTGATACCACTCAACACACACACTGCCAGTGAAATATCTGACACAAGACCTGTGTGGTGGACAGACAAAACATGATAGGCACACCTCTGGCCACCAAAAGGATAGGCCCACAGTCATGAGCTATGCAGACAGACTGCATTGCAAAGTAAACTAGTATGTACACACACACCCTGTAACACCAGTACTATACAAATCATAACGCAACTCTACTCACACTCTGTCTGTAGTTCTGGAACCTCCTACAGATATGTAGCTGGCCTAAGTGTGTTGGTTCCCCTGGAAGAGGCATTGCCACCTGCTGTCTGTAAAACTGATGCCCACCCACAGGAAGGATGTCCATCACACAGGAAAGGTAAAGGGACCACACCCACATGATGTAGGGATTTATAGTAGGTGGTTGCCATGACAGTGGTAATTGGAAGTACTACACAGCAAGCTGCATGCAGTTAGCAAGTGTAGGACATTGACTGGTGCAGAGGCCATCACCTGATCAAGTGCATCACCTATTAAAGCCAGACTGAAATCTACCCCAAGCAGCTCAATCCATTCACGGGAGAGAGAGAGAGAGAGAGAGAGAAAGAGAAAGCAAGCAAGCTAAAACAAAAGCGGGACAAAAAATACTCAGAAAAATAACAGCTGAAAACGCAGCCATCTAGGCAGCTGCCAGTCATAAATATATCATTCCCACAACAGGTATGTGAAGTATATGTACACGTATTAGAATGCAGTACCTGGTCCATCATAATGTAACAGATGATGTGGAATGAGTTATATGTGCCATCAGGTGTTGTTGTGATGATGTTCAACTGAACAACTGCTATGGACAATAGTGCTTGTCCCTGTGGATAGAGGGCCATAGCTGTTAACCATGCAGGTCAGCACTGACAGACAGGATGTAAGCCATCATAGTGTGTGTTGTGTAATGGGGATTATGTATATGACATGGCCAATAGTTGGTGGTGGAAGTAATGCCAGTATGATGGACGTGTGGGAGCCATGGACCACCACTGGCAGGATACCCAGGTGAATCTGTAATGTAGCATGCTGGAATGCCATAGGTGTGTAATAGCAAACAGGTCCCACATATACCCCACTAATGTCAGGCCATGTACATATGTGGCACCTGTCTGTGTTGTAGCAAGGCAGAACACTGCAGCAACACAGACAGGTGCCATGTCCATATGTGACACCTGCCTGTGTTGTAGCAAGGCAGAACACTGCAGCTGTGCAAGAAGGTGTTGTGAGATTGTGGAGCTGATGTCTGAATGTACCCCACATATAGGTATGCATATGTGTACATATGTCACATATATAATATATAAGGATAAATGTATATCAGCATGTATGTCCAGAAATATACAAATACCCATGTGTAGACATATATATGTGCACATATATATGAATTCACATATATCTACTCATATATAGATATATACCTATATGCAAATGTCTACATATGTACAAACACACACAAACAGATATGTATGGAAAGACATGTCCCCTATATCACTACCACAGTGATGTGTGATATGTGCGAGCCAGCAGCACACATAGCAATACACACAGATATCTACAGGTGGCAGTGTATGCACCATGGACGGGTATGTCACATGTTAGTACCTTCCTAGCACCACAATGCCCCAATCTGTGAAGTATGCAATGGGAATATGGGGAAGTATGGCAGATACACACGTGGAGATGGTCAGGACTGGTAGATATAGAGAAAAGTCTACAGGGGTGGTATGTGACACATGTGGTGGGTAAACACCATGGATGGTTTGTATGGTCCATGATGTGGACACCCCAAGGTCCCCAATATGGGCACAATGGGAACAAGACTCCCACCAACTGCCACTCACAACAGCAGTCCATGTCCTGAAGGTGCCAAGTCTGGCGGCTGAGCAGGAGGAGCATGTTGGCTGTGTGAATGTGTACTGGGTGCCTCAGACTGATGTAGCACATCCCTCATGTGTCTGTGGAGCCTGGTATGGAACAGACTCTAGACCTGAGCTCAGGGGACAGGAACATGTTGGTGTGTGCCCTGGGGGGGGGGGGCAACATCCCCTGGGTGGTTCCACATGATGGTATTGCTGTAACAGTACATGAGGAGGCCCCAGGTCAGCACACACATGTGACATGGCCAGGTTTCCTTGTCGGATGGGTGTGGAGAGGTGGATCAGCTGGCCAATGGAACATATACATGTTATTCTGTCACTGTTATAGTACACTTGTTGGTAGTAATAGTCTACACAATCCCGGTACATGTCCAACAGCATGCATAGATCCCCCCAATAACACAGACCAACAGATGTGCAGCAATACCAGAGCAACCATAACACTGGCATATATGTAACCATAGTGGCCTGACAATGGCATGCAAGTGAATAGTTTGTAACAGG
Source organism: Protopterus annectens (assembly GCF_019279795.1). NCBI lineage: Eukaryota > Metazoa > Chordata > Ceratodontiformes > Protopteridae > Protopterus > Protopterus annectens. The sequence continues at coordinate 150,891,924 of NC_056746.1, forward strand.
CCAGCAATGTTAGGGTCCACACAGGGGACATAGCTACAATCACATAGCAGAAGGTGTGGTACAATACACAATCTGTCTAAATGGTAGTTAATCTGTAGGCATACCTAATGTGTTGTGTGTACAGTCTGTTGAAGCTGATATGGTGGGGGTGACAGGGATGTGTATTATGAACTGTGGTAACCTTGCCATATGAGTTGCTCAGGCCTGTTTCCATCTTCATGACTTTCAGGCAAGATGTCACACATCAGGTTGCCCAGGTATTCAGCAGAGAATGAGGTCATTATCAACCACCTACAGCCCATGACCAGCAGGAGCGGACCGCCCTGTGGAACAATACTGTCCACAGGGTCAATTATGTTGGCCTGCAAAACCACAGTTATGAGCAGGTCCAGCATCATTGCAAGTGACCTGCTTCACAATGCCTGTCGGCATGCTGCCGCAGTCCAGGGGGAATCACCTCACCATGGGGGGGGGGCCATGCCATCCATCCCCCCCTCATGTGCGGAGGAGCTCCTGGCTAGCCTCATGGCATCTGCCTGTCCAGGACACCATCAACCACTGGACCCCGTTGTAAAAATGGGTGTCACCCACACACCAGACGAGGAGCGTGCAGGTAAGGAAACAGGGCACATCAGTAGAGCATTGTTGTGTAAATATCCACAGTGGTACAGGTAGATCATGCAAATCTGATATGTCATACATATATTGTGTTGCTGCATTGTAGTGATAAACAGATGTCCAGATGTGGTAGTATTGTGGGAATTTACGGTTGATGTATGGTAGTACTGCACCCAGCCTGTAGCAGTGCCACAGGTGTGGCCACTGACATTGCATCTCTCACCCACTTATGTAGGTCCCTCCAGGGCAACAACAAGGCATCAGCCTGCAGCTGGTGAGTATGTCTTATGTAGATGCATGCCAATACACCAGCCATGTAATGGTGATGGTATATTCCATGCACACATCTAACACACCTACCCTGAATGAATGCTGAACATGTGCATGTATTGTTGCTGTGAAATGCATGGTCTCACAGGAGGGACCATGATGGGGTATTGAAAGGGTATGTCACACACCTGCATGACAACTAACAGCCTGTCATTGCAGAATGTGTCCCAGGGGGTAACATACTGTTGGTAGACATGGCCTACAGTAGTGACATGTCCTGAACAACACCCACATACAGTACAACACCACTGTATTTACTTGTAGGGCAATGCCAACTGCTGGTGAGATACACTGTGGCATACGGCATTACAGTAGTCCAAATTATCAGCTGGGTCTAGGCTGCAACATGTGGTGTTCAGTGTATGGGACACTGCACGCTGACACAAATGTGTAGGGCTTACCTGCCATACATCTGCATAAAAGCTGAGTGGGGGGTTTCAGCACTGCAGCAGGGGATCCTAAGGATGATAGGAATGGCTCTATCTGCATATAGTCAGGTTCAGGACCTGTGGCAGATGTAACCCTACCCAAACTGCAATAGTGACGGCATTGTGTGAACACCATGGGATGTGCACATGAGTAGACCTTGAAATCATGCAGAACAGGGGGACATGTGTAGGGTAGGCTGAATATAGACTGGCAATTGCAGAAGGCCCACGCTGGTATACTCCTGCCATGAGCAGTGACTGCTGTAGTACACACAAGAGGTGTGATAAACTGTCATGATAAGGGTGTGCACACATATGTCCACATGGTGTGTATGCATTGCAGTCAGCAGCCGCACACCTAACACAATCTGTAGACACTGCATGTGAAAGTACAGGACATATGTTACATAGCGGGCTTGTGTACAATTAAGATATGCAGTGCTGTGGTCCCATGGCAGATCACGGATGTGTATGTAAAATCAATAAAGGTGTGTATACCCCTCATAGCCATGGTATGCCCTGATACTTGACAGTGTAAGCATTTCTGCGGTGGTCATACATGGTCTGTTGATGCTGACAGCTGTATATCACCAGTAGGCATTCACCAATGACAACAGTCCACATATCATCCCAGGTATGTGTTGCTGAAACACATGGGGGCTGTGAGAGGTACAGCTGACATAACTGACACAGTGCTACACATTCCACAGTGGGTTGTACACCTGTGAGTTGTGGTGCACAGTACATGGCAGGGTGCAGGACAGGTGCACAGCAATACTGTGTACATGGGTGCAGTGGTATCCAGAGGAAAGGGCACCACCTAGTCGCAGCACACGCATCATACACATGTCTACGGTTGCTAGCATGGAGTGGGTATAGCTGAACTGCATGCTGTTCTGTACCATATGTTCTACATGTTGGCAGATAGGTAATAGGTGGATTGTGTGTATGATCATTGTGCAACCTCACCTGTTTGTGTGTGTGTGTGTGTGTGTGTGTGTGTGTGTGTGTGTGTGTGTGTGTGTGTGTGTGTGTGTGTGTGTGTGTGTGTGTGTGTGTGTGTGTGTGTGTGTGTGTGTGTGTGTGTGTGTGTGTGTGTGTGTGTGCATCCTGGTGGTTAGTTAGTTTGTCTGCAGGGTCACTCTGGTGAAGAGGTGGGAGGTAGATGCATGTATGATGCATGTGCGCATGTGTGTGCGGCCATGTATGCACATGTGATTGTGGGGTGGTCATACGGCTGTACCCCCCTTTGGCACCATGCAGTACATGGACATGGAGTGCCACAGTGCACACCAGGAATACCCGTCATGTACTCACAGGACTGCAAATAGTATAATAAGGTCTGTAGCATGGAACAGGCATCCAGAGGGAAGGTAGACTCCAGGTACAACCTTAATATTGCAGTCAGCAGGGAGGTCACCTACAACTCATGTATGCAGCTCTACAGATGCATTGGGGAAGTAATAGTCAACACCAGGGAGTGTATCCAAATATTACATCTGACACATGATGGGCTGACTGAGCAGCATGTCTGGCATGTACTGAGCATTACATACACATGGCACACCAGTGGGAGCTATTATGGGTACAACATAGTAGCCCACACATATAGGGGCCATGCACATCATTCCAGCCATACAAAGGGCGCATACCGAATGACAGCATTGGGGCCATGTAACTCCACTACACACAGGTCTGGCAGGTAATGTAACAACTGGCCTTGTGTTGTGCCCGCTTGTGTGGGCATTTAGAGGACTGTGATGTTAATGAGTAGTATCAATGTGTGTATGTTAGGAAGTGTGATGCAGGATGGGCTAACATATGGACATATACATGGGAATGTCTGTAAAGCCATGGACAGGTAGGTATTACAGAGATGTGCGTGTGTGTGTGTGTGTGTGTGTGTGTGTGTGTGTGTGTGTGTGTGTGTGTGTGTGTGTGTGTGTGTGTACTGTTAAGCAATGCTGTACAGGTTGTAAAGTGTGGTTACTGTTTTCCCCCACAGGTGGCGAGGAGGGTCAGGGTCCCTCCTGCACCCAATCTGATGTAGGTGTCCATACAGACACCAATGATGATGATGATAATGTTGAGGCACAGGTGGGGTTGTCAGGGGCCGACACTGCACCAACATTTGACATACCCCTTTTAGCCACCCCACCCCTGCACACAGTTACTGTGCCTATACACACCCCATCACCAGTGTCCATAGCAGAGGGACAGCTGGCATTCAGTGTCAGTGCACAGGAAGGTGTGGTAACCATGCCTACTCTGTCCAGTCACAGCAGGCATAGCCAGATGTCCCGCAGGCTTCCACATAGGCGAATGTCCCAGGGTGCTTGTGGTAGGGCCGCTGGACATCATGCCTCTGGCATAGGCAACAAAGCTGCATCCAGCAGAGGCATTTTCCAGGCTGTAATGGTGATGCAGGCATGTATTGAGCGTTGCACCAGACAGGGCCTTAGGCTGCAGAGGACTGCTCTTGCATCTGTAAGGGACAACCTCTGTGAACTGTCGGGTGCCATCCGTGCTTCTACCGAGCAAGCGGATAGACAGCATGATGAGATGATGGCCCTCATCAGCCATGGTGTGTCTGTGCTTCAACAAGTGGTGGGGATGCGGTGACACCTGCGTGGATGTGGGCCAGCAAAACCAACATCTGGCACTCAACATGGATGTGCTAGGACACCAAGGGGCTCCCGTAGTGGCAGTAGCAGCCCCGGCAGGGTGGGAGGTGTGCTGTCCACACCACACAACAGCAGGCCATGTGCATGTGGTCCTGGCCAGTCCCAGGAGGGACATGGTACCAGTGGACAAATGTCATCAGCAGGTGAGAGTAGCACTTCAACGCCTGTACCTGAATGTGCCCATGGAACCCCTGGCAGGCACAGTCCACACCCTGCCAGGTATGGTCTGCAGCTGTCCATAGACACCTATGTAGGGCAGCCACAAGGCAGAACTGTGTGCATGCATACCCTCACACTATGCAAACACACCTAGAGCAACTTCATACCTAGACACACCACATCACCTCAGCCAGCTCTCCAGGGTACACCCCTCACCCTGTGCATATGATGATACCTGTGCCCTATCCCTGTCATCCATACCATCAATGCAGAGACAGGTTGATATGATTCTGATGCACACAGTTACTGTACACCAGTGTACCAGTCCTGCAGTGTAACATGTTATAGGGTGTAGAGTGTGAGGCATATTTGGCAGGTAGTGTAGCCATCCAGCAATGATGCCTTCTAGCTGTTAGTAATACCGCTTGGTTGTGGTCTCTAAAATGATATGCAATCATGTTGTAGGTGTACATGTGTCAGCACGAGAATGGTCTGCAGTCATATTGCACAATGGGGTATGTCACTGTGCTGACACCGTGGCAGTGACATGTCTGGGGTACAGTCAAACACATTTCACAGGTTACTGGGTATTGGCTGTGCCACATTGACAGGTGGCCTGCTGAGGCATATATACCCTGCAACCTGATGTAGACCCATCCACATACACACACACTGTTACTTGCCAACACTGGGACTAGACCCCTATCTAGCAATGTCGTGATACTGACATGTGTGGCTTACATTGCACAAACACTGCCTTAACCACTCTGTATCCAACAGACCTTGTTCTGCCCAGCAACAAAATGAGCATCTCTTGCAGGTATTGAACGCAGGACCCTTTATACTGAAGTCACAGCACTTAACCACTATGCCATGACCACTGTGGTGACAGCTGTTGTTTTACCAGTATAGCTGTCATTACACATACTGAGTGGTATTGAACAATTGCCTTTACTTCCTAGATTGTGTAGTCCTTGTCATTAATATGACTGTTGCATCACATATGTTGTGTTATCATAATGTACACATAGCAGATGCATATGGTGGAATGCATGTGGGAGGGTATACATAACCATGACTTTTACCCATGACAGGTATATGGTTGAATATATATCATAGGTGTATAGATGTCTACATGTACATACACAGGTATACACATAAATATGTCTGTATAGACATCTGTATAGTGCTAAATATATATGGCCATGTGTACATCTCTTTGTATGTACATATGTATACATATGTGTATATATAGGTATATGTATATGTACATAAAGATATATGTGTATATAGCTATATATGTATGCACATCCTATCTGTACAGATATGCCTAGTTATGTTGGTATATATATATATATATATATATATATATATATATATATATATATATATATATGTATATCTATAACTGTATGTGCATACATATCTATTTAGATATACCTACTACTGTCGATATATCTGTAGATATCCATACGTATATGTGCATATGTATCACTATCTATATATGTGTACACATATATTGCTCTGTAAATGTATATATCTGGGTGTGTATATGTATATATATGTATATATACATACCCATCTATACATGTCGATATGTATATGTGTAATCATATATATAGATATCTTGATAATTATATGTACATATATTTTCACCATATGTCCTGGACATGGAGTGTAGCCCTACTCCAGCCCCTATTGTCCCAACTTTGTAGTGCAAGGCGATGTCAGGTATGTGTAGCAGGTACATTAGTAGACTATTGCTACTGTACTTGGGATTGTCTTCACAGACATGGTGTGTGTGGGAGGTCACATCTGCTTACCACATGTGTGACATTGGCTACTGACAGACATCCTAAGGACATCATAGTAAGGTACCACTGCTAGCACATAATGGCCCTGTGGACTGCAGCAGAGATATTGGCCAATATATGTGGACATTCTGAAACACTGTGTACAGTCCAGAGGTATACACAAAACCCCTTACTGCAAAACATGTGTACTATGCCTGACAATATGGATGTTAACAGCCATGTAGATGGGTATAACACATAACGACTGGTATACATATGTCACCATAGGTTATGCATTCACACACCCGTCTGGCTGACACATACTAACCACTGGTACAGGGGTGCCATGGCCACATACTACCCACTAGATATTGACATACATCTGTACAGCATCAGACTGATCTGTCTGACATACATGACTGTTAAGGGAGGCCCAGCAGCAGTACATCTGGCAAGTATCTGCACATGACATCTCACTGGGTGAGTACAATAAGCTGCTAGGTATGTAACAATGCACTGTGTAAGCTACAAGCAGACTGACTCAACACTGGCCTACCTCTCCTATGGGGAAATGCACATGTACCTGCATACATAGCAGGCTCTGCAGGCATTTCACAGCACAGGATAAGATACACCTGCGTGAAAGTGCATAACCACAACCAATGTGAACACAGCCACAGCCACATATGTTAAGCTAGCATGATATTACAGTATATGGACTATCTGTTCGACACCATCCTCATATGTGCCACTCACAGACTGACCCTACATATACTGGGCAGCTACACAGTTTGGTCTGATGGTTGTCTGTGGTATGGGACATGTGTGTATAGCCCTACAAACATGTAAGCCAATACGGTAACATACAGTGGAGCAGCATGTAACATCAGATAGGACGGGACCTAGAACATGGACATCTATCACAGTCTGTACACAGGCTAAAGTACATATTAACAATACACAAACAATGTCAACATTCACCATGAGTACACAGACCTCAGTACTGTACAAACATCCACAGATTGTCCAGGTTATGTCATCAAATGTAGCCCTTACTGTACATAACATGTGTAGCAGTCTGATATCTCACTGGCTTATCAGATAAGATTACACTAATTATGGTGTACAGCACATATGCACCTCTTAATGCACAACATATGTACAAAGATTGACAGAGTTGTGGCTGGAAGCACATACACAGGGCCAATATTGACATGTTGCTGTAATAACCTCATACATTTACTGTTGTAACAGGGTTTGTTGCAACATATGTCCTATGAGGGTTATGAAGTCAATAACTGCCATGGCTTTCACCATCTATAGACTGCAATCCTCACACTACCTTCTTCAGTTCACAGATAGATCCTCTGTGGGTAAAACATGACACCAAAGGCTCAACACACTGCCCAGTCTGCAGATGACCCTACAGATGGGGATTCCTCATAAACATAGAACTGACATGGCAGGTATTGAAACATGTAGGACAGCCATAGCCCCCCCCACATACATACCCACACACACACACACACACACACACACACACACACACACACACTGTTAAACCAACATTACTCCAAATGCAGTATAGCATCACTTATAGACTGTAGTCAGGTCAGGCACATCCCCCTACTGTGTGTTGCCCTGTTTCCACAGTGTATGTTTTTAGAGGTAGATCATTAAAACCTGAGCTTTGGCTGGCTAAGATCTAGCTGTAGTCAACTGGACGTATAAGAGAATTTAAGTACCTTTTATCTGCACTTTTTTAAAATAATACAGGATTTTAATTGAATTATTTGTGTTGTATTTAATATTAACTCAACTGGAAGTTTGGACTCTTTTTTTTTTCAGTTAGTGCTTGCTAGATTTTATTGCCTGTTAAAATTCCTGCATAGACAGTAATTGCAGTCGGGGGTAGTCTCATTCATTGATATTCTGTTACTGTCTATTTAAGTGGCACATTTTGGAATATTTTCTGCTTAAAACCTGGGCTTTGGCTGGCTAAGATCTAGCTGTATTAACTGGATGTATAAGAGAATTTAAGTTATCTGCACTTTTTTCAAATAATACAGCACTTTAATTGATTTATTTGTGTTGCATTGAATATTAACTGAACTGGAAGTTTTGACTCTGTTTTTTCAGTTAGTGCTTGCTAGATTGTATTGCCTGTTAGAATTCCTGCATAGACAGTAATTGAAGTTGGGGGTAGTCTCATTCATTGATATTCTGTTACTGCCTATTTAAGTGGTACATTTTGGAATATTTTCTGCTTAAAACATGAGCTTTGGCCAGCTAAGATCTAGCTGTATTCAACTGGATGTATAAGAGAATTTAAGTACATTTTATCTGTACTTTTTTCAAATAACACATCATTTTAATTGATTTATTTGTGTTGCATTGAATATTAACTGAACTGGAAGTTTTGACTGTTTTTTTCAGTCTGTGTTTGAAAGATTTTATTGCCTGTTAGAATTCCTACATAGACAGTAATTGCAGTCGGGGGTAGCCTCATTCATCGATATTCTGTTACTGCATATTTACGTGGTACATTTTGGAATATTTTCTGCTTAAAACCTGAGCTTTGGCCGGCTAAAATCTAGCTGTATTCAACCGGACGTATAAGAGAATTTAAGTACCTTTTATCTGCACTAATTTCAAATAATACAGCATTTTAATTGATGTATTTGTGTTGCATTGAATATTAACTGAACTGGAAGTTTTGACTCTGTTTTTTCAGTTAATTCCCCACCCACCCTACCTGGTTTTGTTTTGGTGTTAATCCTGGTGGCTTTGAAACTGCCCACCCCTCTTGTAAATTTATGCTTGGATACTCCTTCTGGGCCCATCTCTTTTGCTCACTCATCTGAGTACAGTGAGATCATATTCTGATTTCAGGCAATCCTACTGTGTACAAAGAGAGCATCTGGGAAAGAAAAAAAACATTTTTAAGCTTGTTTCCTGCTTTTCCTGTAAGTGGTCTAGACTGTTTGTTGGCTTCTAAGCCCCCAAGCCTTTTTGTGTTGGAGGGAAGCCTTCTAGCTTAATTTTGTTTCTTAGAACTAGCCAGTTTTCCAGTTTCAGCACTCAAATCTGTTTCTTTGAACTCAGCACTCGTTGTAAGCACTAAATAAGCTGCAAATTACTACAGCACTCAACTTTCCTCACTTGTCTAGAGGAAAGCAGTTTTTAGTACTTAATAAATAAGCACCTATCCAGGCATGTCTAAGGGTCAGCTCCCGGTGATTTCTCCTGTCTACCTGATGAATCTGGGCATCTTGGAGCAATGCAGCAATTGCCTCATGTACACAGACAACCCTCTCCTCCTACCACCCAACACTACAACCTGTGAGAGATGCACTTATATAGCCAAACTGGAAGCAAAGCTCTCTTCACCCAAGACTGGACTACACAGTCAAGAGAAGGTAAACACTTGCACCACATCACACTCATCACATAGTCCCTCAAAACCTAAACCACCAAAACACACACCTACATTCGTGGAGGCTCACAATAAAAACCTGCCCAAGCATCAGGGACCTCCAAAGCAGAAACGCAAGCAAACTGCACTCCCCAACACAACCCAAATGACACACAGCCCACAAACTCAGTGTGCCACTCAACCACAGCCCATAAGGCATAACAACGTATCCAACACTCTAGTCATAGGTGACTCTATAGTCAGGCACACTGATGTTCCACTCACCAGGCTAAACAAAGAGAAAGTTACTGTCAGCTGCCTGTCAGGTACCAGGATCCGCCACATAATGCACGCATTCAGATCACTCCACAACAAGTACAAATATGACACTGTCATTGTCCATGTCGGTGTGAATGACCTGAGATGTACCTCCCTAGACTACATGAAAAGAGACATGGAGGAGCTCTCTGATCTTGTAGCCCAGGCAGGTATGACCCTAGCCCTGAGTAGCATCCTGCCATCACCCAGAATTATACCACAGTACAAGGACAAAATGATTGACTTCAACAATTGGCTAAGCTTCTGGTGTCATTCTAAGGGGATCCAGTATCTGTCTGCCTGGGATGACATGATCGACAGACCACGATGCTTTGCCAGAGATGGCATGCACCTGTCACCCTTGGGATTCTGGATACAGGCTAAAGCTCTTGCCACTCCTATAGTGCCTCTTTTAGGCAAGGTTCAAATGGCAAATTCACCACCATAACAGGTACAAGCAAGCAAAATCTGAGGGTAATGCTACTCAATGCTAGAAGTCTAAACCTCAAAATGCACTCACTCAAGGCACTCCTTAAAATGGAGAACATCGACATCTGTGCAGTGACAGAGACCTGGTTGAAAGCTCCAGAGAGCACCCCTGAATTACCAGGCTATAATTCATACCACACCTTTCGGCCACCTAACCCGGAATGAAGCACTAAAGCTGGAGGCGTGTCCATATTCATTAAAGATGTCCACACCTCAAGGCTAGTTGCACAGCATAATGCATCTGAGATTATTCAAGTGCAACTAACTCTGAGCAAGAACGCAATCCAAATTGTAACTTGCTACAGACCCCCCACCATGCCCCAGGATTCCTACTCCTCATTTCTTGATACACTGGAAAGTATTATGGTACAACCCAACACCCTAATAATGGGCGATTTCAACTACCCCATCATTAACTGGGAAAACTACTCATGTACCAACTCTTTTGCTCAACGTTTTCTGGAATTCATAAATTCCACCGCCTTGGATCAACTTATTCACACCCCCACCAGGGGCAGCAATATCCTAGACCTGGTCATTACCAACATGGGCAACCAGTGTTCCACACCAGAGGTCAATTCCTCATTGGTCAGATCCGAACACAAGCTAATCACCCTAGACATCCACATCCCACCCCCACCCCATATTAGGGAAACCACCATAAAAAACTTCTCCAAAGTCAACTTCACACTTCTTAAGACAGAAGTGGCAAACTTCATGACACCCATGCAGACGAACAATAGAGGTATGACTGCTGAATCCTACACAAATGCACTTTATAAGCACTTGCACGACTGCATGGATCATGCTATCCCTAATAGAACCAAGATGCTATCCTCCAAAAAAAAGAAGCCAATCTGGTGGTCCTCTGCCATAAACAAACTCTACAACAGAAGAAAGAAACTGTTGCAAAAAAGAGTAAAATCCCATGACTGGAGGAACTCCCTAGTCAACCTCAGTAAGAAGCTGAGATCCCTCATAAAATCCTCCAAAGCTAGTTATGAAAACAAAATTGCTACTGACTCTAAAGACCACCACAAAGCATTCTATAGCTATGTCAACAATCTCAATGGCAACACTCAGATCTGCTCTGAGTTACAGCACAATGGCACTAAATATACAGAACCAACTGATATTGCCAACATCCTAGCAGATAGGATCAGTGCTAACTTTACCCCCCTCTTAGCCCCTAGAGGGAACATCTCTATACCAGAAGAATGTAAAGTTCCTGTAATCATGGCTGCACAGGTAAAAAACGCACTCTCCAAAGCCAAGAACACAGCATCCATGGGACCTGACAATATCCCAGGCTGCGTTCTACATGAACTACAGAATGAACTGGCAACCTACCTAAGTACCATGTTCAGTCATAGCCTCACCTCAGGCTTTTTGCCCACTGAATGGCACACTGCAACAGTTATCCCACTCCACAAAGGGGGAGCCATGATGGACCCCGGGAACTACCGCCCCATTAGCCTGATGAGCCTGGTCTGCAATGCCATGGAACACATCATCATGGAACTCATAAACAAAGACATTGGTAATCTAATCTCAAAACTCTGGACCTACCCAGTTCAGGTTTGTAAAAGGCAGATCATGTCTCCCAAACCTGATTGACTTTTTTGAAGCAGTCACCAAAGCCATAAATGAGGATAAGGTGGTTCACACAGCTTATCTAGATCTTGCCAAGGCTTTCAACACCCTCCCCCATTCTGGAATTACAGATAAGATCACTAAACTAGGTATAAATCCCTATGTCACAAGATGGATTGCCAACTTGCTCATGGACAGAACCCACACTGTGAAAGTAGCAGACTTCAAATCCGACTTCAGACCAGTGACAAGTGGAGTACCACAGGGTTCAGTCCTGGGTCTTCGCCTGTTTTGGTATCTACTTCTCTGAAGTACAGGCTAACACAGAAGGGCTTTGGCTAACAGTTTGCAGATGACTGCAAACTAGGAGCCATAATCAAAACTCCTAATGATGTGGACATACTACAAAAGGGCCTCACTGAGACAGATGCCTGGTGTCAAAGCCATGGCCTGAAGCTCAATGCCAAAAAGAGTATTGTCACCCCTTTGGTAAAAACTCTGCACCCATGAACTACAACATAAGTGGTAGTCTAGTTAATGCTGAAAGTGTGATAAGAGACCTTGGGACACAGGTGGACAGTAGTCTCTCCTTTGATAATCACATTGCTACAGTGGTCAGAAAATCCTTCTGTGTGGCTCACCTCATCACAAAAGGTTTCTCATCCAGAAAAAAAAGAGGTCATTGTTCCCCTCTACTCTTCACTCATTAGACCATTATACAGTACATTGCCCCTTTTGGTATGTACCTCACAAGACATCTACAACTGGAAAGGCCGCAGAAATACATCACAAAGAGGATTACTGGCCTGAAACAGATGCCCTACGCAGACTGTCTCAAAAAACTCCAGCTTTACTCCATCGCATATCGCCTACTCAAAGGCGATCTCTGCCTAACATACAAAGCTATGTCAAACCCAGAGCTGTTGGACATGCTCCACTTAAAGAAATCCCAATCCTTCAGAACTATACTCTCTAGGGACCTAAACCTTGTCACCACAACAAACAGAACATGCTGGAGGGATAGATTCCTGTCCCAGAGACTTCCAATACTCTGGAACAGACTAGCTATCTATGTCAAACAGATCTCCTCATTAGCACTCTTCAAGGAAAATCTTGATGATTGGATGGGAAATAGGAAATTCACCCCTGGGATCACTTCTGTAGCTCTGCTTGACAGGGGCACAGGAAATAATTTTCTTGGGTGGCGAAAGCCAGGGTACCTTTTGGCTAGGCTTATATAGGCCCTAGGGCTAATAGCCTAGTACCTACCTATGAACCTATGAACCTATCCCCAATCCAAACATAATATCTAGTTCCTGCACACAGTGAATGAAAAGGGCAAACACCAACATGATGTTCCTAGATATTGGAGTGTGTTTCCATGCAATTGGCTATGGGAATGTTACCACAGCTGTTCCACATGCAATCAGGTAGGGGAGGGCTACAATTCGTGCAGAGGCCATCAGCTGATCATGAGCATCACTTAAAATACACATGCTGCTGCCAAAGCAAAGCAGGTGCAGGTCTCCACATCCACCAAAGAGGGAGTGAGAGAGGCACACAGAGGCACAGACAAGTCAGGGAGGGGTGGGAGAGTAAAACCTAAGCATGTATGTGTTACACACCTACCAGCACAGGGTATCAAACCCATGATGACTATGTAGTGCTATCACAGTTCTATGCAGTTATTGGATGTGCCACATAGTTTACCTGTTGGGGAGCCCTCAGAACATATATGTGATGGTAAGTGACATCTGCAACAGGGATATGGTAGCTATATGGTAGGTGACGTACACGTGCCTGTCCGCATGAACAGGTGCCAGCATCAACACAGCCACACTCTCACAGCGACACACACAAATTGACACACTTGGCAGGGCCAGGATTACAACTCATTAGTAGTGGGATTGCCACAAAACATTACTGTGCAGGTATCACATGCACCACACGGGTCATGCAGAGGTTGTATAGGCAAAGGATATGGGGAGGTGCCTGACATCACACAGCATACTTCAGTATGCCAATGGGGGTTGTAGTGAGTGTGGATGTGATCATACGCATTATACAACACACACACAAACACATAGGGTGCCAGTACTAACATGCATGGGTGCATTTCTGCATGGGTGTGTGATGGTTGACTGCGCCAGATGGCTATACAAGGCTAGGTGATGGGTATACCTTGGCATCAGGCCACATGACAATGGTCTGCATTGTGGCTCAGGGCTGTAGTTTCTGCATTTGTCCACACAGCTGGGTACTATATCCCCCATCCAGTCACCTGGGTGACTATTGTGCTTGGCCAATGCTGTGCATCACTTGCCATGTATGTGTTCCTTAGTCTATTACATGGACAGTGCCTGGGATGTGCACACCTCCCACATGCATGTACAGTGACATGTGGGACTGTACCTGGGGTGTCTGGCCCATGTTGTGGACACAGATTATCATCAGATGTGCCAGTCTTGCCCACCTGTGGTGGGAACTGGTAATGGACAGCAAGTTTACCCTGCACCTACATTGATAGCATGCTAACGGCATTCCCTGGTGTCAGTGGCCTCTGTCCATACAGGACATGTTGTCAGGCATGGTATGCCCTTTGTGGGTCACATGTGATGGCAGCTGGGGAACATGGGGAAGGTGCACTGTCTGCATGTATGTGCATATTGGACAGATGGACAGGGTGTCATGCCCTCTGTAGCCCACTGCAATCACTCCATAGTTACTATCAGTGGCCGATATGCAGTGTACTACCCACATATTGGCTGTTGCTAGGCATGTGTGTGTATGAGACATGGGTTGAGAGTGTGCTCTGGGTAATACTAGGGTTGCTAACTGTGATTGCCTAGCCTTGATGTTACATTTATGAGTATGGATTTGCACCCAAGCCTCTCAGCTATTTCACACCTGTTATCCTTGTATGGTGGACATTGTGATATATAGTGCGGCCACCATATAAGAAATATGCAAAACCCAGTCCACATTGGGCTCAGGTGTCACACACTCCTATCCACCTCCACACAGGATATGAGTTACAAACACACACACACACACACACACACACACACACCCACACACATGTGCACACACCTGTCATGTCTGGGAGTAGAACCCCCACCTAATGGCACTACGCAGTTATAGTACGCACCACAGAGATTAGTGGAGTACTCCTTCCCCAAAGGTGTACATCACAATGGATGACATCAGCAGGATTGCCAAAGTAGAACATTCAAATTGTAAGTTAGTGTGACTAGCCTAAAATGCATTGCTCCCTACACAGACAGTGACACACACACACAAAACATCCACAACCGACATGCAAGGGTATAGAACCCCTCACAGAGGTCTATATCACACTACATCATGGAGCTGTTATAGGATGCACCACAGGGATTACTGGAGTACTCCTTCCACAAAGGTGTATATCACATTGGATGACATCAGCAGGATTGCCAAAGTAAGACATTTGAATTGTAGTGAGTGTGACTAGCCTAAAATGCATTGCTCCCTACACAGACAGTGACACACACACAAAACATCCACAACTGACATGCGTGGGTATAGAACCCCTCACAGAGGTCTATATCACACTACAGCATGGAGCTGTTATAGGACACACCATGGGGATTACTGGAGAACTCTTTCCCCAAAGGTGTATTTCACAATGAATGACATCATCAGGATTGCCAAAGTAGGGCATATGAAATGTACTGAGTGTGACTAGCCTAAAATGCATTGCTCCCTACAAAGACAGTGGCACACACACAAAACATCCACAAGCGACATGTGTGGGTATAGAACCCCTAACAGAGGTCTATATCACACTACAGCATGGAACTGTTATAGGATGCACCACAGGGATTACTAGAGAACTTCTTCCCCAAAGGTGTATTTCACAATGAATAACATCAGCAGGATTGCCAACATAGGGCATTTAAAATGTACTGAGTGTGACTAGCCTATAATGCATTGCTCCCTACACAGACATTGAAACATACACAAACTATCCAGAACTGCCATGGGTGGGAACAGAACCCTGGTAGGGTTCTAAATCACACTACAGCAGTATGCAGTTATGGCATGCGCCATGGGGATTACTGAGCTACAACCATCCCAGAGGTGTATTTCTGGGTAAATGACATCAGCAGCCTTGCCAAGGTTGAGCATTTGAATTGTAGGGAGTGTGACTACCCTAAAAAACATTGCTCACTATACAGAGTCAGACACACTTGCCATGTCTGGGATTAGAACACCTACCTAACTACTTTATCACACTACAGCAGTTACACAGTTACAGGACATGCTATGGAGGTTACTAGGCTACAATTTTCCCAGAGGTGTATTTCTAGGTGGATGACATCAGCAGTCTTGCCAAAGTTGAGCATATGAATTGTAGGGAGTGTGACTACCCTAAAAAGCATTGCTGCCTACACAGTCAGAGTCAGACTAACACACACACACACCCACACACACACACACACACACACACACACACACACACACACACACACACACACACTTGCCAAGTCTGGGATTAGAACTCCTACCTAACTAGTTTATCACACTACAGCAGCTTCAAAGTTATGGGACGCACCACAGAAATTACTGGGCTACAACTCTCCCAAAGGTGTATTTCACAGTGGATGACTTCAGCAGGCTTGTCATAGTTGGGTTATGAGGAGGGCAGTGTGTGTGCATGGGGCATAACCCATTCATCTAGGGGTTGACACACCACATGCAGGCACACACAGGGTCATATTTCACAGGTACATGTATACAGCTGCTAGATGAGTACTTCCTTGTACAGTCATGCTGCACAGCTGGCACGTGCACCACAAAGTCTGTAATTATGACAAATACTGGTGGCTAGTATCTGCAGTCAGTGACATCTGAACCTCATGTGGTTAAGGCGCTTTGGCTGTCTGCTGGGTGGCACAGGCCTGGATGGCTCCTTGTCACAATCACCCTCTTCCACACATCTATGCACATCTACCTTTGGCTTATTATAGTGTGTTGTCCTTACATATATGTCTGTATTCCTATCCACTGTGTGTGTAAGGCATGAGTGGTGCATACTGACGAGTGTCTGCACTAACAACTGCGACTGCCAGATATGTCTGGTCCACCGGTGTTTGCAGACATGGCCTTCATGTGTTTAACTGTGTGGGCATGCCCAGTATGCCCAATATGTATTTCATATATGGATCGGGTCCAGGTAGTTTGTATTGCAGTGCTGACCTTTGTGTTGTACACTGACAGATAGCATGCTGTTTCTGCAGGGTATCCCTCAAGCATTTGGCATTGACTGTTCCTACATTTCTGCCTACGTTGGGGGGATCACCTGACCATTTCTACATTTCTACACAGGATTGGGGGTCACACCTGACTATTTCTACATTTCTACACAGGATTGGAGAGGGCGCATACCTAACTGTTATTACGTTACTACATCGGATGGGGGGCACACCTGACTATTTCTACATTTCTACACAGGATTGGGGGGCACACCTGACTGTTATTACATTACTACGTCGGACGGGGGGGGCACACCTGACACTTGTACAAATTTGCTATGACTATACTGGTATGTCAGGTACTCCATTTCATTCTGTATTCTTATATATCATGCTGACTTGAGGCATTCCAGTGTACTACAGATCATAGCTTTGGTTGCCCTACATATTAGTGTCTGACTTCCTACCCTTCAGAACTAACATCCTACTGCCTGACCTGCTGTAGTCTGTCTGTGTAGGCCTCGGGGGGGGATTTAACTATAGCCATCCTTCAGGGACCATAGCACAGGCTCTGTTTGGGTTTGTCTACACCTGTCCTGCTGGCTGGGACTATTGTTGGGTATGTGAACCACCCTAATTGGCATGTGTGTGTGTCATATGGGCACACATTTTGCTCAGCATATTTCCTCTAGTGGGTTTTGTCACCCTGTGTAGTACTGGCTACTATGGTGAGTCCAGTATGTGTTATAGATGTCATGGTGCCACTATGGGTGTCTACTGTCTGTAGCCATAACATTCAGCCACCCAATTCCCTTGCATGCTCACATCCATACCATAGATATCTGTAATGACACATTCTACTCCATTTAGCAATTGGTAGGTTGATTGACTTACCTTAACGGTGTGCCAGACTTGAGGATGGTGCTGGAGGGCTGCCTATGTCGGATGCACACAATACACTCCCTATACATGGTTGAGCACAGGTAGTGTCATGTTTGGCATCCCTTTTACTGTATGTGCGAGTCAGAGAGAGGTGTCATTCCCTGGGTCCCTACTGTGTCAGTGTATGTGCTGTGTGTTGTCACTTTGCCACAGCCTCAGCATACTGGGCACACCTCCATCTGCCTACTCACACACCCATGATGTCACCTAACTCCTAGGCTTGTACCAAGCTATTCCTTCTCTTATACTGTTGGGACCTGACTCACATGCTGGGGAAAACCAGGATTCACTATCCTTCCCCTCACTTGTATAGGATTGCCTGCTAATGCATAGTTACAAGTCTCACACTGAGCCTCCTCACCTTAGCAACCACTACTCCCAGGCCAGGTTGTCTTCTGCCTGCCATTGACTTGCATGGCATAATAGTGATTTTAGTTAGATTGCTTATTTTAGGCTTATTTTTTTTTAAATCCCATTTGCACGCCACTGCCCTATGCTTAAACAGCCGAGATCGGCTAAAAAAAATTAAAAGTTGATTTTTGTATTTTTTTGTTTATTTGCATTGCCAATAGCCTTATACTTAGCTATTGGCATGCTTACAACATGATATGCAGCCTTTATTTGGGGCTGTCACAGCTCCGTTTTGGATTTTGCAGAAATGTACTTGGTTACTAACAGGTTCTGCAGATAGCACTAGTCTTGCACCGACTGTTGCAAGCTTCCTGGATTGAAAAGTCACTTCATTTACATAGATTTCTCCTGCAAATGGGTTGATTTGCATACCAGGACAGTCCGTGCAGGATTAGTGCAGGAGCGCTCGTGCATGCCCCTGCAGGCTGTTCCTGGATCACAAGGCAGACATATTGCCTGCTTGTGCTCCTGCACCAATCTTGCACGCCGTGCAAGCTTTCAAGAATCCGGGGGAGAGTTTAGCAATATGAAATTAGCATTCATACTAAATGACTGCACCTTGAAAAATAAGGAATCTGCTTAATGGACATGTTTCCTTAGAGACTCAGCAAAAATGTAAAAAAAAAAAATAATAATTCTGTATGCATTTCACACTGTCAGCAAGGAAGTTGACCTGCTTCCTTAAAGAATGGACATGCTTTTAACAGAAAAACAAGCTGTACATGTTTTTGTCATATATTTCCTTAAAAACATGTTTTCTTACACTGTCAAGCAAGAAAGTTTGAATGGACATGCTTTTATTAAGTGAGCATTTGTATGTGTTTTTCCACAAAATGTTTCCTTAAAGTCAATGTCAGCATTGTTTCTCTACAGGATAAAAACATATTTTTCTGCAAACGTCAGCAAACAGATGTCTCAATACAAAGTCTAAAATAGAATACCAAGAAGAAAAACAGGATGTAAAAACACTATAAAGAGACTTCTTCTTCTTTAGGCTTTCCCCGTTAGGAATCGCCACAGCAGATCACCAGCCAACTCATGATTTGCAGTGGAGTTTTACAGTGTCGAGTTGCAAGCCCAGTGCTCAACCTTCCACAGAAGGCACACACATGCACGCACCCATGCTTAGGGCCAATTTAGAGTGCTATAGCAGATAAAATTGTTAGAGGTATTTTTGTAGGGACACACTTGTTCCAAGGTAATATTGTATCTCTCACAACATCCATGCTGTTTGAGAAGTAAAGTAGCACAGTACCTGAACCTGTAACGGTAGTTCATGTGATTTGTTATAAAAAGTTATTTATTAGTTACTGCTCTTAAAGTGACAGAGTTTGGTGCTGCATCAGTGTACATTCTGCAAGTTTCTGTGGGCAACAGACTGTGATTGCAATTATAACTATACTTTGATTTCAGCAGAATCCAGCCAGCAAGACCTTATTGTCTTAAGAAGACTTTGGTTCCAGCACAGTAAGCAGCACCTTAATAAATTAATTTTTCAGTGCCATCTAGGGAGGAAAGAGAAAAATTGGATTTAAGGTGAGAGTGTCTGAGGTAGAAAGAGAAGGAGCTGAGTTTTCTTAGGGTTAAGGAATAGTTGATTGTTTCTGAGCCATTTATTCAACAGAGATAAAGGAATTCTGTGCTAGTGTGTGTAGTTCAGAGATAGTATTGGAGATAGATAAAAGAGTAAAATCATCTGCGTATTGTATTACAGATGAGAGACTGCAGGATGAATGTAGGTTGTTGGTAAAAATGTTGAAAAGGAGTGGTCCAAGTATGGACCCTTGGGGTACTCCTGTTTGAACAGCAAGGAAGGATGAGAATGCCTGCTGCCATCTAACAGCTTGTTTTCTGCCAGTAAGATAGGATTTGAACCAGCCAACAGTAGAAGGAGAGGGATTTACATCTGAGAGTTTGTTAAGAAGGATGGGATGAGACACAGTGTCAAAGGCTTTAGAGAGATCAAAGAATAGACAGGAGATGAGGCGGTTGTTGTCCCTAGCTTCTGCAGCCTTTTGAGTAAGGAGAGTAAGGCAGTTAAGGTACTGTGTTCAGGGTGGAAACCAAGTTGCAAGGGCATGAGGAGATTTTTGTGAATGAGATAGGACAGTAGTTGAGTATGTATACAATTTTCAAGGATCTTTGAGAGCAGTGAGAGAATAGCAATTGGTCTATAGTTAGAGAGTTCAACAGAGTTGCCACCTTTGAGCAGAGGAGTGATATAGAAGGATTTCCATATTTCCGGTACAGTAGATTCCTGAATGGAGCAATTGATTAAAACAGATACAGGGTATGTAATAGAGTCAGCAGCAATTTTCAGAAATTGAGGGGGGAGTTTATCAGTGGAGGGAGAGCATGGTTTTAGTTTACGAAGCAAGGATTTGATATATTTAGTATAAACAGGTCTCAAGATAAAAGGCTGAGAGACAGAGGAGCATAGAGGTTTAGGGGGAGGTGAGGGTGACACAGAAGATTTGGGATAAGCAGAGTTACCAGAGGGTAGGAGTTTAAAGATGTTGCCTATGAAGTGTTTGTTGAGTAAGTCTGCAGTTTCAGAGTGAAAGTGATAGGGGAAAGGGTTAGCGATGGTAGGAGAACCAGTGTAGAGCAGGGAGTTGACAGTGCTCCAGAATTTTTGGGGGTCATTTGGGTGAGAGCTTTGAAATTTAGTGAAATATTGGTGTATATTCAAAATAATAAGTTTGTTTACACATTTTTTGAGTTGCTTATAACCTTGAAGAAAGGTGGGAGTTTATTTTAGTCTGAAATTTAATTTCAGATTATTTTTCAAAGTTAGCTGGACTAAGATGAACCTCTTCTCTTCCAGTGCCCTGTGTTACACTATATTCATTTCAACAGTTAAAATATAGTCTGACATACTTCTAGTTGCCATCTATCCCATATTATTAGCAACATACCATACCTCAGTTCTTTAGATTCAAACATACTTCTTTGCCTGACAGATGTTATATAGATAAGTATTTTGATTTAGTGAACAGGTTTAAACAATGTGGTTACATTACATATAGTATCCTTCAAGCCAAACAACAGGCAGAATTGTTTCAAATATAAATCACGCGATGAATATGAATAACTTTTATGCTTTGTCACAGCATATGGTTCTGCCACTTCTAGATTTACTGAAGTAATCAATAAATGTTAGGGTATTTCATTATCTGATTACAGTTTAACTGATTTTACCCCGATAGATGTCATGCTTCATTTAAAAGAGAGAAACCGCTATCACAACATACACTACAGTGGTTATAAAAGATTGGTTCCCTCTATGCAAGACAAGATCCAAAGTACCGTCTTTGATAATACATCACAAGGACTCTCACTAAATCACAGCTGTTCACACTGCAATTTTGTTATCAACAACCAATATTTTACTTGGGCAAACATTTCAAAATGTTACGAGATTTCTCATCTTATTACTTGTTACAATAAATGGATAATGCTCATATGTAAGAAAAACTTCCAGGAAAATTACAACCTGTATTTCTGAACATCTTAGCCACATAAAATGTAAAACAAAGACAATATTTCACTTTACAAACATATTTTAAAGCATCCGGTGTCTCACTTTATGTTTACTGGTATTGATATAATACCCATCAAAGATAGCAAGAATATTAAGTGATAAAGAATGTTAATGTATAATTAACCTAAAGGCACTTTTTCCATGCCTTAATAAATATTATTAGGACCTCTTTTTTTTCAAATATTTCACGGGTGTATGATTTTTTTATCTATATATTGTTGTTGACTTACAATGATTGTGATTTGTTATATAATCATCATATGACTTGACTGTCCTATAAAATAGGATTTTATTGTGAGGTTAATAGATTCCTACAAACAAATATGCAATAGTACATCAAAGCTATTTTATGCCCCCCCCACACACACACACACTTGCATGTTACAGAATCTATGGAATAAATTAAATTTGCATACTTATGTCATGTGGGCTATTATTTTTTATTTGAAATCTAAAAATAAACCACACCGTTGAATGCCAGCATTAAGAAATCTTATAATAAATAAAAAAAATACTTAAAACCTATAGCTGACCTCTTAAACTACAAAATTAAAAATGTCATATAACTGGATCCACAACTGCTTGATTTTTGTCAAGGGCAGATTATGTCTCTTCATCTTGGTAAATTTCTTTGAAAAGGTTGCAAGGGCAGTGGACAGTTGATTCTCAGTCCACACAGCATAGGATCATAGGATCACAGGAGGTTACTAGGCTAATGGCCCTGGGGCCCTTACAAGCCTAGCCAAGAGTTTATCCCAAAAATGAAACCTCAGTCAGCATATCTGAATCTGGCCAACACCTTGGACACTGTACCCCTTGCTGACATTGTAAACAAGATAAAAGAACTAAAGGTATGCCTTTACATGGTAAAATGGATTCTAAATGGGCTGAATGATAGAACTTTCACAATTAAGGTAGCAGATACCATCTCGAAAAGTAAGAAAGTAACCAGTGGATTACCACAGGGCTCAGTACTGGGACCCCTCCTTTATAGTATATACTTTTCTGACCTACATACCGCTAACCATGACCCTATGGCTAAGCAAGCTTGCTGATGACTGCAAGCTGGGTGTTATCATCTGTATCTCCATTCATTCAGAAGCATTTTAGCAAGAACTAGGCCTTACAGACCAACAGTGTACAGAGAAAGGCTCCAGAGATAATGTAAAAAGTACAGCATTGTCACCTCTGGGAAACATCTCTCATCTGCAACCCCACTCCACACAGACAGTTGACCACCATGTAGCAACAGTAGTTATGAAATCCTTCTATCTAGCACAACTGATTTCCAAAGCTATCTCATCTAGATCAAAGGATATTATTCTTTTTTAGATCAAAGGATATTATTGATCCTCTGTATTCTGTCCTAAGAAGACCAATTGTTGAGTACAAATCCCTTTTCAATATGTACATAGCCAGATACATCATACCACTAAAAAGGCCCTAAAGAGGTTTATGACTAAAAAGATTTCTGATCTAAAAATAATTACCTACCAAGAAAGATTAGAAGGTCTATACCTATGCTCTGTCTCTCTGTGTCTCTTATAGACTCTTAAATATAGATTTGTGCCATCAGAGACCCCAGTCTAATGGATCTCTTATACTTTCACAGGACAAACAGCTGCACTGGCAGCTGAGCCATGGCTTTGAACCTCCAATAACATAAATAAAACATGTTGGAGGGATAGATCCTTTACTCAATGGTTGTCACATCTCTGGAACAAATTGCCCTGCATGTTAAGCAGACTGACACCATTACCTCCTTCAAGACTAAGCTCGACTACTGGATGAGTACCTGAAAGTTCATTCCCAACTGGACATGTTTATTGCCCCTGGCAGTGGCGGAATACATCTTGAGAGTGGTATTTGGCAACGTGGGGGAACTGGGAAATTTGTTCACCTCCGTCACACCAATGAGAGTTGCTTGCCAAAAAAAAGAATAAAATGCTGGACAAATTCAGTAATCCACGGTAACTGGATGAACACAAAATTTATTGAACTCACGACACTACACCATGAAACGACTGCATAAACATGGACTCAAATCCTGGTGAGCGGAACACTCACAAAGAAAGAAATAAATACAATCAAATACTGTGCACAACATAAAAAATAAGATCAAAACAAATGGTCTTCATCAGAACTAAAAAAATGCATAATCTACTTAATTTAAAGATGTTTTGCGATTTTCAAATATTTAAAGGTATACCACAGTACGTTGTCATGTCAAAGCATCTGTTGATGATAATATTATAATACCATTTAAAACTAAACATTAACATCCTGACAATCTACTTAGTTATAACAAGATGGTGCGTAATAATGGGTGATGTGCAAAACAGTTATATGATATAATATGAATAAGAATCAATGTAATACAAAACAGTGTATATTGACTTAAAAGGCATATACTTTTTACACGTATCGCATTTATATAAGATCAGTTCGATAAGTGCTGAATGCATTACTTATAATGAATTTTTTTGAATGACTTATATATTGATTTATATCAGATATTCATAAGTATAAATGTAAAATATTGTTATAAAAATATATGTTGATATATGTTGATAGTATGTGAACCTATATATGCATATATTGGCAAATAATTTACACATATATAAATACAAATATAAATAAGAAATGTTATTATAAATAATGTTATACAAAAAATATATGTTTAATAAATTGATAATATTATAATAAATATATATATAAATAAATAATTAATAATATATATGTATATTCAATAAAAATATTCAATAAAAATATTATCTAATCTGTTCCATTGTTATAGGAACTGTCCGATATAAAGAATGTATATACCAATGGATTTGAATATTGTACAATAACTAAATATAATACTTGTTAAAAAACATTATTATACAATGTTACTTTATTTTTTATATATATATAAAAACCAAAAGAATCAAAAAATAAAAGTTAGTGTATGACAAATACTAAAAATGGAATTAGGAATGAATGAGTTAAAGATATAAACATGATGTTACATCAGACTGGAAATGTGATATTATTGTACCATATTGTTATAATAATGTCTGGACAAATATCACATTTGTGCTTTTGTTTATTTCCAGAAGATTTTTTTTTTGACATAAAAACATACAGGTACTTGCAAAAAACCATTTTTATTGCTGGTGGTCCTATTTTGATGAACATGATGTGTTAACAAACTCTTCAGATTGTTTTCCCATTCTATAAATAAATCTGGATTTATAATCTTTTTATGTTGTCACTACCAACACCATTGTGTGTATATTCTGTACATCTGTACATCTCCTGATCCAAGTAGTGATTTATATTTACTACCTCTGACTAATAACATATGATACCACTTCTTCCATCATCCTCGAGGGTAAATGGTGAAAATCAATGTGTAAAAAAAAACTACTTCCTTTATAAAATTTTATAAACTCATTATTAAAGAGATTTGAGAGATGCCAGTTGATCATAGTATCATCTAAAATAAAACCTAAAAATAATGGTGTATGTTGATATTTGAAACAGAACAAACAACATTGTCTTTAGTTTAGCATGTTTAGTTGTGCGTATGGTCTGTTTATCTCACTCACCAAAAAATGAAATGAATTTATATAACTATAGCCATAAGTTCCCAAGTTCTGCAATCCAAGCATGGGCATCCCATTCTAGATTCAGTATGTTTATTGAAACTATTGGGTGACCCTCATCCTCATCGCATATATTAACGAAAAAGATCAATCACATCAATAGTGACTATAATGTGAGGTTCACTAATATCTAACTCCTTCACTGGATACTGGTATATACATTCTTTAGTATAGTATCTATAAATTTGCCTATATTGATCAATATTTTGTGAATCTTTGGGATACCCACCATAGTTGCTAATTTTGGATGACAGACTTAGTCAATTCTTTGGTAGGCTATATTTAATTCATTCATCAGTAATATATTATATATTTTCTGTATATAGTTCAAATTGTCATAGATAGCAATACCAATTTGTATCATTTTTTAAAGTTTTGTAATTTGTCTTCTTCTTAGATGAAAATAAATTTTATAACTAGTGATTGACTTATATTGTCTCCCCTTCTAGATTGATTTTCCTAATGAATTTCTTAAAAAATTAATACATCATCTGTAAGTTTAAATCTAGGTTCAGGGATAATTTCATACCTTTTCCAACAAACTAAACTTATCAATATGTAATTTAGAATAATTAAATCCTTCCTTAATATGCTGCTTGAGCTAGCATTCTCTTTCTTCACTCTCTGATTTGCTATGATTACTACTTCTCTTCTCTCTTCATCCCTATCCCTTTAACTTTATAAACTTTATTTTCTTGGTGGGGTTTTTTGATTCTTGGATATCTCTGAAAACCCTGTGTATTAAGTTCATCAAAATTAGAAATTTCATAATGTTTCTTCCTTATCTGTCAAGCCTCTCTAATGCCCTGTTTGTATTACCTCCATGATTTTTATCTCTTGACATTTTATTATTCTATTTTTCTGCTTCAACATATTGTTTTATATAACTTTTCCCAGTCATGAAATAATAAATCATTTACTATCATAGTATAAAGATCATCTACTTCTTGAATTAATTTACTTAATCTCTCATCATAAAATTTCATCAATAACTTAATATATTTGAATCCAAATTCATCAAATAACATATTAAATTCATTCCTACCTATATCTGTCAACTCAATACCCAGAGGAAGTTTAAAAAATCTTAGTAAATACATATTGTCAATTTTGATGCCATTGATGGTTTTTAACTTCTTACCCAAAACATATATTTTAGACTTTAAATTTCCACTTTCACCCTTATGGTCAACTTGTGTATGCACCACTTTGTCAGATACATTCTCATTATTTATGTCAAATTCAAATGTTAAAAATCTATTAAAACAATTATTAGTGTCTATCAGTCCATCCTGATGAAAATCAGATTTTATGTCCAAGCCACGATCAGTAGTCTTGCGTCTGGATGGAAGTTCAGTAACTGCTGAATAAGTTTTTTTGGGAGGTAATCTTTTGGGTTTTGTCCCAGTTCTTTTTGCACAAAACAGGCGAAAATCAAGCGTGAAGTCAGATTTTATAATACTACTACTAGACATAGGTGCTGTTATATCTAGTCCTTTATTATCCTATATTATTTATTTAGGTACACATGGTCTTCAGACGCATTTGTCTTGTAGTCCCTATAATCATAAAATCCTATAAAATCTGCCCACATTAAGAACTCCATCAAAAAGATCACCACACATCTGAATGTTAGCATAAGGATAATCAAAGTAGAACTGGAGTTAAAATTAGCATCTGCAGCAAAAGATGATCATAAATCCTTCTTTAACTACATCAGACAGTTAATATATAGCAAACAGCAATGATCTGTCATGATGGTACAATCCATTCTGACCCTAAACATATTGCTACTATATGTTTGCAGATGCATTTAGTGCCACATTCACACCAGAAACAGTTACTGAAGATCCATAAATTCTTCAAACGTCTTCACTCCAAGATTATTATGGAACATGTCCAGCTGCCCTCTCTAAAGCTAAAAATACCAACTCTGTTAGCCTCAACAATATATCTGTTTGCATAATCAGCAAAGATAAACATTCATTTTCTGAAACCCCCCTAAACCTGTTCACCTTAAGCATAGCCATGTGGAATATTGCTGTAGTACTGAAAATGACTATTGTTATCTCCCTCCATAAAGGAAGCTCCACCTCAGACTGGGAACCTTAGGCCATCTGCCGGACACATCTGATTTACAAAGTAACTGAATGTATTATATCTGATTTCATAATCTCCAAAATAAAAGAAAATCTTAATGAATGATATTTTATACACCTACAACAATATGGTGTTGTCAAAGGGAGATCATATCTACTTAATTTAGTAAACTTTGAGGAAAGTCACTGAATCTGTAGATAGATAACATGTAGTTCATACAGTATACCTGGTTCTGGCCAAAACCTTTGACACTATTCCCCATGCTGGAACTGTAAATAAGCATAAAGGCCTAAATGTAGATCTTTATGTTATAAGACTTGATACAAACTGGCTAACTAATAGAAAGCACATAGTTAAAGGTGGTACTGCTGACTGCAAGCTTGGGGATGGTTTTCATTCAACATTTAGTACAGCATTGTTATAGCAAAGGCTAAGCCATAAAAATCAGGTGCAAATGTGCTGAAATTAAGTGCAAAGAGGTATAGCACTGTTGCCGTTGAAAGATATCTCAGCAGCAGCTTACAGTACAGACAGCACCAGACTCAAGAATGATATGGCTGTCAAAGACACCAGAGACTTCACAGACAGCTCCCCATTCATGTGATCACCATGTAGTAACAGTAGTCAGGAAATCCTTCTATCCAGTACAAGTAATAATGTCATATCATCCAAACCAAAAGAAGTTATCATTCCACTACACTCTGCCCTAATTACACCAAGTATGGAATATAATGCCCCTTTTAGTATGTAACTATCTATACACATTACACAGGAAGAAAGACCTCAAAGGTTCCTAGCTAAAAACATCAACAAACTAAAGAACCTTAGTTACAATAACAGGCTCGAAGCTCTGTATGTGTTCTTTGTCTCTTACAGATTCCTGCATGGTGGTTGGTGGTTTATGTCTAGCATTCTGTACTGTTAAGGACCCAACCTCCCCCCTTGATCTGCTACACTTCTACAAAACCAGTGGTGCTACAAACATTCAAACTAAAACCTTGAACCTCTACAACGAATAATCAAGACATGCTGGAGAAATAGTTATTCCTCAATGTGTCCTTCCTCTTGGATCTGAATTGCCTAGACATAGTAAGACCTTATTAAGTTTAATTTGATTGGCTGCCAAAAAAGCAATTATAAGAAAATGGAAATCAAAGTCTATACCAACTGTATTTGAGGTGTTGAATATTACAAAAGAGATAAAAGAATTGGAAGTTGGCTCTTTAGAAAAGGGAAGGAGCAAATTACATAAAGTAAATGGGAATTGTAGGAACAATACATGCAGAATAATATCCAGGGGAGGAGTGAGGTTTAAGGGAAGCCAGAAATTCAACATTTTTGTAACAGTGGACTGATTATGATAGTAGTAAAGAAAATATATGTGATATATATTGTATTTAAATGGAAAAATGTTAAAATGGTTTGTTTTGTTTTTCTGTTATGTATACTACCTTTGTCTTAAGTGATAATTTAATAAAGATGTTTAAAAATGTTTCCTTCATCTCTGGAATGATACATTCAGTTCCTTTAAGGCAAACTTTGACAGTTGGACAGACATGACATCTATAAGTACATCCTAGGCCTGACCTTTTTCGACTTTTTGGAAGGAGGGGGTGCTCTTTGAAGATGTGTATTGGCAAGGTAATTGGAATCCATGGACTCACTCGACCTTGCAAACTCTATGAAATTTATGAAATTTCTGCAATCTGGGAATGGCTTCCATTTCACAGGTCAATGAAATGTGATACTAAAGCAACACTAGCCTTGTCTGGTGGCATGAGGCTTACTTTGATCAAAAACAATTTTGTACAGATGTAATTACTCCAATTGAAATAGCAAAGGAAACAGAAGTTAACTTAATGACTTTCAGATTATGGCTATACCAGAATCTCACCATCTGAGAACACACACACCACTAATACGAGCCACTCCATTATATTACTCATCTGTGAAGTTGCTTTCACGCTCCTACTTAAAGTGATTTTCTGGAACACAACAAGGGTTATTGTCAGTTAAACAGGTCTCCTTTTGTGCTAGGAAGATTCCCCCATCACTGACAGGTCTTCAAGAGCCTCTTCTGCTCATAACTCTCAACCCTCTGCCTCAAAAGTCAGAGAAATAGCCAAAAAAAATGCAAGGAAAAAAGACCCCACTCAGGACACATAGATTTTTTAATACGGGTATTATTCACTTAGAATGCTGACAAAATAACTTATCTGAAAAATAAGAAGTCTAGATCTGTAACACCTAGTATTATTTAGTAACTATAATCATCCCTGTTTCGTCACAGAATCGCACATTTTATGAAACAGAGTGAAAAGCTGGGGTAAAATGAGGGATGTATTTCAAACTGTTGGAGTGCTGAAAGTTAGGTTATACAAAAATCTGCACCTGATATCTCAAAGCGTGCAGCTTTGGACAAGTACAGTCTGACTTGACAGCGTGACCACACTTTCCTGTACCTGAGCACCGTATATTTAACTAAAACTGAAGAAAAGACAAGCTCAGCAACTTATCACCAAACATTTAAGTAAAAGTAAACAGAAAAAGTAAAAGCATGAGCAATTCCGTGAACAGAAAAAGTAAAAGCATGAGCAATTCCGTGAACAGAAAAAGTAAAAGCATGAGCAATTCCGTGAACAGAAAAAGTAAAAGCATGAGCAATTCCGTGAACAGAAAAAGTAAAAGCATGAGCAATTCCGTGCAAATGTATAACTGGTAAGCATAGTATGTGCATTCATATTATCAGGGAAATGTTTACATAAATGTGCACAAAAATAAAACATCTCTGTGATCGGACATCATTCAATAAACTTACTGTTGCAAAGAAGGAGCTACTGCCCCTTAACCTCCTGCATTTATTTTGAAAAAAAAATGATTAGATGTTTTGTTTAACTAAAAGTGAAAAACAAAAAGTATTACTACTTTGGAGTTTAAATATACACAAAAGTAAAATGACCACACTCTGGCTTCTTTCAGTAAAGGTAAAATTGTTAAGTTTTTCCTGCATACATCAACAGAACACATTAGCATTGCATAAAAATGTGGGTTGCTACTCCCTTAAATCTCTAGCCATCACTGACAAGAAATATATTGCAAATTTTAATTTGTACATACAGGTATTTTTGTACAACTGCATATATTTTTAAATTCATGTTACTCGTTTCTGTGTAGATTTTAGTTAATTTTATACCTATTAGTGTTTTCGGCCATTTTTTGTAAGTTATAGCTGTGGGCATGTGGAAACATATGTCATGGCTGTTGATGTGTTAGCACGGACTCAAAAAGTGGGTATTGGGTGATCTTGTTTCTGTACGTCACGTAGAGCACAGATGTTGAGTAAATCCGAGAGTCCTTCTCTTAACGCAAAGTCTTCAGTTCTTGAAAACTGGCAGGTTAAAGCTAAACACTAGAGTTTGGCTCCCTTTATCTCACACTAGAGTGTGGCTCCCTTTATCTCACACTAGAGTTTGGCTCCCTTTATCTCACACTAGAGTTTGGCTCCCTTTATCTCACACTAGAGTTTGGCTCCCTTTATCTCACACTAGTATGATGTACGACCCTAAGAAAAACACTTATCTTCATTGTGATCACAAATCTTTTCCTAAATGCTATTTTTCCCTTATGATTGCTGACAAACATTCCCCTCCTGATTGGACTTTAACCCATTTTTAGTCTATTTGGGTACCCCCAACACAAGAGTGACAGCCATCCATGGCAGACATCATTCAGTGCTTTGTCTTCCAGCAATGACAGCATACTGTATACGCTATATGTATATGGGAAAAAATCAACCACCATCCATGAAGGAGCCACTATGTCCCCCTTGTTAGTGCATGCTCCTGAGCCCTCCCCTTGTGACTGCATGCTCCTGCACCATCCCCTTGTGACTGCATGCTCCTGAGTCCTCCCCTTGTGACTGCATGCTTCTGAGTCCTCCCCTTGTGACTGCATGCTCCTGCACCATCCCCTTGTGACTGCATGCTCCTGAGCCCTCCCCTTGTGACTGCATGCTCCTGCACCCTCCCCTTGTGACTGCATGCTCCTGAGCCCTACCTTGTGAGTGCATGCTCCTGAGCCCTCCTCTTGTGAGTGCATGCTCCTGAGCTCTCTTGTTGTAACTGCATGCTACTGAGCTCTCCGATTGTAACTGCAAGCTCCTGAGCCCTCCCATTGTGACTGCATGCTTCTGAGCCCTCCCTTGTGAGTGCATGCTCCTGAGCCCTCCTCTTGTAAGTGCATGCTCCTGAACTCTCTCGTTGTAACTGCATGCTACTGAGCTCTCCCATTGTAACTGCAAGCTCCTGAGCCCTCCCATTGTGACTGCACACTTCTGAGCCCTACCTTGTGAGTGCATGCTCCTGAGCCCTCCTCTTGTAAGTGCATGCTCCTGAGCTCTCTCGTTGTAACTGCATGCTACTGAGCTCTCCCATTGTAACTGCAAGCTCCTGAGCCCTCCCATTGTAACTGCATGCTCCTGAGCCCTCTGCTTGTGAATGCATGCTCCTGAGCCCTCTGCTTATGAATGCATGCTCCTGAGCCCTCCTATTGTGACTGCATGCTCCTGAGCCCTCCCTTGTGAGTGCATGCTCCTAAGCCCTCCCCTTGTCACTGCATGCTTCTGAGCCCTCCCTTTATGACTGCATGCTTCTGAGTCCTCCCATTGTGACTGCATGCTCCTGAGCCCTCTGCTTGTGAATGCATGCTCCTGAGCCCTCTGCTTATGAATGCATGCTCCTGAGCCCTCCTATTGTGACTGCATGCTCCTGAGCCCTCCCTTGTGAGTGCATGCTCCTAAGCCCTCCCCTTGTCACTGCATGCTTCTGAGCCCTCCCTTTGTGACTGCATGCTTCTGAGTCCTCCCATTGTGACTGAATGCTCCTGAGCCCTCCCCT
This sequence comes from Protopterus annectens, assembly GCF_019279795.1. Lineage (NCBI taxonomy): Eukaryota > Metazoa > Chordata > Ceratodontiformes > Protopteridae > Protopterus > Protopterus annectens. The sequence continues at coordinate 150,924,527 of NC_056746.1, forward strand.
TGTGACTGCATGCTCCTGTGCCCACCTGTTGTAACTGCATGCTCCTGAGCCCTCCCATTGTGACTACATGCTCCTGAGCCCTCCCATTATGACTGCATGCTCCTGAGCCATCCACTTATGAGTGCATGCTCCTGAGCTCTCCCGTTGTGACTGCTTGCTCCTGAGCCTTCCCCTTGTGAGTGCATGCTCCTGAGCCCTCCCATTGTGACTGCATGCTCCTGAGCCCTCCTCTTGTGACTGCATGCTCCTGAGCCCTCCCCTTGTGAGTCCATGCTCCTGAGCCCTGCTGTTGTAACTGCATGCTCCTGAGCCTTCCCCTTGTGAGTGCATGCTCCTGAGCTCTCCCATTGTAACTGCAAGCTCCTGAGCCATCCCCTTGTGACTACATGCTCCTGAGCCCTCCCGTTGTGATTGCATGCTCCTGAGCCCTCCCATTGTGACTGCATGCTCCTGTGTCCTCCCACTGTAATTGCACGCTCCTGAGCCCTCCCCTTGTGACTGCATGCTCCTGAGCCCTCCCCTTGTGACTGCATGCTCCTGAGCCCTCCCCTTGTGAGTGCATGCTCCTGAGCCCTCCCATTGTAACTGCATGCTTCTGAGCTCTCCCGTTGTGACTGCATGCTCCTGAGCCCCCCCTTGTGACTGCATGCTCCTGAGCCCTCCTTTTGTAACTGCATGCTCCTGAGCCCTCCCCTTATGAGTGCATGCTCGTGAGCCCTCCTGTTGTAAGTGCATTCTCCTGAGCCCTCCCCTTGTGACTGCATGCTCCTGAGTCCTCCCCTTATGACTGCATGCTCCTGAGCCCTCCTGTTGTAACTGCATGCTCCTGAGCCCTCCCCTTGTGAGTGCATGCTCCTGAGCCGTCCCATTGTAACTGCATGCTCTTGAGCCCTCCCTTTGTGAGTGCATGCTCCTGTGCCCTCCCATTGTAACTGCATGCTCCTGAGCCCTCCCCTTGTGGCTGTATGCTCCTGAGCCCTCCCCTTATGACTGCATGCTCCTGAGCCCTCCTGTTGTAACTGCATGCTCCTGAGCCCTCCCCTTGTGAGTGCATGCTCCTGAGCAGTCCCATTGTAACTGCATGCTCCTGAGCCCTCCCTTTGTGAGTGCATGCTCCTGAGCCCTCCCATTGTAACTGCATGCACCTGAGCCCTCCCCTTGTGACTGCATGCTCCAGAGCCCTCCCATTGTGACTGCATACTCCTGAGCCACCTCCCCTCAAATGAATGCTTCTGAGCCCTCCACCTTGTGAGTCCATGCTCCTGAGTACTTGTGATGATGACTACTGTGTTTGCAGCTTGATGGCCAAGTGCCCATCCTGGCGATATCTTTGCATCAGCACCCCTCCTTCAAGAGACTGTGAAACTGGATGGTCCTGATCTGCCCCGTGCCCTTAGAACTGACTTTTCCATTCTGCCTACACCAGCTATAATAGATATCCATGCTGCTAATCGAACTTGGTCTCTTCGGCCACAGTCAGGCCTTTATCTCCAGCAACAAAGGAGCTGGCCCTGTGCTCACAAGTCTCTGTTGAAAACAAACACATATGTTGAACCTAGTGGGAGTACCTGGCCAACAAACAGATAAAAATAAATAAACAAATATATACATACATTTAAAAATATCACTCTGTATGAGGAGTCTTACAGAATTTGTTTAGAATAATTCCTCAGTGTACTCCTGCAACAGTTTTCAGGCTGGCAAACTTGAGCATCTTACATATTATTGAAACTAAAGCTAAAGCTGGTGCACATATATTTAATGTAGTTGTCCAAGTTATTTGGAATGAGCTCTATGAAAAGTTTTAGAATTAAATGTCTTTATCATCCATTAATGACACTAAAATATAATAGTTAATTCTAAAAAGACTATAAGAACACCTACATGTAGTCTTGAACAATGAAAGAAACGAGAAGGAGGAAGAGCGAAACTTTTAAGTACCCCACAGGTATCAAAGGAATCAAAAGAATTAAAGCAGCTACCATCTTTACAAAGAGCTGCAAGAGAACATAAGGATGCAAAGGACACATTCTTAAAATACAAACTGAATGATTCATAGAACAGAGACAGACACAAGGAAGTATACTTTCATAGAAAGAGTAGTGAATGGCTGTACAGCCTACCTACAGAAGTAATAGTGCAGTCAGGAAGATGTAAAAGAATGGAAGAATGGTAATGAAAAACATAAAATAGGTCTCACAAGTCTCATGAGAAACTGAAATAAAAAAAGAAAATAACATATTAGTTAAATTAAATGCAAAAAATGTAGCAAGTCTGTGAAGATCTGTATCTAGCCTTTCAAGTCATGAAAGATTCAACCCTCGTTTACCTTCAATTCATTCAAAAAAGCAAATAGTACCTTAAATACCTGGTTAAAGAAACTAAACCTTCACCGTCAGATAAATAAGACGTCAGTGTGATATATTCATATCCCAATGTGTCCCTCACCTCTGCTACAATCTTCCACTACATGTCAAACAGAGTAGCGCCCTTACCACCTTCAAAGTAAAAAAGATAAATCAATGGACATGCTTAAATTCTCCCCAATTTATCTCATTTTGTCTTCCTTAAGGCTGCAGAGAACTATCCACTTGTGCTGTGGTGACAAGGTAAATAAAAAGGCCGAAACATGCATGCCCACAGCTGGTGGGGTTTGGCTTTATTGGCCTTAATGTAACCATAAAGACTTAAAAAGTAAAAAAAAAAAGTCATGGACATTCAAAAGCCATGCTGCTGAAAGGCGATGTCCTGAAGGGGTCATTTGCATATTTTTCAGCTAGACTTGTAATGGCTGGCAGACTGATGTTGTGCATTTTTTTATGAACATATGAACATATAAAATCCATGACTTATGCTTTAAGTAGTGAAATGACTAAATTAGGTGGGCCAAGCAGGCAAACCTGCTGCCAGATCTTACTTTCTGTGGAAGATAGTACTGCATGAGGCCAGCTCACTTGTTAAGCTGTCTTGTGTCTAAAAAGTACCTCAAGCTCCCAAGAAAAAAATATTATGTATAAAGTAATGCAACTTAATTGGTGATCTTTAACACCCACCTAAAGTATCATAACTCTAGCAGATTAAACCAAAAGATGGCACCTCAGAAGTGCTGCATCCAGTAATGATGCACTGCAATCCCAGGATGAAACATGAATCTGAGTTTATGGTGTGGGATTAGAACCCACACTCTTCTGGCCTTCCAGATATCAACAGCAAATGTACAACCTGCTGAGCCATTGGCATTACTTAAGTAAAAATAAATAAGAAACAAGAAAGAAAGAAAGAAAGAAAAATAAAGAAATTAAATGAACATTATGCTTTTTGACTATTACGACAGAGATTTTTTTTCATAACAATGGATGTATCAGGACATGACCAAAATTGTACTGGTTAGAGTTTTAGAAACAGTGTTGCACTGGTTGTATATCTGCACCACTACAATGTTCTTTTATCACAGTTCCATCCTCATTTTCACTCCTATCCTATATCCCTTATAATTATTCAAAGTCAGCCCTGCTGCTATCTTGTTATCTTAGCTGTCCGATGGAAAACCATGTTCTTCCCAGTTCCAAAAGTCTGTCATTTATACTAGAACCTTTAACCAGAAGTTATAATAGCAAAGAGCTGCAAAAGCATATCTTTGATTATCTGGGTTCACCCTGTGTGAAAGTTATGCAGCCTATGCTAGTTTTGTAGGAATGTATTACATCATCAGTGGCATTTTATAGTTTATAGTAAAGATCCACTATGGTTATAACTAATCAAATGCAGGTAGGGTGACTGCACATCACATGCATGTTTGTTGCATGCAGTCTCATTACAAATGTGGTGAAGCAGCCGCTGTCGTGTACTATAACATACTTAAGAGGTATAAAATGTAGGCACAAAACTAATGATGAACATCTGACATTTAAAGTACAGTGCAGCCTTGTACATGCACACACATTGTTACATGTGAATTAAGTTACATCAGTGCTGGCACGTCATGCTGTTCTTGACAGTACCTTAGATGCTTTCTGCTTTGGCAGCTTTAATATTGTTACTCATCCATAATCGCATTAAGCTTCATACCAGTAATGTGTTATTAACTTTTTACTGGAGGATTCTAACTAGTTGTTTACCTCATCTTTGCCTTTAAATTGGTTTTAATAAGTTGATTAAAAAAAGCAATACAAAGTCACTTGAGGAGTTTAGTTTATATTAAGTGTAAAGCATTGCACATAGATCACTATATACAAATGCTGATGTAAACTTTGGAATACTTTGCTGTCTTTCACCAGTATGAAACAAATGTGGCATTAATACTTTCCTACATAATCAAACAGTAAAGTGTTTTAGCCTTCACAACTCCCTTTCAGTGCCATATCTGGCTGCATGTGTGTAGCAAACAAGGCATTCTTCCTAGGTACAAAGAGGGGAGCAAAGTCATGTTCTTTCTCCACTACCCAGCGACACTTGCTGTCTGTCATCACTGTTATCTCTAATATCATCTGTTTCTTGTACCACCCAACCCACCCCAGACTAAACTGTGCTGTTTTTGTTCAAGAAATTACTCATAATAAAGCTACAACGCACAAGTGCATTTTCTGCAGTTGTACTTTGTGTTAGTGCCATCTGGCAACTTGTCTTTGTCTTATTATGCGTTCTGATGAGACTATCTCTGAGCAAATATTAATTTGCTATGTCTTATCCATATCCAGGACTTCCGAGTCTTCAGCAAAGCACTGTCAAATCCGTACCTTGGCTGTCCCTTTCCCAACTGTAAATAAGGTCACCCGTCTGTGCCCCACTACAGGATATAAGCTGAAAGTGTTAACAACCATTTTGTGTTACATGCTAAAGTGCTGTTTTGTTTAGGGGCTGGTACAGACAATTGCTGTTCCTCACATAAAGAACATTTCCAAAATCCATCAGATCACAATATAAAAAAGGAATGCTGTGCATAACAACCCCATCCCCAAAACAAATGGGTAGACCGCAGATTCATTGAAAACAAACCGTCATTAACACAGAATACATGTTAACGGGATTTGAACAAATACGTTTGTAGTACATGATCTGTAGGTCATCCCGCAAACACTACCCTTTTTGGGGAGGGGGTACGCCCCAATGCCGAGGGCCCCAGGTGCACTGCTTTTGCAAAATACATTCAGTTGGAAACACTGCTAACTACACTGGTGTGGTGTGACTTTCATCCTAAACTTCTGAAACTAAACCCAGCCAAACTCTCTTTATCACATTTAACTTTGCTGATACCTGACAGTAGTTTCAGTAGTATTTGTCTGCAGTTCCGAACAAGAAGTTGATTATCCAATAAACTCCAGAAGACGTACCTGCAGGATTGGGGTAACAGCTTCCTCAGGACTCGCATGGGTGTCGGGTAGCACCTTGAAACGGGCGTAGTGACTCGTGAAGACGTGAGGTTCCCGGTAACCCGTGTACTTCTGTAAAGAAGACAGCGCAGTTGTTGTCCTGCCCACGGAGGAGGAGGTGCTCCAAGTTCACAGCTGATGTGCTAACACCCCTTAGCAGCTCCCACAGACAGAAGCCTTTTCAATGCACCCCCCCCCCCCCCCCTTAGCTGTAGGTGTGCACGTAGCAGCTCAGCAGTTATTGCACTCTGTAGCACCTGGAGGTCCAGAAATGAGCATTCAGCCAGAGATATCAGCCTTTCATCACACATTTATGTGACAGATAAGCAAAGCTGAGAAGATTTAATACAGATGTGAAGAGGGATGGACAAAGAATCAGGGGGGAAAACAGAAATGATGGATAAAGGTTCGAAATCAAGGAGTTTTAAATGTAGCTCTTATTCAGTTACAAAATGAATACAACAGATTTTTAATTAACATGCATTTTAAGTAAGTCTGAAACCGTAATGTATGCCATTGCTCATTGGATGCGATTTTCATTGGTTTGCCAGGAAAAAAATCACCATTTTTAAGAGGGGCAGGCCAAAAATATAAGTCAAAATCCGCGACAGGCTGCAAAGAAACCTATGAGATGTAGGGTTGCCACCTTTTCAAATGCCCAAAGTGGGACATTTTTGGTACAAACGTCAGATTTTGCCGGCAGAATCATACCCACGGCCAGTACGATGGACAGAACTTCACTTGTTTGCCTAAATAAAAGTTTATTCTTGTAGCATTTTAGTTGCATATTCGGTTTCTTATAACATTTAGGTGTTTCAGATACAGAATAACTATGTTATGCAACTATTACATAAAATATACGAAATCATTTTGTCCTAAAAATCTCAGGACATTTGCCATTTTTATTATTTTTTTGCAGGACACAACTGCCCAGAGGGACTATCCCTCGCAAAGTGGGACAGGTGGTAACCCTAATGAGATGGGTAAATGTGGAACAGGTTTCAAATCAAATCTAAACTCGGAGGGCAAAAGTGAGAATAAATGCATTCACATAAGCAGCGTTTTCCAATATATAGGTGAAGGGATAGGTTCACACATTTGTAAGAATGTACATTTACTGAATATTGCCTACTCCTAGTAGCACGATGGAGGAGGGTTAAATGACCAGGGGACTTTCGTTAGTCCAGCAGTAACACCAGAGATCTTAGGCTCGAGTCCCGAAGGACAGGTAATATTACAATTTCATTTCTATGGTTTCATCTTAAAATGTTTAACTTTAAGGATAAGGAGACTTTCCACTGTTGTTCATAGTCTGTAAATTCAGTTATTGCTTCCGCAGCCTGCGTGTTGTGTTTTTAGTTTTATTTACCATCCCATAGTTATAGAAAATGCAGTTTTAAAAAGGGGCAACATAATTTATTCATTCCATTGTATGACAATCCACAACTACAAGTTCGATTGTTAAGTATAAAGCATTTATGTCGGACTCGTGTTGTTGTGTCTTTCGGCTTATCCCGGTTAGGAGCCACCAAAGCTGAACACCGGTCCGCTAATGTTTGGTTGTGGATTTTTACGTGCCGAGTTACCAGCTCTGACGCACAACCTTCAACGAAGGCACGCCCATTCACGTATACCTCCACACAGAAGATGCTCTAGGTGAGAATTGAACGGAACAACGTCTTGCTGTGAGGCGACAACGCTATCGCAGTACCACTACCGCGCGCCGGACTCATAAGGGTATAAATATCGTTTTTCAAAGATTGTAATGAACTTGGGGGCATTTCAGTCACAGTTCTATCATGGATCCCCGAGTTACTGTACAAAAGTGTGATGTATGGAGAAGTGTCTGCGTCCCTGAACAAAGCCTGAATAATACCCAGTGTTGGACAGGCTCACCTTTAAGCAGAACAAAATACACACCTGCAGTCAACGTGGCAGTCCTCACTTATTGCAAACAAGCTAAACAGGTGTCTGAATTTAACAAGGAGAGGGAGACCAAAAATATCAGGGAATAGTTTTCTGCTAGACCTACAATTAAAATACACACGTGTGTGTGTGTGTGTGTGTGTGTGTGTGTGTGTGTGTGTATCACTGGCTCTTCATAAGGCTCGTGCCCACATTCATTGATTTTATTTACTGTATTAGTTAACCTGTTATCTAACATATGAACATTTCAAGAACATAAAAAGGCTGAAAAAATTTATGCAAAGCCATAGCTCCCAACTTCTTAGTGCAACAATTCTGGACAAAGTAAAAAAAAAAAATAAATAATGGGTTGGCAAAGCCCCAAAACATTGTGACATAATTTAAATGCTTCTCTTATAAACCTAGAAAGTTGCTAGAATAAGAGGTTTTACGTTAACATCTATTTTTGAAGGACATGAAGTTTGAAACTCAAATGCCTGCCGTTAATTACAGTCTTCAAGCCTCTATGATTTACCTGAAAACCACAAATTTTATGAGGAACAGACCAAAGCTGAGCCAAAAATCTATACATTCTTTGAAATTCTGGACAGTTTAGAGATATGACTGAAACACTGAAATAGGTGTCATAGGAATAAATGTAGGACTAGCCTTTCAGTATATGCAACCCAAGTGCATTATCTGAGTTCTACAGTATATTAAAATTAATTGGCCTCAATTTGATTTTTAGCTATAAACTGAAAATGTGCAAAATCAATTAACTGCAATTTACAGATTTATAGCACTGTTTTGCACACAAACATACACACACACATACACACACACACACACACACACACACACACACACACACACCACTCATCCTCTAGTTTCATTACCACTTCACACATTTTTAAACTGTAGTCTAGTGCATAGCAATGGCTGTAATGCCTTTTATAAATTCTGACCATCCACTGAACATGACAGAGCAAAGGCGGAGGTGTATCTATCTACCTAAAGGATAAGCCCACCTCGAGGCCAGTGCCATACTCATGGGCGATTTTTACCAACCCTCTATTAATTGGGAGGCATACATGACCACTAACATGCAGGTCCAAAGATTTCTTGACTTTGTAAATTCAAATGCTCTGGAGCAACTAATCTGCACTCCCACTAGGGGAACAAGTATCCTAGATCTGGTACTCACAAATATGGGAAATTGCTGCCCCTCCCCATGATGTCCTCACTAGTAAGATCAGATCACATAGTGGTTTCCCTTGAAATAAAGGTAAAACTAATCCCCCAACCTAACCCCAAAAGCTTTAAGAACTTCTCTAAGGTAAATTACTCCCTATTAAGGGATGGCATAGCTAGTTTCCAAGCTTCCCCAAATCCAGAAAACACAGAAATGTATGCAGACCTATACAGAGGTGTACCTAAAAGCCTGTATAAGCAACTACATAGAAACTGCAGTACCAAACCTAAATAAACCCAGGCGAAACTGCAAAAACAAGCCGCCCTGGTGGATCCCTGATATTAATAGGTTGTACAACAAAATAAAGGAAGTCCTGTTGAGAAGTAAGAGGGAATGTGCACAACAGAGCAAAACGTCCCTCATTAGTCTAAACAAGTGAATCAGGGAACTAGCCAAGTTCCTGAGAGCAGACTTTGAGATAAAAACAGCCTCCAAAGTGAAGGATAACCATAAGGCATTTTTCATTTATGCCCACAATCTTATGGGCAACACCCAACACTGTGCAGAATTAGCTGTAGATGGCATCAGCTATTCTCAGACAAATCTGCTAGCTGATAAATTCAAGTCAAATTTCCCCATCAACCCCAGTTCTTCCCCAAGAAATATGCTGCACCACTCCACTGCCAGTTATAACCAAAGAACGGGTTCCCACTGTGCTCTTTAAAGCTAAAACATGGCTTCAATGGTGCCTGACAATATGCCCAGTTGCCTGTTAAACATCTTAAATCAGGACTTATCAGGCCCATTAGGATCTCTATTTAGCAAAAGCCTCCAGTCTGACTTTGTCCAGATAGAGTGAAGAGGTGCAACAGTCATCCCTCTGCATAAAGGAGGACTACCTACTAACTTGGGAAATTACAGACTTATGAGTTTGACTAGTCTTATATGTAAGGCCATGGAAAGGATAATCATGGACCTGATAAATAATGACATAGGAAACCTCCAAACACTGGACCTGACCAAACATTGGCTTTGTCAAGGGTAGGTCATGCCTACTGAATCTGATAGATTTCTCTAAGAAAGTCACTAAGGCCATGGATGAGGATAAAACAGTACATACGGCTACCTCGATCTAGCCAAGGCATTTGACATAATGTCCCACTCAGGTATTATAAATAAACTCACAAAACTGGTCATAAATCCCTACATCAGTAGATGGATAGCCAATTGACTCATGGACAGGACACGTGGTTAAAGTGGGTGAATCTGCATCCAGCAATAGGCCAGTTACTAGTGGTATGCCAGAGGACTCAGTGCTGGAACCACTCCTGGTGAGAATATACTTCTTTGAAGTCAAGGCGAATGTGGAAGGCCCCTGGGAGACAAAGCTTGCCAATGACTGTAAGCTGGGGGCAATCGCTGAATCCCCCAATGATGCAGATATCCTTCAGGAGGGTCTAGATTACTCAAATGATTGGTGCTAGAACCGTGGCCTAAAACTAAATGCAAAAAAATGCATCATCATACCGTTTGGGAAGTCAAATACCCCTACAAATTACAACATCAATAGCAGACGCCTAAGAGCAGACTGGGTCTATATTACGAATTCGAACAAACTAAAACGCGAATACCCTTTCATCGACACATATGTGTCAAACTCACAGTTAAGCGAGCGGCCACATCGCCAATTTTCTTCCAAGGAATAAAAATCGGTAGTCCAACTACGCACGACACACTATTACAAACATTATAAAGTGGACGGGGTTTAATCCCCACACTCCCCAATGTGGGAGGGCTGTGCCCCACACCCCCTTAACTAAATATACTAACTCCGAGATCGCACTACAGTGGGAAAAGGGCAGATTTACAACAATGGCCAACCAATTTTTTTTCCCTAGGAAAAAAATTGATGATGTGACCGTTCGCTTACCTGTGAGTTCGACACATATGTGTAGATGAAAGGGTATTCGCATTTTAGTTTGTTCATCTACGTAATATAGACCTGAGTAGACTCTAGAGGTGAGATACCTAGGCACACAGATAGATAGATAGTAGCCTAAACGTTTACTGCCATGTGTCCACAGTGGTGAAGAAGTCCTTCTATGTAGCACAACTTATAAGTAAAGATGTAGCATCCAGATCCAAGAAAATTATCGTCCCGCTGTACTCAGCCCTCATTAGATCAATAATCAAATACAATGTGCCATTTGGCATGTACTTGATTAGGCACTTACAGCAGCTAGACTGACCTCAGAGGTTCCTCACAAAGAAAATGCAGGGTGTGAACAGCATGTCCTATGTGGATAGACTAAAAGCTCTATCCCTTTACTCTGTCTCTACTGACTATTAAGGGGTGACCTATGCCTGACCTGCAAGGCACTCAAAATCTGGCCATGATGGAGCTGCTATGCATCCACAAGCCATACAGCACAAAGATCACCTGATCTAGGGCTCTAGATCTAGTCAGTGACTCAAACAAAACATGCTGGAGAGACAGATGTGTGTCTCAGGGACTGCCTCTTCTTTGGAACAGGCTTCCTATTCACATTAAGCAGAGACCTGTGCTGGCCCTCTTCAAATGCAGTTTGGATCAATGGATGGGGAATAGCAAACTGACACCTGGGGTAGTGCCTAAGATACTCAGTGCACAGGCAAAATTCCATACCATCCTCTTGCCCCTAGGGGCCATATATTGGGTAAAATCAGGTTATACTGGCTAGGCTTGTAAGGCTCTTAAGCTGTTAGACTAGTAATCTCCTGTCAACCTATGAACCTATGAAAACATGCAACATAGTCATCACTTTTCAGTAAATACACTTCAGAGTTACTTGATGTATTTTCTCAGAAAGCTAGTGCAACTATATATAGCCATGGTACCAGTTGTGTGTTGTGACGATGAAGATTTGATTTGTGTTTTCTGAATATGAGAGATATCTTATGAAAATCAGATAATAAATCAATTAGTGCAATTCTAAATGTAATTCTTCACCTTATTTTTTGTGGATTTATAAAAAGACTATTTAGTTTTTTCCTGACATGACCTTGTAAATTTGTGTTACTTTGGGTTCTGCACCAGTCTAGTTTCCATATTGTAAAATATGTTCCTTTAACAGGGATGCCATGATTTTCTCTATGAGTAACATCAAAATGACAAGTCAGTAGTTTCCAGCCTTTGTCTTATGCTCAGGTCTTCTTTAAGTGAATCACTCATGTCATGCCCTTTTCTGACAGCTTTGTTACCATAGAGAGGTGTAGCCATGACTACGACCCAGGCGACCCAAGTTCAGTTAGCAGCACAGGAAACTTGCTGGAACTGCCATGTACAGGAAAATGAACTCTTGAGACTATTGCCAGTTCTTTTCTGAGGGGAGGGGGATACTCAGGTAGCATGACAGTGTCTGTTTTGCCAGTGGTGATACCAGAAAGTAAAGGAGATTGGCAATGGTGAGCAGGTGTGTTTGAGGGAGCCAGAAGGGGAAGTTTTACCTCCTGGGTGGGTCAGTCCACTTGCAGTATCCCATTACACTACCACATGAAGTGTCTGTGCAACAAGCCACTACATCTGGGACATTAGGGTTTAAGGAAAGAAACAGACCCTCATGTGGATCCAGAATCACTCTCAGTTTGATCACACCTCACCACCTCTAAGTGAACAAGTGACCCATAGCACTGTTACCCCAGGGGGAACAAACAGATGAACTGTGGACAGGAGGGGTGCCTTAACAGTGAGAAGGGGAACCAGAGGGGGAAATATATATGTGTATATATATATATATATATGTATATATATATATATATATATATATATATATATATATATATATATATATATATATAAATGTTCAGAGGTCCATAGAGGTTACTAGACTAGCAGCCCTAGAGCCCTTACAAGCCTAGCCATGTTAATTCCAAGTTGCCCCATCTGTCCTTATTAAGTGAATGTATTTTGCAGAGCTTGTCTATGGTCATCACCAATTCCCCCTGTCCATGATGGACATGGGAGCTACCCCAGGGGTGAATTTGCTGTCTCCCATCCATTTATCCAGGTTGCACTTGAATAGAGTAAGTGAGGAGTTCTGCCTCACATGAATTGGAAGTTTGTTCCAGAGGAGCAGCAGTCTCATATTTGTCTCTCCAGCATGTTCTGTTAATGTCACAGACCAGGTTAAGATCCCTTGAATGAGTAACTCTTGTGCCATTAGATTTGTGCACCCAGTTTGCAATCATCAGTGAACTTGGTAAGCCAAAGGCTGTCTAATTTAGCCTGGACTTCTGAGAAGTAGATTCCAAACAGTTAAGGACCCACCACAGAACCTTGTGGTATGCCACTGGTGACAGGTCTGCTGGTAGGAGCGGAGTCACCAACTTTGACAATATAGGTTCTGTCAGTGAGCCAACTGGTTACCCATCTAGTGAAGTAAAGGTTAATCCCTAACTGAGAGAGATTTTCAATGATGCCTGAGTGGGGGATTGTGTCAAAAGCCTTGGCCAGGTCATGCTAGATGATATGCACTGTTTTACCTTTATCCAGGGCTTTAGTGACTTTCTTGAAGAAGTCCACCAGGTTTAATAAGCATGATTAACCCTTAACAAAGCCAAATTGGGTTGGGTCTAGAGCTTGAAGGTCACCTATGTCCTTGTTGATAAGGTCCATGATGATTCTTTCCATGGCCTTGCAGATGAGACTGGTTAGACTTATGGGTCTTTAGTTCCCAGGGTCTGTTGTTGGCCCCCCTTTGTACAAGAGGATTATGTTGCTGTTCTCCACTCTGCTGTAACAAAGTCAGTTCTCAGGCTATGGGTAAAAAAACCACTAAATAGGTTTGCTAGATCCTGTTTTAGATTGCTTAATAAGCATCCTGGGATGTTATCTGGTCCCATTGAGGTCATGTTTTTGGCCTTGTAGAATGCTGTTAAGACCTGATCTCCAGAGATACTAGGCAGAGGACTGGTGTCAGGTAAGCTTTGGGGTATGGCCAATGGGGCCAGGGGAGTGAAGTTTGCACCAGATCTGTCAGCTAGCAGGTTGGTTATTTTCTGCAGTGCAGTATGAGTGGTACCATCTATTACCAGTTCTGCACAAAGCTGGGCATTCCCTCTTAGGTTTTGGATGTAATTAAAGAATGTCTTATGATTATCCTTGGCTAGGGATGCTATTTTAGCTCCATTATTAGCTTTAGAGGATTTCACGAGATTTCTAATTTACTTGTTCAAGCTGATGAGGGAATCATAGATGTGTACTAGGCTAATGGCCCTGGAGCCTTTACAAGCCTAGCCCCAAAAAATTGCCCAGGCACCGTGCCACCCAATGTTAGTTCACAGTGCCCCTATCCAATATGGCAACTGGAATGATCCCTGGAGTGAACTTTCTGTTACCCAGCCACTCGCCAAGATTACTCTTGAAGAGGGCAAGTGAGGTGCTCTGCTTGACATAAATGGTAAACTTATTCCAGAGTATGGGCAGTCTTTGGGAGATGAACCTGCCCCTCCAGCATGTTCTGTTAATTGTGGCAATGAGGTTGAGATCTCTGGAGCGTGTTGCATGGGGGCATTGAGATTTCTTTAGGTGTAGCATTTCAAGTAGGGCTGGGTTGGACATGGCTTTGTAAGTCTTGCAGAGATCACCTCAAAGTTAACAATAAAAGACTGAGAACAGCTGACGTTTCTTGAGTCTGTCCATGTAGGACATATGTTTGAAGCCTAGGATCCTTTTTGTGAGGTACTTTTGTGGGCTCTGCAGCTGTTGTAGGTGTCTGGTCAGGTACATGCCAAACAAGGTACAGGCCAAACAAGGCGTTATATTCGATGATTGGTCTAATGAGGGATGAGTAGAAAGGGATGATGACCTCTTTCTTCCTGGATGCGAAACCTTTGGTTATAAGATGTGCCACTTAGAAGGACTTTCTGACCACAGTGGCAATGTGGTGGTCGAAGGTGAGGTGGCTGTTGACCTGGGTGCCCAAATCTCTTATGGCCCCTTCAGTGTTCAGTGGGCTCCCATCAACGGGGTAATTTGTGGGAACTGAGTTTTTTCCAAAGGGGATGATGATGCATTTTGTTGGTGTTAAGCTTCAGGCCATGGTTCTGACACCAGTCACTGGTCTCATAGAGGCCCTTTTGTAGGATGTCTGCATCAGTTGAGGACTTGATAATGACTCCTAGCTTGCAATCATTAGTGAACTTGGTCAGCCAAAGTCCTTCTGTGTTGGCCTGGACTTCTGAGAAGTAGATGCCAAACAGGAGATGGCCCAGGACCAAGCCCTGTGGGACTCCACTAGCGACTGGTCAACAGTCTGACTTGGAATCCGTAACTTTCACTCTGTGGGTCCTGTCTTCGCTGAGTCATTTCCCACTTATTCTTAGACATCAGTTTCTTCCTCTTGTTATATTATCTGTTTATACTTGAGGTCCACCAGTGTAGCTTGTTTTTTCGGGAGGACCTGATTTTGATCTGGTCAGGTATAGCCAAGGCTATACAGCTGCTTAAGTGTTTGAACAGGACATCTGAGTACACCTCTGCATTGAAGTCATTGTTGTCTGTGAGTGTGGGGGGCTATAAAACTTTTTATACCATCTCTTAGTAGTACTTAGTTCGAACAGGACAGTTTTATGGTCCGACCTTACCAGTGAAGGCATCACACAAGTGGGAGTGCAGACTATCTATTACTGAGCATTTGAATTAACAAAGTCCATGATCCTCTGGGTGAGTATGTTTGCGCTTGTATACATCACCCAGTTGATGGAAGGATAGTTGAAATCACCCAAGACTAAGGTGTAGGGCTGTATGGAGAGTGATTCCAATAAGTCCAGGTAGGCGGTGTATTTTTCTTGGTTCATGGTGGGGGATCTATAGCTAGCAATGATGTGGTAGGGTATTTTGCCTAGAGTTAATTGGACATGGAGTAGTTCGAGAGAGTCATACTGTTTGATCAGTCTCGAGGTGTGCTTGGCTTTAATAAATATGGATACCCCTCCACTTTTGTTTTTTTTATGCTCATTTTGAGGTCTGAACATGTGGAAGGCATTATAGCTTTGCATGGCCAGGGTGCTCTTCACAGCCTTGAAACATGTCTTAGTGACTGCAGAGACATCAGCATCTTCCAAGGTGAGGAGTGCCTCCAGGGAGTGCAGCTTCATGTTTAGACTTCTAGCGTTAAGCAGCAGAACTTTGAGTTTGCCTCAGGTGGATTTTATGTCAGACATTTTGTTGTTTTGACATTGTCTAAAGAAGGCACTATGGGGAGGCATCACCTTTGCCAGTATCCAAAAGCTTAGAGGAGACAGGTGCAGACCATCTCTGGCAAAGCAGAGTGGCCTGTCAACCATGTCATCCCAGGCTGACAGATACTGGAACAGACTGACACCAGAAGCTAAGCCAATTGTTGAAGTCAATAATTTTTTGTTTATACTGTGGCATCATCCTGGGAGAAGGTAGAATGCTGCTTAAGGCTAGGGTCATACCTGTCTGGGACACATAGTCTGAGAGTTCAGTCACTCTCTCTTTATATAGTCCAGAGAGGTACATCTCAAGTTATTCACCCCAACATGAACTATGACCGAGTCATAACTGTACTTGTTGTTGAGTGACTTGAGTGTATGCGTGATCTGACAGATCATGGCACCTGATAAACAGCTGATCATGACCTTCTCTTTGTCCAGTCTGGTAAGGAGAACATCTGTGTGTGTGTGTCTCACTATGGAGTCACCTATGACTAGGACATTTGGTTTAGAGGTGTTTTGCCATAAGGGCTCATTTGTTGAGACACATTTGTATGTGTTGTTATGCGTAGTGGTTTCTATTTGCATAACAGTGCATGCACTTTGTTTATGTTTGGAAGGTCTGTGAACTTTGGGTAGACTTCTAGTGAGAACATTCATGTATGTAGGTCTATGGGTAATGCCTTTAGTTTGTGCGAGAGGTGAAGAGTGTATATTTACACAACCTGTTTGGTATCCGGTTTGTTGTTACATGAGAGAAATTATTCTAATTACACAGTGTACTCACATCTCTCACATACGGTATTTGTTTGCTGTAGGAGTAAATGGTTGTCAGTATACATGCGGCAATTACTATATTGCTTCAGTATTCCCATGTCAGTCAGGCTGCCTTGAGAAAGGATGGGAAACTGTCCATTATAGCAGGTTTTTACCATATGAGCTATTAGGGAAAGGAGTGGGCTAGATTGCCCAGTTTTTGTGCCAAGAATATCAAGGCTTGTTAACTTGAGAGTTGTGGATGATAGGTGTGGCAACCCTGCTCAGTATGCAACTAAGTTGTCTTTAGTGAAACAAAAAAGCTTGTGAGGGTTCCACTGACAGCTGTCTAGGGAAGAATTGTGTTTCAAGGCATTTGCAGCTATACAGGGCACCACTAACCCTTTTTGTATGATACACACTGATGAAAAAATACAAAGCTTAAATACAGGTGAAATTAAACAGTTTTAAGCTAATCTACCAATAGGAAAGTACAAAATAAACATTCCTCCAGCAATCCCCATCTCGGACAAGACTGGATCCACATTCTTTTGGCACAATGGTGCAGGGGAGCCTTTCTTAATGTAAGATGGCTGGTTTAGTGCTCTACTGTAACAAAAACTGACTAGATTCAGCAGGTCTGAATCTAGACTATGCTATCTAAGCTGAAAATACAATTGAAAACAAGTGCATGAAATATGCAACCACAGCTGTAATAAAGCAGAAAAAAATGCAGTGATCAGATACGATGCAATTTAAAAAGTGCAGTTGTTGTGTCTTTTGGCTTTTCCCAGTTAGGGGTCGCCACAGCGGAACTCTGGTCCGCTAATAATTGGCAGTTGATTTTTACGTGCTGAGTTGCCGGCCCTAATGCACAACCTTCAACGAAGGTACGAATTTAAAAAGTGCAGTAAAGACAAAAAATATACTTATTTCCCTGATGTATAAATCAAGTGTTTCCCCAGCCTAAACAGACTAGTCTATTTCCCAGTGCACTAGATCTTAAATCCACTGACCTCTTGATGTAAAAACAAGTGCTTGCTAGAGTATAAGAATGCACTACTTTATCCTACAGCTAGCTAGGAAATGAATTCAGAGCAAGTAAATTGGTAGAACACACAATGAGAGGCAAAATGCACTTTTTCAATACAAGTATAGGAAAAGGCAAATAAATAATTCAATATTATCAACAGTGTAGAAAAGGAGGAGCTTATTAAGCTTAATTTACAGTAGGGGTTGGCAGCTTAAAATCACCAGGTTTAACAGCAAATCAACAAACAAGAGGGTGGGAAACAGAGTCCCCTAGCAATTATTTGAATGTTTTAAAGTTCGAATGTCATATGGCTGACACCATATGATCGAACTTTAAAAAGTTTCAAGGTGAAAAGCAACAGCTCTGTACAGCACAGAATGGGAAACTTTCACATTTCTGCACTGAAGTGCGAACTCGGAGTTGGTATATTTAAGTAGGAGGGTGTGGGGGGTGCAGTGGGTTTTGCCCCCCTGCTCAAAGCATTGAGGTAAGTTTTTTTTTTAAGTTTTGTATTATATTTTCGATGTTTCAAACTTCGCTCATATGTTGTCGAACATATGAGGTTCGAAGTTTTGAAACGTGGAATATATAATATAGACCCGGGAAACACTAGCAGGGAATCACCAGCAGTGCTTTAGTTTATGCAGGCTTAAAATCTTTTCATCAAATGAAAAAGAGACAGAAATTCATTGTATATTTAAGTATCACTCAAGAGACAATTAATCAATGGAAAAAAATGTGAAATGTGCAGCCTGGAAAATTTTAGTGTCTACCTGTCACATACAACAAAAATACGAGGCCAAGCAGATTTCTTAAAACAGAAAACAAAATGGAGTAGATAAAATTGAAAGCAGCTCTATCAGTCACAGTCAAAAAATATAGGTTTACTTTTCCCATCCCATAATGGTCTATCTTACATCTGATTCAATATTAACTCGTTGAATCCTTTCCCTTGTGTGGCATCAAAAACTGTCCTACTTTCTTGTGTGGCTGCAGTCAAAATGCCCCATCGACATATGGCATAATGAAGTCCCATTGAACAATGTTTCCCCACCTCTGCCTTTCCTTCATTCACATATAGAAGCATTCTGTGTATAACACCTGTGTAGACAGTGCTGCAATTTTTAGTCTATGATGTGACCCATCGTGTCACTTTCCATCACAATCTACTCATTTCTTCTATCATTTTGAATTTTTCTCATACAGTTACATCTTCTCATATTTTTATCTATCCTGCCCCTTCTGTAAACTGGTTATCCTAGTATATTTACATCCCAATTATGATTGTCTGGGTACCATGTTTCTTTTGCTTCCATGATATCAAAATGTCATTGTTCAACAAAAGCCACAAGTTCAATTACTTTATGTTTGGACTGTGGTTACTGGTATTTGTTTCTTTCCATTTTTCTTTTTGCATTGTCACTTTTTGAGTCAGTCAAGTACAGATTATCCTTGTGTTGTTCCTATTTACTACTAAACATTGATCTTGTTTCTCATACTAGAGTTCATATCACTTACTATGCTGATGTTTTGAGTTGAGTGGTTAGAATGCCCTGTAACTTTTCTTTGCTTTCTCCTTTGGTTAGTTTAAATATTTGCTAATACAGCAATTAAACCTGTCATTTAGGATCTCCTTCTTCTCTCAAACCAGAGAGAGATGGAATCCATCATTCCAGTATAGATACCCAATCCCCTATGAATCAAAAATGATGAGTTTTATACCAGTTGGTGAATCATTCATTGGACCCACAATGCACAGCACTGTATCTCCACCCATGTCATGATTAGGCAACCCCTCTGAATATGTTAATGTGTATGTTATTCGCTGAAGGTCCCTCCCCACTTCCTTATTCTCATCTTAATCAGCTGATCCTTTTACCATCCATGTCATTTATTGCTTCAAGAGCAATGACATCCAGATCCCTACATACTGCAGGTAGGTAAGTGATCCTGATGATTGGCTTCCTGTGTCTCCCAGTCATGTCATGTGATAGGCACATTCCCTTCCTGACTGCTCTGTTCCTTATTTTTCTTAATTAACTTTATAAAGTTAAACTGAACATCAATAAAAACAGAATCCCTGGATATGACAATAATTACATAAATGAAATGAACACTCGGGAATCACAGAAACTCTCATGAATGGGTATGATGATATTAAGGACCTCCGAAGAAAGACTTCAATGTTACACAGTCAAAGGCATTGAGGTAATATGACAGATATTAGGCAGTAGAAAGAACACCTATGAGATATTTCTAGACATGTCATGAAACCACTAGCACTTCCTTTCCATCTAAGAAGATTTCACAAACTGGTTAGTACAGTACTAGATGTTCTTCCAGAAAGGCAAGGCCCATATCATATGGCACACTAGATGTAAAAATTGAAGATTTTACCAAAGATTTCAACGCTGGTGGCAGGCAGAGAAGTAACAGGAGCATATTGAGATGTTCCACTTAAAGGATCGCCTATTCTGGATATACCAAAGGAGGTAAAAATCAACTTCATGTAGCTCAAGGTAGAGAGAATAATAATAATCTAGGCCATCGCATGAATTATTTTAGTTAAGTCACAAGGTGGAATTAGAAGTTTGTGCTGGAAAGAACGTAATATGATTATACATCAACAGCTGTCATGTGGTCCTTAAATGACAACATGTTATTTAGGTACACACCCAGATCTTCAACCCATGCCATAAAATCTAATCTATTTCCCCCATAGTATGTTGGAAGAATGTGAAGAAAAAAAAACGTAGATCTGTTTTTCGAAACATGGATTCCTCTCCAAAAGAAGCTGTTTCCTTATTTTGTGATTTCTGTCATACGAGTGTTCTGTAGTTCTTCAGTTTGGATGATGCCAGCAGCTCCGTTTTGGTGCTATCATAGTAGCACCTGTCTGCACCAGGACAACACAGGATTATGTCAATAAATCTGCATTTGCAAAGCAAATTGCAACTGGCTGCCATGGGATCAGAATTTTTCTTCAGAATTCAGTGTTTTAAGAATAGTCTGTGAAGTGGTTTCTCAAATGTCCAAAGTGTGACCAGATTGTTTTCAAACAAAATATTTTCTTTAAAAAAAAAAAAAAAAAAACATATTGTGGTCCTCCTGACCAAACCAACATCTTTTCTTAATTCCTTGAATTTTGTGAAAATTTCTTGATTTGCCATCCAGACCGAAACATTTTAAAGATCAAGGTGGATTTTACTGCAAAACTCACCAAAAATATGATACTTTTGAAACCATGTCTCGTCAGTTTTCTTTTTAAAACAGACTTTATTAAACAAACAGTAAAGCCAACAGTACATGGCATTTCCTGCATTGTTGATCAAGGCAAAATAATTTATAACAAAAGTCTAGCACTTACAGATATCTGGCATCTTATGTAAGTTTCTCCTACATAATTTTCAGAAAATTGTCGATCTTGGCTTGTGGCCCTGCCTGATAACATTATTAAAGATTGAGATTTACATCAAAGTTTAAGGTTACTTGATCATTAAACCTTAAGTAAAATATCCAGGTATTCCTTAGTTCCACTAGAATATCTCTTGTTACAGGTTACCCTGATACAGTGATTCACTATTCCCTATCGAATGCACAGCACCAATTTACAGTTTCCGTAATACTAGATTCCATTATATTGTCTTTCATCTCTTCCTCTTGTAGAGACTATCTTGCCCCATCAAAGCCATTTGTCTACTAGTCTTGATTTTGATTTAGCCTGTTATCATGTACTTCTCTTACCCTGTCTATATGCTCTGCATTAGATCTTGCAGTTGGACTACAGTGGGTGATGACTGGGATTTCCAGTTCCTAGTTATCACCTTTTAGTGAGTAATAGTATTGTCCAGGCCACATTCTCTTTTGCTATAGTGCCTGATGTCTCTGCCTGTGCTCCCATGAAATATAATTCTTTAGTTAAGAATGTCTCATGAGACACCCCTTAGTTGAGTGTAAATCCAAAAGTAAGGCAAGTACTACCACGGTGTGTATGAAGCAACTTCACTTTATTAAAACAATAAAAGCAGTATCAGAAGCGCTTTCGGGTAAATCCCTTCATCAGATGATAAAGCACTAGTAAAAACATAGTATCTAATATAGTACAGCACAACCAATGAAAATCAATATTTTACCCTCCTTTTTGCTAGAGCTGGTTTTAAAGGGACAACATCATTTAATCCTGGGGCTTTATCAGCTCCTAGTCTAAGAATCCATTGTATCTCTTGGTATTCAGTTTCATTATACACGTCACCCATTCTTTGACTTCTGTTTATAGCACATATAACCATAAAGGCAAATACATGACCACTATGCAATTCTGTATGCTTGTACAGTACATTGTGTTCTTTTATTAACCTTATATCTGATAGATGCTTAAAAATTCTATCTTTAAGTCTGCAATTTGTTTTTCCTACATAATATGCAGTACACTAACAGTTTGCAATATAGACAACATTTTACGTATTACAGTCAGCATACATATTCAAAAAGTAGTTCTTGTTGGAAATGGGGTGTTTGGCCTCGCCCTCAAGAAAGAGCATGGAATGCTTCAAATGATGTAGCAGCCACACCTGCACCTAATCAACAGCATGAAAAAGAACGCTCAGACTTTGTAAACTTAAAGCAGTCTAGCATTATTCATTCACAGGGGCCTGTCTTCTTTAGTACAGAAAATAATGAAACGGCATCTACCAATGTCACTGAGACAGTGACTGAAGGAGAAACATTTGTGGACATGAGTCTAGGCACTACAGCTGGCCAAATGAATGCATCTCGAAGCGACAGGCTGGACTTTTCCACAATGGGAGCCAAACCAAAACAAAGTGCCAAGATGCCTGCATCTGTTGTTACACCTGCTTCCTTCTCTCCCTCCTCCTCCTCTTCTTTTTTCACATTCTCGGAAGAAGAGCTTTTCACATCAGATGGACAAGGACTACAAGAGACGACGGACCTCCAACTGACTGTTGATAATGCATGCAACATTTACAGTGTTCATATCTCAGGTATTTCTCTTTCTGAATTACAACCATCAGTGTTAAGCAAGGGTTTAAATTCTGTACCGAGTACAGGGACAGATTTTTGTACTCTAATACCTGAGCTGCTATACTTTGCACGGAATGTAATGTTGAAGCAAATGTTTAATGACACCAACAGTGTTCAAACACCTCATGTATTGAAGCAACCTAGCAGTTTTTCACCTATTTTAAATCCTGCACTGTTGTTGTTTGTTAAATCATGTAAACGTGAAATTGAACAGTATCCACAGAATACACATAGATCTATGTATTTTAACTTAGACCATCCACATAGAAATGCAGTGCAAGAGTTGAAGAATAATACCAACACAGTTATAAAGTCTGCTGATAAGGGTGGAGCTGTTTGTTGTACTAAATAAGGAGTTTTATAACACACAAATATAGCTTTGTTTATATGCTTGTTGTTTGTTTGCTTGTTATTTCCCTGGAACGCTAATTCCACCTAATACGCGGCTTCTCAGCGCTTCTGTGGATCACTAGTGATATCTGCATTGCTTACTGTACTTATTTCCTTGTTTCACTTGAAAGAAAGTTACTGTTTGTCGTTTTTGCATTTAAGTTACCTGTAACACATTGCACTTAAGTTACCTGGCACTTGCTCACTAAAGCAATTATATAAGTCAGCACTAAAAATTAAAAGCACTACACCCTCACTCCCCACTGGCCCTGGTTTTCAATTATTCAGGAATTCCCAATATTATTCTAGCATGTCCAAAGGTCAGTTGTCAATCTCCTCTCCGGTCCAGCTGGTGAATCTGGGAATTTTGAGGCAATGTTACAACTGCCTCATGTACACAGACAAACCTCTCCTCCTCCCAACAAATTCCAACACATGTGAGAGATGCAATCATATAGCCAAACTGGAGGCCAAGCTCTCTCAACTCAGTACTGGCATAACCAGTCAGGAGGAGAAGGAAACCACACTCACTACAATTCCAGTCTCACATAGACCTACCACGACAGCAAACCAAACACATAATCACACAAAGACATACGGAGTTTCTAAATAAAGATCTGCTGAAGCAGCAGAGACCTCCAAAGCAGACACCCAAGCAGCCGCTACCCCAAAACAAAACACGTGCAACACATATCTCACAAAGCCAGTGTGCCAAACAGTCACAGCCCTTAAGACTAAACAACACACCTGATACACTTGTAATAGGTGACTCTATCGTCAGGCACACTGACGTCCCGCTCACCAGGCTGAACAAGGAGAGGGTCACGGTGAGCAGCCTGTCGGGCGCTAGGATCCGCCACATAACACAAGCACTCAGGTCACTCCAAGGCAAGTACAAATATGACTCAGTCATTGTCCATGCTGGTGTGAATGACCTGAGATCTCCCTGGACTACATGAAAAGAGACATAAAGGAGCTCTCTGAGCATGTAGCCCAGGCCGGTATGACCCTGACCTTGAGTAGCATCTTACCCTCACCAAGAATGATGCCACAATATGAAGACAAGATGATCAATTTCAACAATTGGCTTAAGTACTGGTGTCATTCAAAGGGGATCCAATGCCTGTCAGCTTGGGATGATATGCTCGACAAGCCACGATGCTTAGGGACGGCTTGCACCTGTCACCCCTGGGCTTTGGATATTGGCAAAGGCTCTTGCTACCCCCATAGTGGCTTTTTAGGCAAGGCTCAAAAGACAAACCCACCTCCATAGGTAACACAAGGGATAAGAAACTAAGAGTAATGCTACTCAACGCCAGAAGTCTAAACCTCAAGATGCACGCACTCAAACTCTCCTTAGCATGGAGAACATCGATATCTGTGCAGTAACAGAAACCTGGTTCAGGGGTCCCGAGAGCACCCCAGCACTACCAGGTTATACCTCATACCATGCTTTTCGCCCCAAAACTTGGACCGAACCACAAAAGGAGGGGAGTATCGATATTCATCAAAGATACCCACACCTCCAGGTTGGTGGCAAAGCACGAAGCATCAGAGACTATCCATGTGCAACTAACAGTGGGTAAAACTGCCTTCCAGTTTATAGCCTGCTACAGACCACCCTCCCAAACCCAGGAACCCCACTCGGCCTTCCTGAGAACACTGGAAAATATGAAGGTCTCTCCAAACACCATTATATTGGGCGACTTCAACTACCCAAACATAGACTGGGAGCATTACTCTAGCTCCAACACCCTAGCCCAAAGGTTCCTAAAATTTATAAACTCAAATGCTATGGAACAACTTGTTACCACTCCCACAAGAGGGGAAAACATACTGGACCTGATCATCACCAACATGGGGACTCTATGCTCCAGACCAGAAGTGTATCCCTCACTGGTAAGATCAGACCATAAACTAATCTCACTGGATATTCACATCCCGACCCCACCCCTGCCCAGAAAACCACAGTGAAAAACTTCTCTAAAGCAAATTTTACACTCCTCAAAACTGAGGTGGAATCCTTCAAAGCCCCGGCCTGTGGAAAATACGCCCAGACCGCAGAATCCTTTATAAACGCATTCTATGAACACCTTCAGGAATGCATGGATCATGCGATCCCAAATAAAACCAAGACCCAATCCTCCAAAGGCAGACGCCCTGTCTGGTGGACCCCAGCCGTAAACAAACTATACAATAGAAGGAGGAAGCTACTAAATGATAAAGCAAAATCCCAAAAGGGAAGGCATCACTGATCAGTATTAGCAAAAACTACGGGCACACATAAAATTGTCTAAGGCCAGCTTCGAGAGAAAAATTGCACAGGACACTAAGGATAATCACAAGGCTTTCTTTAGTTATGTTAGGAACCTGGGTGGTAATTCCCAGATATGCTCAGAATTAGTCCAAAATGACAAAAATACACCGAACCCACAGACATTGCCAACATCCTAGCTGACAGGTTCAGCGCAAACTTCTCCCCTCCCCACCAAAAGGGCAAATATCTATCCCAGCAGAGTGCTGCCCCTGACATCTCAGATGCTCAGGTAAGAGCCGCCTCTCCAAAGCAAAAACACAGCATCAATGGGACCAGATGGTGTCCCAGGCTGCGCCTACATGAACTCAAAGAAGAGCTAAACCCAAACATAAAACTACTGTTCAATCTCAGCCTTACTACAGGATATGTGCCCAAAGAGTGGCGTACAGCAACAGTGGTCCCTCTCCATAAAGGTGGTGCCTCAACGGATCCTGGAAACTATCGCCCCATAAGCCTGACTAGCTTGGTCTGCAAAGCTATGGAAAGGATCATCATGGACCTCATAAATAAAGATATTGGGGACCTACAAACACTGGATCCTACCCAGTTCGGCTTTGTTAAGGGCAGATCCTGCCTCTTAAACCTGGTTGATTTCTTTGAAACAGTCACCAAGGCCATTGACGAGGGAAGGTGGTCCACACAGCCTACCTGGACCTCGCAAAAGCCTTCGATACAATACCCCACTCGGGCATTATAGATAAGCTCACCAGCTTAAATATAAACCCCTATGTCACTAGATGGATTGCAAACTGGCTCAAGGACAGAACCCACATGGTTAGAATTGCTGGAGCCATGTCAGACTCCAAACCAGTTACAAGTGGTGTCCCACAAGGCTCAGTCCTGGGACCTCTCTTGTTCGGTATATATTTCTCGGAGGTACAGGCCAACACGGAAGGACTGTGGCTGACCAAGTTCGCAGATGACTGCAACTCTCCAGCCGACACAAGCATCCTCCAAAAGGGCCTCATAGAAACAGACAACTGGTGCCAGAGCCATGGCCTCAAGCTAAATGCCAAAAAGTGTATAGTCATCCCCTTTGGCAAAAACAAAGTGCCCACAAATTACCACATAGGTGGAAATCCATTAAGTACAGAAGAAGTAATTAGGGACCTGGGGACCCAAGTTGATAGTAATCTCTCATTTGACAACCACGTGGCCAAAGTGGTTAGAAAAACATTTTATATAGCCCACCTAATCATGAAGGGATTCACATCTAGATCAGGGAGGTCATCGTGCCTCTTTACTCATCCCTCATCAGGCCCATAATTGAGTACAATGCCCCTTTGGGATGTACCTTACCAGACACCTGCAGCAACTGGAAAGACCCCAAAAGTACCTCACCAAGAGGATCAAAGGGCTCAAACAGATGCCATATGCTGCCCGGTTAAAGAAACTCCAGCTCTACTCAGTGGCATACCGCCTGTTCAGAGGCGATCTGTGCCTGACGATAAAGCCATGTCCAACCCGGAATTAATGGACATGCTGCACCTCAGAAAATCCAAATCCCATCGAGCTACGCCGAGACTTGAACCTCAGCACTGAAATAAATAGGACATGCTGGAGGGACAGATTCATAACCCAGAGGCTCTTCACTCTGGAATAAAATCCCAGTCCAGGTTAGGCAGAGTCCTCATTGACTCTCTTCAAGAGGAATCTTGATGAGTGGATGGGAGATCGTAGGTTTACCCCGGGTATCACTTCTGTGTCACTGTTAGACAGAGGCACAGTATACTAACCTCGAAAAAGGGCATAGCAAAATAAATTTAAAATGGGTGGTGAAAGCCAAACACATTCTGGCTAGGCTTATAAATGCCCTAGGGCAGATAGCCTAGTATGAACCTATGAACCTATGAACAAATAGATCTGTTGCTAGCTGACAAACTGACTTTTCTTCAGCTGTCACCACTAATGGTGAATTTTTACATACATAAAGTGCACAAATCTTTATTTAACATGGAAAAAACTGGTTAGATAGACCATGAGCTGCTGACATTTTTATATATACAACACCCTTTAAAGCCTTACCGAAAATTCATAAGGATCTCAAAACACCACCCATGAGACCTATAGTATCGGGTGAGGGTTGGATAACAGAAAATATTTCTATCTGGTTAGAATGTACTCTCAGACCAATGTTACAAACCTTCCCTAGAATTTTGAAAGATACTGCTACATTTCTGGAATCATTGGGTGTTTATTTACAACAGAACAGTGGCATTTCCTACATGTTTGTTACTCTAGATGTAAAGAATTTGTTCACTGTCACAATATGGTATTACTTCCATAGAAGAAATACTGAACAAAAAATACATATAGATGAAAATATACGGTTATGTTCCTTATTAAGGCGAGTACTGGAAAACAATGTTATTCTTTGTCAAAGTATTATTGCCAGAGACAAGGTATAGCTATGGGTACACCTTTTGCGAACACATATGCTAACCTAGTCCTGGCATACTGGAAAGATATGGTGATATTTCAGGCAGCACATGATTGGAAAGACAAACTTTTCTTTTACAATAGATTTGTGGATGATATTTTCTTTTTGTGGGAGGGCACCACATCAGAATTAACATCCTTTGTTAAATATTTAGAGTCTACTACCAGCTTCTTCAGATTTTCACTGAATTATTCCAGTTCAGTCATTGAATACCTGGATGTTAGTATTACTAAGAAAGAAAATTGGGAGGTAGAGACCTCACTATATAGGAAGCCTTGTTGGACCAACAGCATGCTTAGATGTGACAGCATGCACCCTAGACATGCACTCCAACACATAGTCAAGGGACAAGTCTGCAGAATATCCAGACTTTGTACGAATGAAAATTCCTTTATACAGAAATTGGACTCTTTAAAGAATAATTTCCAAGCATGAGGTATAGCAAAAATCTACTGAAAAAGGAAATGTACAGCAGCAGTCTCTATAGAAAACAAAGTACAAAACCATGGTTACACAGAGGTAAAAAATGGCCTAATAAGGTCGATGCACAGGTTCCAAAAGCTAATGAAGGTTTGAAAATAAGTTTAACATACAGTAATGATATAGGCGGTATATGTAATATAATTAGAGACAACTGGAGAATTCTTTTAATAAATGAGAACATAACTAGAGTTGTAGGGACACAACCTAGATTTATTTTTTTTAAAAATTAAAATTTAAAAGATATTCTATGTCAAGAACCTATGCATTTTAAAAATCCAGGCATCAAGAAGAAGGGAGCTTATCCATGCCTACATTGTAAAGCCTGTAAGCACATTTTACAAGGAAACTGTTTTATACACCCCAGGACCAACAAGAACTACTTTTTGAATATGTATGCTGACTATAATACGCAAAATGTTGCCTATATTGCAAACTGTCAACAGTGTACTGCATATTATGTAGGAAAAACAAATTGCAAACTTAAATATAGATTTTTTAAGCATCTATCAGATATAAGGTTAATAAAAGAACACAATGCACTGTACAAGCATATAGAATTGCATAGTGATTATGTATTTGCCTTTATGGTTATATGTGTTGTAAACAGAAGTCAAAGAATGGGTGACTTGTATAATGAAACTGAATACAAAGAGATACAATGGATTCTTAGACTGGGAGCTGATAAAGCCCCAGGATTAAATTATGTTGCCCTTTAAAACCAGCTCTAGCAAAAAGGAGAATAAACTATTGATTTTCATTGGCTGTGTTGTACTATATTAGATACTATGTTTTTACTAGTGTTTTATCATCTGATGAAAGGATTTACCCAAAAGCGCTTCTGATACTGTTTTTATTGTTTTAATAAAGTGAAGTTGCTTCATACACCGTGTGGTAGTACTTGCCTTACTTTTGGATTTACTATTTGGATTTTTTTGACAGTACTTTCAGTGAAGGAGTCCTTTACTATTTGTTCTTTACCTTAGTTGAGTGTCACATGACTTAGAACTTTTTTGAGGTAGTGTTCTAAGTTGTCCTTAAATCTGGCTAATCTCCTGCATCCCCAGAAAATATGACCCCTTCTACTCTTCTCACCCATATCGTATCTCCAGTATGCATAGTTAGCTCCAAAAGAATATCTTAGCAAGCCTCGTTGGAATGTAAAAATATTTGTGCTGACACTTCCAACAGAAAATTCTATTTCCTCACATAAATTGCCTCTCTTGGTATCCATAACACTTTTTCCTAATAACATTCTGCAATTTCATTATCAAGGTATTTACCCCAGGCAATGCTATGCTTTTTATTTATCTATTGATGTAAGGCATACATGTTTTTATGGCATTGGCAATCAACCCTTTTACTAGTAATTTTATCTTCTCTAACACATGTTATCCACTTAATGATTGGAGGAAAATGTTCTTTTTTAATCTTTACCAATTTACCTAACTCAGTTCCAGTATTTGTCATTTTACACCTCTATATGCCAATCTACCCCCCCCCCCCTTCCAGGCCATATTTCACTCCTGCCTGTTCCCATGTTGAGATTTTAACTTGGTTAATGAACTGATGCCAGTAACAAATTTGTGTTTTACACTGTGTCCAGATCCAGCCTGCTGTTTGTCTGCCTCTGTCTATTCCTGTTTCCTCTATCAGTAGAATATCTATTTTCCATGCCACGAGCTGTTTGTTTGAGAAGAGTCTTGTAAACTCCTTTTGTATTATTCTCATTAGGGGTGACTTAAATTTCTGCTTCTTTAATCCCCACATTAAACAAAGTAGATCAATATCCCTGATCTGCGGATTGGATGCTATTATCACTTCCTTCCATGTTGCCATATATTTCTTTCTGGCATTTCAGAAAAAGGGCTAGCATATCTAGTCTAATATAACATTTAAAGTCTGGGCTCCCCCAAACCACCCCTTCTTTTGAGAGAATTATTTTATCCCAAGCTACCTTGTCAAATAAACTTTTTGACCCACCTCTATTTCCCTCTGTCCTTATCATCTGTGGGCCACCACAATGCTTGGACATCGCAGAGAACATGTAATAATACATGCCAGTGCATTACTTGTATACTCCGGTATAGTTCAAGATTCAAATTATTCCACTTTTTGATGTTTATTTGTATTTTCTTCATCATGATTTGTAATGTCTGCTTCCATGAGTCATATCTGTCCCTCGTTTACCATACCCCAAGTATCTCATTTATTCTGCTACCCATATGCCTGGATATTGGGTTTCTTGTTCTAACTTATTTGGTATATCTAAAATTTGGGTTTTCTTTTTGTTTACCTTGTACCCTGATGCTTCACTATATTTTTCCAAGATTTCCCACAATTTAGGCATGTCGACATTTGGCACTATTGTTATCAGTTTGTTGTCTACAAAAAGGGTGATTTTCAGTTTCCAGTTTCCCCATTTAAACCCTTCTGTAATATCATTAATGTGTGCATTACATTGTCTGCAGTCCTCTAACCTCCCACATCATAGGAGACCAGTTTGGGTAATATCCTTCTTAACCTATTATCCCGAATAATCATATATACTTTATAGTCATGATTCAGAACTGAAAAGGGATGATAGCAGGACACTAACCTGAGGTCTTTCCCTTCTTTGTATATAGGGGAAATTACCACCCTCTTCCCTGAGAGCGGCACCTCTTTGGTAAATAGAATCATATTGAAAAGTCTATTCCACATTTTAATTTTGTCTTGTCCTATTAAATTCCAAAGTCTTACTGGTGGTGACCCATCTGACCCTGGTAACTTCCCGATAGCCTGGTGATCAATGGCTGCCTTGATTTGTAAAGTGGTAATTATATGCGTCAATTCCTGGGCTTCTTCTGTTGCTAGTTTCACTACGTTTAATTTGCCGATAATAGCTGCACTACCTTCCTAGTATAATTTTTCCTGACTTCAGATTGATAACGGGTCTCATAATATTGTTTTAATTCTTGCTGTATCTCCATTGCATTATATAGTGCCCACTCAGTGGAGGCCTCATTTAATGTATGTATCACTCTTAGGTGTGATTATTGCCTCAGTTGTGTGTTTAGTGCTCACGGGCCTCTAGGTGTGTTTGAAAAACAGATGCCCTTAACAGCATTATTCTGTTGTCTTCAAATTCCTGAATTTTTTTTCTTGAGTCTCCCTTAGATTTGCCTGCTCTTCTAGGGAATGTTTTTCATGTACTCTGGTATATATTATATTATTCAATGACCCTACAGTATCTTTCTTCCATTACCATTGATGATAACTTTTTAAATATCAAACAAATATAATTCAATCCAAACATTTTACAAAGTCTATAGTGTCCATCCAAGGCTTTGGCGTAATATGCCCTATCTACACTCCTTGCAACTAGATCCCAAGTGTCTCTCAGCACAACTTCCATAGACAGTTCAGGTGCACTCGTCATCCCCAACACCCACCCCAGTCATGGGTTGGTATATTCCAGTTTACAGTAGTCTCATACTGAGCTGGTGGTGAGCTCAGCCCTAAGACCCTGCTTGTTCCTAAATTTATTTTATTTTATTTAATTTTATTTCATTAACACTTTTTTCCCACTTCTTATCACACCACACCTACTCATTACCTAACTTATTAGCATCTAGTCAGTTACAGCAAAATAACATGGTGCTCAAATCAGAGGATTCCTTTAGAGGTTTATTCCATCTCCCAACACCACAACTTTCACCTGTTTTATTTACAGTTCTAAAAATCATCACACCATATTACAAATTCCTCTCTCGTTGACTGTATTTCTTTATGATGTTGCTATGCTATCTCTGATCTCTCCTTAAGTGCTTGGTATTTCTTCCCATAAACAGTGCAGTTGTCTCTCCATCTCCTTAAATTTCTGTTGTTTTTCTCTCCCCAGGTATGCATTCCCGTATGTACTTGCCGTTTACTCTCATATAGGCCCTGGGTAGAAATAGTTTGCAGGTTGTGTGGAATAGCAGTCTAATTTTAAGTCCTCTGTGTTTAGCCAGGTGGATTACAGGGAGTAAAGCTGCTCTTTTCCTCCTGTTTTCAATGGAATAGTCCTGGTCTACAAAGATCCTCACAGATCCAAATGTCCATATGGTCCTTGGCTGCAATTTGTCTCTAAGTTTCAATCCATACTATCACCTATCAAGGTGGGTGCTTGGTTGCCATCCCATCTGATGTGCACACTGAATTAGGACTGTATCACTGGGTAACTCTGCCCATTTTCCTAGCAGTTGAGTTACAAATGTTGCATATTTCTTCCCCTCAGCTCCCTCGGGTATTCCTGATATTCTTACATTACTCCTCAGAGCTCAGTCCTGCTGGCCTCATATCATCTCCTCCAACATTTGTAGCTTGGCTTCTGCAGCATCAACTCATAGGCATAACTTTTCATTCTCAGTGAGCATGTTTTGTATGGTATTGTATCTGCATGGTTACTTAGTACATTTTCTACTTCTGTTCTTCTTTTAGCTTTCTCCTCAATAAATCTCTCCAACATACTGTTCATTCTTTTGATCTTGCCCATAACCTCTTTTAATGTTACCCGGAGGTCATGGCCCTCATTAGTCAAAGTTGCCTGATAGCCCACCTGTTGCTTCTGAGGGATTGGTTCCAGAGGTGCACTGCTTCACTTTTTACCCTCTTTTTTAGACAATTTCTTCTACTTGCGTATTAACACAACCAGGAGCCAAGGACCATATGGACATTTGCATCTGCAATGATTTGGTTCCTGGTTGCATTAATACATAAGTACCCAATTTCTTATTCTTTGAGTGCATAAGAAAGGTGAGGGTCACTTTTTCCACCAATATAATGCAAGCTATGAACTTTTTTTTACTTTTTCACAATTTTCAGCACCAATACTTTATGTTTAGATGGGGTGACGGGGAGAGGTGGTTTTCTCTATGCTCTCATACGGTTTCCATTTTTGACATCAGCCTCATGCATTTCTTTTCTGAAACTTCTCCAGTCCTAATGCAGTCTCTGAAAAGTTTTCCGTTACTCTTATTCATTAACTACAAGAAACGTATGGGAACTGGAGGTTCAGCTTGCACGATGCCTAAACTGTAGGAACACTTATTTGTTTCAGGTACTTTGAAGCTACCTGTCTATTGCTTGGAGAACTGTAGATGTATCCAATTTTATTATAACCAGTAGCAGTTTGAGCTACTGGTTTTATTAATAGAGAATCAAATGCTTTTTCAACAGCTTTACTGGCAAGTTTGGAAGCTTTCCTCCAGCTAAGATTTCCATAGCTCAGACAAATTAATTCAGGTTATCCAGTCAGCCTTATACAGTCCCATTGGAAAGGTGTATTCAGCAAAACCTACAGTGCATTCATTGTGCATTACTGTCATCTCTTTCTACTACTAAAAGAGACTTAACAAACCTAAGCCTACCTCCTCAGGGGGGTGTAAATTACAAATGTTAATAAAAACTATATCACACATGCATGTTCTGTTGTGTCAGTGTGTCATACTGTACGATGCATTGTGTAAATGATATTTTCACAAAATGGTGCAATGAGACATCATTCTTAGTCTGACAAATCTGCACAACATACCCCTGCAAAATACTTTTTTCTCAGGGAGTACATTTTGACAAAGTCTGTCAATTTCCAAGAAATGTGTCAAATGTCAATAAATAAATAAATAATTCATTGTTTGAAATGAGGTTCTATTGCTGATCTTCTGTCTTTTTTTTGGGGGGGGGTCAGACTAATTGCACTATATGTTGCATGTATTATGGATACTATATTATAAGCATACATTTTAGTGAGAATGTATGGCTGAATGGGAGGCTTGGGATTGATAATTCCTGTTATAGAAATTTGAATGGCAAAAACTTCAAATACGTGGCAAAGCTAGTGTGAAATTTGGTTTTGTGTGTTAACAGTTTCAGCTAGTAAATTAAATGTTAATGATATCTGCCATTTACATCACACACTATGTAGCTGTGATATTTAGCATCACTCAGAGATGGGCAAATCAACCAGTTAACCTTAACTTCGTACTCAGATCTATATGGTCCTATGGAAAAAAAATATTCTTTACAACATCCCTATATTGCTGCCATGTAGAATCATCTTTTAGATTTTCTGAAATACACATTATCAGTTCTAGTGCTATGATAATATCAAGTTTTATGCTTTAGAACATAAAGACAACTTCCACAAAAAATGGACAAGATTTTCATAAAGGTCCCCTTCCATAATCTTTGTATTAACTTGGCATCATGCAATACACTGACATAACAGTTGCAGTGAAATGCTGTATCATGTGACACTTCAGTGTGATACAGTAATGGGGAATGAGATGGTTTTATTCTGCTGTCTTACTAAGCCACAAATCTATGTATCGGTTCTTCACCATAACATTGTGATGTAATAATAAAAATACAGTGGTATATGTACTGGTATTCACAATACAGAGATTTTGTCTAGGGAGGTCCTGTTTAAGCTTTAGGAGATAGTAGTTGGTAGTTTAATAACCCTTGGGCCACAGAAATTTAATTTGAGGTAAAAAGTGATGATACTGCATGGAAAACCTAAGGGGTTTGAAAGAGTACAGTACCATTTTCAATAAAAACCTACATGGTCAAATAGCAAATTTGCTTTTCCCTAATTCCATCTGCCCTAGTCTGACTGAGAGCAAAGTTTGAAAACACATTAGAGGTCATATAGAGAATACAGTCTTATATCTTCAGTGGATTGTGCAAGACCTTGGACATTCCACCCACCCGGTGTATGTCCTGCGTGGCATAAGTCTCAAGACCTTAAGCTTTGCACCTCACATTCCATATGGAGAATAAGTGTATATTGAGGGACATACCTAAGATTTTTAGACTTGAATTTCATCTTCCATAATGTACACCCTCCCGTCTATACATGTGGATGGCCCACCCCAGATAACGCATGTTTGTAACTACAAGGGATAGGGAATTTCTTCTCCAACTCATTCACGTGCTGTTAAGACCAAACTTGGAATATTGCATGCAGTTTTGGAGACATTACTAGGAAAAGATGTGAAACAATTGAAAAGCGTCCAGAGAAAGGCCACAAGGGTCATAGAGGAAAAGAAAGGAAAGACAGAGTATGAACAGCTGTTGAAGTTAGTGGTCTTTTATTCACTGGGAGCTAGATGACAGAAGGGGTATATAATTGCAGAAGATATTGCATGCATGGACTGGAGGGGTAAAAGTGAAGTATTAAATCAAAATAGAGGAGAAAGAAGGGGCTTCAGATGCAGCTGGGGTACTCACTTTAATCGGGATGTGAGGAAAAAAGTTTTTCATGTCAAGAAGCATGATCCCTTGGAACATACTGTTTAAGAGGATTGAAGAACGTGAAGCACAGGAAAGTTCAAAAGGATACAAACCAGCTGGGAGGAACTGAACTACCCCAGGAAGGAGAAAGCAATGACTGCATACAACAGGTACCCAATCAGCAGACTAGCTAGACAGCTTGTTTCCTCTGCCAACATGTAATGTAATGTACTGTGCTTTAACTGTACTAGGCTTTCAGGTCATAAGTTAAATTACTTAAAGCAAGGATGTATTGTTGGTCTAAGGGAAATCATCTGCCACACTGAACATAGTAATGATTCTAACATGTCCTAACCTTTCATTGTGTTTCCATTATCAGAAAAAGACAATGTATGTTAGGTGTTATGGGGTCATGTAACCGGCCCTAAATGGACACTGTTACCTTCTTATGACCACCAATCTCTAAATAGATATGTCCAGTAAAACTCCATCTTCAGTTTTTATGACCACCCTTCTGCTAGTAGATACCACTACAGTGAAGACATTTAGGATCATAGGATCATAGGAGATGACTAGGCTAACAGTCCCAGGGCCCTTACAAGCCTAGCCAAGTTCAACTCATGTTCCCAAGGGTGTCTGGTTCAAGCAGACACTAAAATCAGCACCTACTGCCCCTGTCCAAGAGGGACACAGGTGGAACCCCTGGGGTGAATTTCTGGTTGCCCATCCAGTCACCCAAATTGTGTTTAAATTGGGCCAATGAGGGGCTTTGTTTAACATGAATAGGAAGCTTGTTCCAAAGGTGGGGCAACCTGTGTGAGACAAATCTGTCTCTCCAGAAAGTTCTGTTGATGTCACACACCAGGTTAAGGTCCTTTGAATGAAAAAGCATCCAGAGAAAGGACACATTTGACTTGTGAATGTGCAGCATTTCCATCAAAGCTGGGTCAGAGATTTGCTCTATATGCAAGGCACAGGTCGCCTCTAAGCAATCTGCATGACACAGAGTAAGGTGACAATGATTTTAGTCTGTCCACATAAAACAGATCTTGAAGACCCTGAATTTTCTTCATAAGGCACCTCTGTGGTCTCTCCAATTGCTGTATTTGTTTGGAAAGGAACATACCAAAGGGAGCTTTGTACTCTATTATTGGCCTGTTGAAGGAAGAGTACAGGGGGGTTATAACCTCTTTTTTTCTGGAGGCAATGCTCTTACTTATGAGATGAGCAGTATAAAATGCCCTTCTTACCACTGTGGAGACATGCTGATCAAAGTTAAGGTTGCTGTCAACCTGTATGCCCAGATCTCTCACGACTATTGCTATTGATTTGGTAGTTTTCAGGAACATCACCCTTGCCGAAGGGGGTGATAATAAGTTTTTTTGCATTAAGTTTAGACCATGTCTTTGGCAGTAGTCATTAGTCTGCGTAAGACCGTCTTGCAAGATGTTGACATTGCTAGGGGTTTCAGTGATCGCTCCCAGTTTACAGTCATCAGCAAACTTTCCACAGTCCTTTAGTTTTAGCCTGCAATTCATAAAAATAGATTCCAAACAGTAGGGGACCCAGACCTGATCCTTGTGGATCACCACCGGTTACGGGTCTGCTGGACGAGGAGGAGGAGTCCCCAATTTTGACCGTATGAGTTCTATCAGTGAGCCATTTTACAGCCCACCTGACAGTATATGGGTTGATACCCAGATGGGTGAGTTTATCAATGATGCCTGAGTGGAGGATTGTGTCAAAGGCATTGGCTAAATCTACGTAGGCTGTATGCACGGATTTGCCCTCGTCTTGGGTTTTGGTGACTGTCTCAAAGAAGTCCACCAAGTTTAACAGGCATGATCTCCACCTGACAAAGCCAAACTGGGTGGGGTCGAGCATTTGGAGATTACCTATATCTTTGTTAATAAGGTCCATGATGATTTGTTCCATGGCCTTGCAGATAAGGCTGGTCAGGCTAATGGGTCTATAGTTCCTGGGGTCCGTGGATGCACCCCCTTTGTGCAAAGGGATGACATTAGCTGTTTTCCATTCTGCTGGGACAAAGCCAGTGCTTAGGCTGTGATTGAAAAGCGTGCCCAATGGTGATGCTAATTCCTGTTTTAACCCATGTAGAACACAGCCTGGGAAGTTGTCTGGTCCCATAGAGGCTGTGTTTTTGGCCTTGGAGAGGGCATTTAAGACCTGCTCCTCAGATACTAGGCAGGGGACAGATGTTTGGGATGCTTTGGGATATATGTGGCAGGGAGAGGAGTGTAGTTTTCACTGAACCTGTCAGCCAGCAGGTTTGCTATGTCCACAGGTTCTATATATGTAGTACCATTAACTATGAGTTCAGCACAAATCTGGGCCTTACCTTTGAGGTTACAGATGTAACTAAAGAATGCCCTGTGGTTGTCCATAGTTAGGGAAGCTAATCTGGATTCATGGTTAGCTTTGGAGGACTTCACTAGGAGTCTTATTTCCTTGTTTAAGTTCAGGAGGGAGTGTTTCCAGTTTTGAGAGCATTCCTTCTTGTTCTTAGACAGCAATTTATTTCTCCTATTGTATAGCCTGTTAATGGCAGCTGTCCACCAGGCAGGTTTGTTTTTCCTTGAATATCTTGCTTTGGTTCTGTTAGGTACAGCAGAGTCAATACAATTGTACAGGTGCTCATATAAAGTATTGGTGTATAACTCAGCATAGGTGTCTGTTCCATCAGTGGGGGGAGAGGTTATGAAGCCATTTATTCCATCAATTAAAAGGTTGTAATTGGCCTTGGGGAAGTTTTTTAGTCTGGTTGTTGTTAATCATGGGTCTTGTGTTATAGTTACTTCTAGCAAGACTGATTTCTGGTCAGATCTCACCAGGGTTGGCCACACACTGGGGGTGATGCAGCAGTCTCCCATGTTGGTGATCACCAGGTCCAGGATGTTTGAGCCCCTTGTGGGTGTGTCAACCAGCTGGTCCATGGCATTGGAGTTAACGAAGTCCAGAAACCTTTGGATAAGTGAGTTAGAGCATGTATAATTTACCCAGTCTATGGACGGGTAATTAAAGTCATCCAAAACCAGGATGTTTGGTTGTATCTTGATTGACTCAAGTAGATCCAAGTAGGCTGAGTGGATGTCCTGATTCATGGAGGGGGTCCTATAGCTGGCAATGGCCTAAAGAGTGGTCTTACCTACAGTCAGTTGCACCTGAGGTAATTCAATGAAATCGTGTTTAACTAGTCTGGAGGTGTATTTATCTTTAATGAATATTGATACACCACCTCCTTTAGTTCTCATGCCATCAGCTTGTGGTCTGAACGTGTGGAAGGAGATGCAACCTGGTATAGCTGGGGTGCTCTCCTCAGCCTTAAACCAGGTCTCAATGACTGCACAAATGTTAGCATCTTCCAGGATGAGGACTGCTTCCAGTGAGTGCATTTTCCAGTTTAAACTCCTAGCATTTAGCAGCATAACCTTGAGGTTCTTTTTATAGGGTATTTTTACATCTGGAATTTTGTTCTTGTGACACTGTCTAAAAAGGCACTATGGGGATAGCAAGAGCCTTAGCCAGTAACCAAAATTCCGAGGGTGACAGATGAAGACCATCTCAGGAAAAGCATCAAGGTCTGTCGACCATGTCAACCCAGGCTAACAGATACTTGATCCCCTTTGCATGACACCGGAAACTAAGCCAATTTTGGAAGGCAATCATTTTTTGTTTGTATTGAGGTGTCATCCTAAGTAAAGGTAAAATGCTGCTTAAGGGTAGGGACATACCTGACCGAGACAAATAATCCAAGACCTCAGTCATGTCTCTCTTCATATAGTCCAGTGAGGTACATCTCTAGTCCTTCACACCAACATGGACTATGACAGAGTCATAACAGTGCCTGTTGCTGAGAGACTTGCGTGCATGTAGGATGTGACAGATCCTGGCACCTGGCAGATAGCTGATCGTAACCTTCTCCTTATCGAACCTGGTGAGAGGGACATCTGTGTGTCTCACTACTGAGTCGCCTATGACTAAGATGTTTGTTTTTGTGTTGTGCCTTAGGGTCTTGACTGGTGTGACACTGGTGTGTGATATATTATGCGTGCTATGTTCTGCAGAGGATGTATTATGTGAAGCATGCTTGTGTTTGGGAGGTCTCTGATGTTTAGGTAAGCTTCTGGTAAGGACCCCTCCACATATGTAGGTTTACATATTGTTGGTTTGGTAGGTGCAGGAGGTGAGGTGTGCATGCTGACAAACTGCTTAGTATCAGATGGACTGACTAGTGAGCGAGAGAACCTGCATTCTAGGTTCTTGTTATAGATGCATCTCTCACATAATGAATTTGTGTGGACTAGAAGAAATGGATTGTCAGTGTACATGAGGCAATTGCTACATTATCTCAGGATGCCCATGTTGACCAGGCTGGCTGGAGAAAGTGTGGGAAATTGTCCGTCCATAATGCTAGATAAGTTGATGTGGTCAGAAAACAGGGAGAGGACAGGAAGGAACAGATAAAGTAGAGGACAGGAGAAGTGGACAAAAATACAAAGGGCTAGTGGGTAGGATCTGTGTTGGTACCCCAGGAGCTTTGCTGAATGTATCACCTTTGTAACACCTTTACTGCCAGTCTCAGCTTGTGTAATGATATCTTTGGGATAGTACCACAGTAAAGATTCCAATATACAAAGAAACTTTATTGTCATTTAGGACCATACAAGCGCAGCCTAAGTGAAATTACAAATGTCAGCTCATGAGAGAAATGCAGTGCAAATAACATATATACAGCGGTATCAGAGAATAACATAGAAGAGGTAGTTCGCATTACATAAACACATTCAATACCCATTATCCAATGATAAATAATAAATAAATACCCAGCACCAAACCCCTTCGCCATTAAGATAGAGAATAAATAGAGACTAGTGAATAGCAGCTGTTTAGTTACTGTATTGCACCAGTACTATTCAGTATGGTGCTGAAATGACTTTTGTGGCCCTGTTTTGAGAAGCTCTACATCCTGGTTGCAGATATGTTTGCTGACCTATCTACAATTTCTGATGTGACTTCAAGTCCTGCTTCTGCATCCCATTCAAACAAAAAACAGAAAAAACATAATTTGTTTCATAGACCATGCTCTTATCTATGCAAGCCCAATGTCAGGTACACAAGCTGATTATTTCCTGCATGTATGCAGCCAGTATGAAACCACTAATACCAGTTAAAATAACCTCCAGTGGCAGTGTATCAACAGGTAGCACACCTGTCTTTGGTGCTGGAAGTTCAGTGGGTTCTGGGTTCTATTCCTACACCAAGTACTTGATCCTGACACTTCAATGCACCATGGAGGGTGTGCTACATTCCTGGGTGGTTTGTCCTTTGGATAAGATGTTAAAGCGAGACCCCATCTGCCTAAGTTGGTCATAACGTATGTGGATGCAAAAGATCCCATGGCTCTTATCAAAAAGATTAGGGGAAGAGCCCTGAACAAATTTCAGTATGAATACCACCTTTGGTCTCCCCTGAAAAAGGTCACAGGCCCAGTGTGACTAAATTGGTTGACAACGAGTAAACAAAAAATAAATTCAATTCAATACAAAGCTTTAAGAAAGGTAGGAAGAAATGTTTTAAAAGTATTTATGTGCAGAAATGGAAACTGCAAATGTCATCTAATTTGTTTTGCGTGTAATATACCTTTTTTACAATAGTGAATTGTTTACCAGATGATGACATGTTTGGCATATAATAAGGCTTTGTATTAGAACATTACCCCACCGCGATTTTCCTGCAGGAGTGGGTGTGGCCAACATGACTGACAGAGCAAGCCTGTGTGACATTGCATGCAAAATACGGCTGAGTGACAAGCCATGCAGATTATCCAGCGACCTGTTGAATATTCATTCTGAATATTCAACCTGTGACCATTTGTTGCTGTTCTTAAAATGCTAGTTATTGTGTAGAGATGTAAGGACAGGTTCAAGTATTAGTGGCTCAGAAGGGCAGTAACACCCCACCTAATTTTGTGCTTTAATCTTAACTATACTTTTGTGCTTCAGATTGCTTATCTGTTTGCAAAGTAAGTTTTAAACAGAAGTGAAATTGCTGCTTTCTTCTGAAATAGTACCCCACCAGAGCATGGAAGTATGTTTTGTATGAAAGAACATGAGCTGCTTATGTCCCTGCCTTATCAGTTTTCATTCTATTATATTTATTAATTAAAATTTACTTTGTAAAATCACTGCAGAGTGAACGGGGATAGAATTGCAGATGCACTTCCTAGATTGTACTTTTGTAAAATATGTTCATTTCCGTTGTATGTATATGCAGATTCAACTACACTGTTTTCCATATTGTATTTGGTGACGTTGGCTATGTTTATTCATAGCAAGACTAGTAATTTAATGTTCATAGGTTTATAGGTGTGTACAGGGGCTGTGTTAGCATTTTGGGGGCCCCCAGCAAATGTCAAGTTGGGGCCCCCTAGGCACTTCCAGTCTAAGTATCACTCTGTCACTGCCACCCCTTCCAAGCATCCTTTTAGTTCATGCTGCAGATTTTTAGGAGTAGTATGCTCAGACTGACCTGTAGCTACAATGCTCTTACATTACAACAGGCCTGTCTACAATACTATGTTGGCCCATCTCACAAAGGGACAATCACAGTTACTGGTATTTAGTTGCAACAATGATACATTATAACAACTCTATGTGCAGGTGTAGCCTTAGATGAAATGGCATCCTAGGCTTACTATTTCAGGCCCACACACACCCACACAACCCCCCACACACACACACTCCCTCAAGTCCTCCCCAATGTTTCTCCCCATACTGTGCACACTACATCTTTCTTCCTTTTCCCACATTTTACTCTTCCTCTTATTCAATAAGCCATAACTTTCTATATGCTTTGAATTGTATTTTAAAGTTTTTTTTCTTCTACATAACCTTTTCATCCAATGATATCTTGAACAGAAATTATGATTAAGGAAAGAAATTCATTCTTGCTGTTAAGCTTTAGTTTTCCTTGCATCCTTTCAACACACCTTTCCTGACCAAGACAGCACAGAAGTAATAATTTAGGAAATAACACAAAAAAGCCAGGGTGCAGAAGCCATAGGGTTACAGATGCTCTGGGATGCACTTTAGAGCATTTCCCCACCCTTTTAATCCAATGTTGGCCTAAACTAAAATCACGAGTAAGAAAAGAATTTCAGTCTTATTTTTGTTTATTTATTTGTTTTTCAAGGAAGATATTAAGTTGTGCCCAAAGCTGATTGCTCAAAGCTGACAAAATAGTAGCTCACAATAAACTAACAAAATGTTGTGAGGATACACAGGTTCTATCTGGGAATAGTGCCTGCCTCTCTAACCCTTCAACAAAGGCAGTCACTGTCAAAGCATCCCTGTGGTGCTAGACTGGGATGAAAGGAAAGATTCAAATTGCCAGAGTCATGTATTCCAATTGACTGCTGACATACATATATATAGTATGCCTCCTCACTCCTCACCCCAACAACCTTCAAAGCAACCACTTGTATAAATGCCTGATGTGTGATTGTGAGGAAAGTGAAAAAATAATAATGACAGTAATGTGTTCCACTTTGTTGCTCCTAGGCAGTACACTGCCCCTACAGAAGCTATAGTAACCTTCTTTGTACACATCTGAGGTCTCTGAGAAAAGTAAAAGAAACAATGGCCACACTGTCTTCAACCCAAACACAAGCCATAATGACCTCCTGTGCACACCTCTAAGGTTTGACTGTGATGAACATTAAAGTAATAACCACACAACTTTCACCCCCCCCGCACACACACACACACACACACACACACACACACACACACACACACACACACACACACACACATAACATACAGCAGTTTTCTGTACATACAAAGTTGATCAGGGCTGGTTTTAGAATTGATGCAGTTGAGAGCAGAGGCCATTTTCAGCTTTATCCCTAGCAGGGTCATGTCACAGCCCTATTAAGGTGAGAGTGTAATCAGAAATTAATACATTTTTCCCCAACCATCAAGAGCTTTTGTGGGGCCCCCTCACAGTCAAGAATGATTTAGAGAATGATTTAGAGAGTCCCCCCAAATCCATTTAAATAGTCTGGGGAGTAGGGGTCACCGGACTCTTAGAAAATGTAAGTGTCTGAATGCTCTGTGATATATTTTATGCCTTACGTTTGAAATATAATTAGTTATTAGCTGCATTTATTACTGATACCCAGAAGAATAATATATGTGAAGTGACACTGTGTGTGTGTGTGTGTGTGTGTGTGTGTGTGTGTGTGTGTGTGTGTGTGTGTGTGTGTGTGTGTGTGTGTGTGTGCACACACACACACACACACACACACACACACACACACACACACACACACACACACACACACACACACACACACACACACACACACGCCAAAGCAATACTGATTTTGCACTTATTTTGACAAATAGCAATACACTGTGTAGCACTGATACTGTTACACCAGGTCAGTGACTGTTGTTTAGCAGTCATCAAACAGCAGCAGGGGTAAGTCACTTTTATTGAACTCACTGAAGAGTGAGGCATACAGGTCACTGTCTCTGACATTACAGACCTTCCCTGATTTTGCTCATAATGTTGCTCTGTCCTTCATAAAAAGTTTGATTTGCTGATAAATCATTTTGGATTACAGTCAGTAAAACTAGACATCAGTTTTATACTTCTTATTGTCCAAAAAACTGCATGTTGATGCAAAAGATGCTATTCTATTAATTATTTAAGTAAGTTAGTAATATTTAAAATGTGCTCCTGATTTTGAGCCTTT
This sequence comes from Protopterus annectens, assembly GCF_019279795.1. Taxonomy (NCBI): domain Eukaryota; kingdom Metazoa; phylum Chordata; order Ceratodontiformes; family Protopteridae; genus Protopterus; species Protopterus annectens. The sequence continues at coordinate 150,968,709 of NC_056746.1, forward strand.
ACTCTGCTATTATTTTTGGCACGGCACTGATTTTCAGCAAATAAGTTAATATAGTACCTGGTGTTCTGTCAGTATTTATAAAACTCCTTAAAAAGAAAACCATTCCTGAAGATTGGAAGAATCAGCTCTTCTTCAAATCCAAGGTTTACTCTGAGATCAGTCACTGTGGGCTGTTGATCTCTCCAGTGCTTACCTTGCTGGTTTGACAGACATGTTACAAAATATCAAGATAAGATAACCTGCTTTGTTTGGGGGCCCCCCAGAAACAGGGGGCCCCCAGTGACCACAGGGTTCACTGGTGCATAAAGCCAGCTATGGGTGTGTACTAGGCTAATGGCCCTGGAACCTTTACAAGCCTAGCCCATAGGATTACCCTGGCATCGTACCACCGGACATTAGTTCCCAGTGCCTCTGTCGATATCTAATACAAAACCTATAATAAATCCCTCTGCCTTACAGCTGACATACCCCCCACACACACACACACACATTCACATGCACGCACGCATACACATACACACACACACACACACACACACACACACACACACACACACACACACACACACACACACACGCACACACACACCCCTACATATCTGGTGCTAAAACCTCACAAACAGCAGTGGCATCACTATAGTTTAGAAACAGGAGCACAGCAGCTGTTAGATAAACCACAGTATCACCATACTTTTTCGAAAGGAAAGACATGTTTAGTCAGAGCTTATCTACAGATGCAACCTATGACTAAAAGGAAGTGAAGGGCCTTGTTATATATAATATAGTAAACAGAAGGGAGATTATGCAGTCGAGCCCTAACACTGTGTAGCCGTGCACCTTATTCAGGTATAATACCACCTAAGAGATACCCCACATGTACTGTACAATCCTATCATACCAATGTTTCTGTAATAAGAAAAAAAAGAAGTAAAAACATTTTCAGAAATGAAAAATACTGTAGATGGCTGCTTTTTAGTTTCATATCAAATGCGTTTGTTTAACTTTCACTAGGTCTTTTATCTCAGCCAGTAATATGCAACAACCTCTGGTACTGTATGGTCATCTGCTGGAGATTTTTATTTAAACACACTTGCTGTTGTTGTCATTAATCACACAGTGTGCCTATATCTCAGCTTTGGAAGACATCATGCAGACAAACGTCTTAGTAACTTACTAAAAACATTAGAGGCCCAGCAGATCTTTCTGCCAAGGAGGATCTGGCATAATTCAGAACCCCTGACAAGTCATAAATTAATATAATTAATTCTGACTATGGAAACACATACGTTGCTCATGCATATTTTTCCATGATTTGTTTACGGAAAGTAGATTTCAGGCTGGCTATAATGGTCATGGGTGGTGAAAAGGCCTAGCAAATCGCTATATAAACAGTCGAGTTGCTGGCTACACAGATACAACTCATCTTCAGTATAAAATAATATTTACAGTAACAAAATATAAATAAAATTTGTCTGCCCAAGTAAGAGACACTGTAATCCATACAACAAACTGCTCCATTTGTTTTACACATTTTTATGTATATTTGCAGGTTTTTGACATGAATTCTTCCACAACTTTATGTTAAAGCTTAATCTCTAAACCAGATACTAATTTAGTTGTTGCAAAGCATCCTGCACACAAGCACATCTATTACACTGCTTGTTTTATAGCCAGATGGAATGAGTGCATAGTTTCTGGGGCAACCCAGGATCAATGAAAATAAAACATTTTGTTCTGTCTCGAGTACATTTGAACACACGCTTTTTCATTCAGGTCTGCGTCTCAAAGGTACATCAGGAAAACATGGGATATGGATGGGATAAGGTATTTAGGGGCTTCCTCTGTCCATTAACACCCCCATGTTGCACTGAAGCGTCAGTATCCAGTACCTGGTAATAATGGTGATGCAGTTTATCAGAATCAAACCAATACTTGCTGAAGCACTTTCACCGAATATCACATTATTGTAAACTTCAGGCCATAATGTTGCTAAATAGCAAATGTGGTCTCTGAATTCCTTTGGAATCCAAAAGCCATATCTGCAGAAAGTATTTCAACTTCTCACTCCTGTTAATCAAAGTCTTTTTTCAAGTTGATACTATGAATTAGTAAAATAAAAAAATATGGAGGCTGTCACAGCAAGATCCAAAAAGAATTAGAAGTATTGTATTTATTATTTCCATTCTGACTTCACTAGGTGTGAAAGTACTTCAGCCAATCATCTGCAACTAGGCATATCACCTGTAAAGTCATACCAGTGAGGTAACATAAAGAATGCAGAACTCAGTGCTGTGTATGATTCTTTAAGTTAATGGCACTGCTGTTTACATTATGGGTTCCTAGATAAGTATGAGCTGCCCTTGCAGGACATTTTAAGCCAAGCCGATTTCCCATTTTGTGCTTGAAATAACCTCTCCCATTTGATTATAGATTGCCTTCCCCATCCAGTGGTTGGTAATTATATATTACCCCAAATGAGAATAAATGGAGATCATATCATAGATAGTTTGAGGGGACCCATGCATGGGATAAAGCATTTATTGGCTGCCTCTGTCCATTTATAGTACGGGGGAGTCCTGAAGTAAATTTTCTGTTTCCCATCCATAGATCTAAGTTGCACTTGAATATAGACAGGGATGAACTTAGTTTCATGTAGATAGGTAGTCTGTTCCCAGCAGTGGTATCCTCTGTGAGATATATCTGTCCCTCCAAACTATTCTGTTGATTTTGCAGGAGAGGTTTAAATCCCTTGACCGAGTATTTCTGATGCCATTTAATTTGCTGCTGGGCAGTAAAGCCATCAGTAATGGTTCAGAGGATGCCACTAGGGCTGTCAGTTAAAAGTCTGGCATGTTTTTTTAATGTTATTCTAATTCTGCAATTTTTGAATATTAAAACCTTTAAGATGACTAAAAGTAAAAAAAAAAACTGAAACTCTACTGTCTAGCATTACTAGCTTAATGTCTAAAAAGATGACTATACACATCCAGCAAGGGGGCTGTTACCCCCCCCCCAGCTCCTTCTATACACAGTTTTAAGTGCCATGCACTTGGGGGGTGCAGAAAGCAGACCCCCCCCCAAGGACGCTATGCTAATTTTTTTTAAATCTCATCTTCTTGATAACAACTTGATTCACCCCGAACATTTATTTCCTGAAAAATAAGTTATGACATTATAAATATCATGTAGGTCCACATCATGTTGGGGGTAGTGCTTGCTACTGCGCATTGTATTGTGACCTAATGTAAACAATCGCCAGTCCTGCTACAATTCCATGCATTTAGCTCATGTTTCTTTAAGCACTGTTTTCTAAAATATAATTTCTTCCTTTATGTTATCTGTGCAGTCAACTCATTACAGCTTCTCCTGTATTCATGCTTCCACTTCTATTTTTTTTTTGACCGGATATGGTGCGCTTACTAAGTAACAAGGCAGCATTGGTTATAACTACACTGTAAACAGAAAATAAAAACTAAAACTATCTTTTGGCAAAGTGATGTCTTCAGAACTATTATGGTATAAAATAAAACTTACTAAACATAAAATAGGCACCATTAATTTCATAGTTCACTGCATTTTACATTACATGTTATTTTTGATAAAAGTACCCAGGTAAAAGCACCCATTTCAACTTTTGTTTTCAATTGTAAGTGTGGCTATTTAACCCATTTTGTCTTGTTACTACATAACAGTAACACATCACCTTACTTTTGAATATTTTTGTCTCCCTTCATAAGCTTTTTGTGCTCACATCACATTGCTCCAGTCACTGACTTCCAGAGATACAGCCCAGAGAAGTCCATTGAGATGTTATAAATGGGGGTTGCCAGCAGTTTGTACAGAAGCATCCATTGAGATGTTATGAATGGGGGTTGCCAGCAGTTTGTACAGAAGCATCCACTGAGATGTTATAAATGGGGGTTGTCAGCAGTGTGTACAGAAGCTTCCATTGAGATGTTATGAACGGCGGTTGCCAGTGGTGTGTACAGAAGCATCTGTTGAGATGTTATGAATGGGGATTGCCAGCAGTGTGTACAGAAGCTTCCATTGAGATGTTATCAATGGAGATTTTGCCAGCAGTTTGTACAGACACATCTACTGAGATGTTATGAATGGGGGTTGCCAGTAGTGTGTATAGAAGCGGCCATTAAGATGTTATGAATGGGGGTTTTGCCAGCAGTTTGTACAGAAACAGTACTTCTTCCTTCCATGTTGTGGTGCCTTTGCTGTTAGTCTAACATTAGTCCTTGCAGCTTCTTTGTCACACTACCCAGGGTCCTTTAGATTCATTAACATTATCACAGTATATATTTTTATTAATTTATTTATTTAACTTTTGTTCATCAGGAAAGTCTGACTAGGACAGAGCATATTTACAGTGGAAACCTGGGGAGAAATGTGAAGACATCAAGTTGTTTTATAAGCTGAGATTTCTCAGAGAATGGCCAAACTAACTTTATGTTGTAATGACGAGCCCATAAAAAGGATTTTTGGTTTTAAAGATCTGAATGTACAATTAAATACTTTAAAAAAGTGAAACAGTGAAAAATCAGTGGGCATTCAGAAACCTTAGAAATGAAACACTTAAGTGTCTTTAAGGGGTCATTTGCATAAAACCCAGGATCCTCCTTCAAAGGAGGTTTAAAGTGTTATGTAATGAAGACTCTGGTTTATCTGGATTATTTCTGTTTATTGTTAGCTTTATGGCTTTTCTGTGTAACATTTTTACTCTTTTTTGAAAAAAGGTGTCACATTGCAGTCCCAGTCAGGCAGGGATGGGAAAGACTGAATGGACGTGACCTGCTTACCTCTCTCAGGAGGATGGTGGAATCTGCATGCACTAGGGGGCACAAAGAATGGTGTGATTTCCCTGGTGGAGACTGGAGAGACCACAGTTCATGCCATGGGGAAGGGGCAGGGCTGCTTGGAGGAAAGTTTGCTTGCAGAAGTGAGGATATATACTCCATGGACAGCTCATTGTATGACTCTCCCCATCTTAGCGCTTGGCACAAAGACGTTAGGGATAGGTAGAAAATGGCAGAATCTCAAACAAACCCAGAGAGCTGCCTGCATGATGACAACTTTTGGCTCTTGCAATGGGCAGCAATCTGCCTTATCCAAGAATGGTGCCACAACTTGAGCAAAAAATAATTGACTTCAATAATTGGCTAAGTTTTTGGTATAATTTGAAGGGGGTCTAATGTTTGTCAGCCTAGGTGGATATGACTGACAAACCACACTGCTTCACCAGAGATGGCCGGCATCTGTCCCCACCAGGGTTTCAGTTTTTGGAAAGATATTGTCCACACCCATAGTACCATTTTTAGAAAATGCCAACCTGATAAACCTACCAACATAAAGCAAACAAACGAAAATAGAAAGGTGTTACTGATCAATGCTAGGAGCCTAAACTAGAAACTACACACCCCACAAGCCCTCTTCACAATGAAGGACATAGATGTCTGTGTTGTGACTGAGACATTGTTTAAAATGGTGGAGAGCACCCCAGCTGTAAAGAGCTATAGCACCTTCCACACATACCTCCCAAGTATGCCTCCTTATGAGTAACATACCTCATTTGGTACTTAAAAAGCTCATGGTCCTCGAAGTTCCACATAGGAAGCATCTGTCACATATCCAGTGTTAGGAATTTTTTAACTGATATCCATGGTAAATAGAAATGAATCATATTAATTCATTAAAGGCTCTTTTTTATAAGTAAAAACAGCATATTTTAACCATCCTATGACCTTCCTAGTTGTTAGTATACCGTTACTTTGCGTTCTACATTTTGCACATTTGTTCCACATTATGAGGGCTGCTGTTCCTTATTTTGGAGATGGGAGGTTGAGAGCTATGCTTCCCCACATTTATATAATTTATTGTACAGGAGGGGAAAAAAGGTTTAAGTGTCTTAGTCTTCACCCAGAAGAGACTCGCATGAAACTGGCAACTTTTCCATTGTTTTGTTTTCTTTTTCTGCAAGTAAGTAGCTGCATCTACTCAGACACAGCATTCTTAACTCCTCAGCCATAAAATTATACCACGCAGGAGCGTTTCTGTTATATATTCATTTTGCATATACAGTGCATACTTTGTTACACTAGGAACCGTTTTAAGTCGATACAAAGATTTGTTCTATTAGTACACTAATACACTATATCACCACCAGCTAATCGCTCTTTTTCTGATCTCCTGCTGCTTTCGGAATAATGCTTAGAGTTTTTATGTATAGTAACAGCAGTCCATCCCTAGGTCAGGTTTATCTGTGGTATTTCACTGCTATCCATAGTTGACTGTAACATACGACAATACTCTATATGTTGTACTAGTTTGACTACTGTCGTACATCCTGCAAATTGCTGGGCAGACCTGTGTCTGTATTTATTGGGTTGCGGACTAGTGTTTTCCCACAGTCTCCCTCTGCCTGCGAGTGCATTAAGTTTTTACTGCCACTACAGCAGGTAATACATCCTCCTGTAGGTCTGGATTTGCTGTATTTTCTAACATTTCATTTTACACAGATCGTATGTACAAAATACCACTAAGCTATTCGCTTTTCTCCACGTAACTGTTGTAATTCTTCAAACTTTATTTTTTTACTAGTGCTGCTACCAGGAAATGCGAAGCTGATAGACTTTAGTCTGCTCTTTCTCACTGGATATGTCCAGAGCTACTGATGTGCATATTGTTTTGCTAAGGTGACTACATAAAAGGCTAATGCACAGCCTTAGAATCATTTAGTGTTAATTTGTTATCCACTGTAGTTGTGCTGTATAGTGTCATTACCATTACAAATTGTTTTGCTTGCACCTGTACTATTTATTTTTATATGCATAGATGCTGTTGCAGTGCTTTATTGATTGGTGTAAGATGCTGCTCCAAGAGTCTGTTGTATATATACTGTCTTCTTGAACTGCCGCCCTCTTATTGTGCTAACTGCCTTTCCCTCACCCATCCTCTGCCTCTACCCTTTCATCGCTCTGTGGTTAATACTCTTACCTTCCTAACCTCTGTTCCCTCTCACTTAACCTCTCCTTCTCCACCTTTTTTTCTAGGTACAAGCTTGTTGCATACAGCCTGGACATCTGCCCTCTCCACCACATCTGTGTTCCAAATGCTAAGACCCTGTGATCTTCGTCGGTCAACCTGCAATCAAAATCCTAAACTGACGCTGGACTTACTGTACTTCCCCAGCCTACCTGCGTCACTTAAAAACGTATGTTCCTTTGTCTCCTCACTATAACATTGTAATCCCCAAATGGCTCCCTCTACACCTCCAGAACCCGCTCTTTCTACCTATAACTTTCCCACTTTCCTCCCTGTGATCTCTTAGCTAGCTTGCCATACTTCTGCGCTCAAACAAACCTCGCTCCCAACTCAGCTCACATCCAGTCACTCGCTCTCTTTCCCCATCTCCACTGCCCACCCTTTTCTCTACCTCCTCTAGTCTCATTAGACCCTCTCCTTCCATCTGCTGTTTCTCGCAGTCGTCTTATCTCTGCTACCTTTCCTTCTCTGCATTCCCCTCTGCCCTACTTACTCTACTTCTCTGATCAAACTCTACCCTCTCCCTCCCTCTTCTTTGACTTTCTCTGTTTCTTTCCCGTTTTACTTCTCTTTATTTCTGTAAAGCAACTTGCCTACATATCCACTTGCCTGACTGCTTTGCACTAACCGATTGTTTTTTTTTTTCTTTGTTAGCAGCTCCAGCTCTGTCCCAGTGTAGTGTAGCGACTGGAACAAACTATCCCCCCACTCCCCTAGTCTTAGTATAGACCTTTTTGGTTTCAGCCAACTTATTTATTCTCACACCCGGATCAATAAAAACTCCAGTTCCATTCTAGAATGGATCCATAATCCCATTACCTTACCAGACTCCTTAAGTGATCATCTCCCTGTCTCTATACTAAGAGTAACTTCTCATACCTCAAAACCCACCTATATAGAGACTGCCGAAACCTATCTAACTTCAACACTGAAACTTTTAACTACCAACTGTCTCTTATTAACTGGTCTCACCTTTTCAACCTTCCTCTAAATTACACTGTTCTTGAATTTAACAATACTTTCCTTAACATACCAAACACCCTAGCACCCATCAGAAAAATTAGGCTAAAATCTAATCCTGCACCCTGGCTCTCCAAAGATACCCTTTATACTATGAAACTTAGAGACTCCACTAGTTATCTTAATAACATGCAGCAATCAGTTAGATGGCAGACCTCCTGCTCACCTTTCTTACCTATCCAAACAGGTGTACCCCAAGGATCCAGTCTAGGTCCCCTCCTCTTTAATGTATTTACTAATAATCTATGCTCCACCTGCTGCACCTCATCTCTGATCCAATACGCGGATGATTCTACTTTTATTACCCTCTCCAACAGCCCAACCGACCTTTACTCTCTCACTCAGACTTCTTTTAACACCATTGAGTACTGGTTAATCAATAACCAACTGATCCTTACTCCAAAGAAAACTAAACTTCTTCTTTTTCTTCCAAAGTCCATAGCCAACACCATCATTCACACTGACTCCCATACCAAACATCTAGGAATTACAATTGACGACCAACTGAAATTTGACATTCATATCCACCAATCCATCAAAAAGACCAATCAAAAATGTGGTCTTTTGTATAGAAAAAAATTCTTATCCATCACCTCAAGGACTTCACTAGCTCAAGCCTATCTCCTTCCATGCCTACTATACTCTTCCTCTATATTTACTCACCTCCAAGCAAATCTTTTAACCAGACTTAAACAAACATACAACCAGATAGCCAGATTTGCCTGTAACTCCCCTTACAAATCCCACTACTGCCTTGCCCTTAAGCAACTACAGTGGCTTGAATTCTCACAACTACTACAACTTTCTCAGCTACAGATGACACATTCTCTATTTCACAAACCTGCAGACAGTCCCTCCCTGTCTACCCTCATATCCCTATATAAACCTTCACAATCTCTCCGTAGCACTGATCAACAGCTACTTGAGACCTACAGGTCTAACAACACAATAAGCAGATTACTTTTTATTAAAACAGGCTTCTACCTCTTGTAATTTTAGCTAATATTTTGATAACATTTCTGCAGAATCTTTATGCTTTGTTAATTTTACATAATTTGCATGAATATGTGTTGCTTTATACTCATCTATCATTGATGACTTGTATGCATGTAGTTGTGTTTCCATAATTACTTTACTGCTTATGCAATCTCTGTCATTTGTTCTCTGTGTGGAGCTTTTCTCCTCGGGTCTCCATTGAAAATGAACCTTGGACCAGTTGGACTAACCTGGTTAACAAAAGACAAATTAATAAACAAAAATTAAAAATTAAAACAAACAAATAAATAAATGACTTATGTCAGAAAATAATGGCAGACATTTGAGTTTCAGACTTCATATCCCTCAGAAAATTCATGCTCATGCAAAACCTGTTATTCTATCAACTTTCTACGTTTGTAAGAGCAATATTTAGAAAGCGTCCCCCTTTTCAGGCCTTTGTCCCCGCATTATTTGTGGCTTTGTCCAGATTTTTCGCTCTAAGAGGTTGAGAGGTATGGTAGGAGGAAAAACATTGTGGATCTTGTCCTTACTAAGATGGGGCAAGAGGAAAAACATTGTGGATCTTGTCCTTACTAATATGGGGGCATCTCACACCATCCCTTGTGCTTCTTCATCACTTGTTAGGCCTGACCATAAAGCAGTCTAATTCAAAATAAAACTGAAAGCAGAAACCCCTTCCACAAAAGGTATCATTACAAATTTTTCTGAGGCAAACTACCTTCTCTTAAGTAATACACTGGCAAGCTTCAGATCCCCACCAAACACAGTTAACTGAGCTGAATACATGGAAACATACATCACTACATTATACCAGCATGTAAACAAACAGCTGCATAGATACGGCTGTACCCTATAGGAACAAGCACAGGGCAAACATCATAAACAGCCCCCCTTGGTGGAACCATAATATCAACAAACTTTTAAACAAAATGAAGAGAAGTTTGACAAAAGGTAAGAAGAGACATTCCCAGAATGATAGAACCCTCATCAGTGAAATAAACAAACAACTCAGGAGCATAACAAAGTCCACCAAAGCCAAGTCTGAGGCTAAAATAACTAGCCAAGCTAAAGACAGTTACAAGGCCTTTTTTAGTTTTATTTGTAATCTCAGAAGCACAACTCAGCAATACACTGAAATGATTGTGAATGGTGTCACCTGCACTGAGGCTGAAGATATAGTTAACCTACTAGCAGAAGAATTTGTTTCTTTCTCCCCCATCTATCCCACAAGACATACCTGAAGCTGACTTGCCTCCAGCTATCACACAAGACCAAGTCCTGAAAACATTATTAAAAGCTAAAACTACTGCATCAACGGGACCTGACAACATCCCTGGATGCATCTAAATTGCATGAAATGTGATTTAGTCACACCCCTAACAACACTGTTCAGTCTCGGCCACACCCCTAACAAACTGTTCAGTCTCAGCCACACCCCTAACAACACTGTTCAGTCTCAGCCACACCTCTAAGAACACTGTTCAGACTCAGCCTCCAAACAGATTTTATACCAAGTGAATGGAGAATAGTTATAGTCATTCCCTTACATAAGGAAGAACCTTCCACACACCCAGGCGATTATATATCTATAAGTCTGAACAGCCTCATATGCAGTGTCATGGAAAGACTTGTCATGGAATTAGTCAGTAAGGATATAGGAAACCTTCAAAAACACTTCACTCATCCTGTTTTGGATTTGACAAGGGCAGGTCTTGCTTACTCAGTCTGGTGAACTTCCTTGAAAAGATCACCAAAGCAGTTAATGAAGGTAAAACAGTACACACCACATACTTTGAACTAGCCAAGGCTTTTGACACAATCCCCCCACTCAGGCATAGTAGAAAAGTTAAATAAACTGTGAATAACTCCCTACCCTACTGGATTGCCAGCTGGCTCATGGATAGAATGTGGAAGATCAAAATAGGGGAAGCTACCTCCACAAAGAGACCAATCACCAGTGGAGTCCCCAGGGCTCAGTGCTGGGGCCTCTCCTGTTTAGAATCTACTTTTCTGGAGTAAAAGCCAATACCAAAGGGAACTGACTGACACAGTTTGCAGATGACTGCAAGCCAGGAGCAGTCATTGAATCCCCAAATGACTTAGCCATCCTGCAGGAAGCTTTGTCTCAAACAAACAAATGGCGCTAGAATCACAAACTGTACTTAAATGCCAAAATATTATGTTATTGTATCTTTTGTGCAGTCGTCTACCCCAAGGAATTACCACATTGTCAGTATTCCCCTAAATGTTTTTCAGGATTTGGAAACTTATCATAGCAGTGGCCTAACTTCTGACCACCATGGGTCCACTTCATAAGAAAGTTCTTCTATATTATATATATATAAGCTTATAAATAAAGGAATTGCAACTAGATCTAAGGATGTCATTGTCTCATTTTACTCAGCTAACATTAGGCCAATCATTGAGTAAAATGCCCTCTCTGGCATGTATCTGTCCAGACACATAGGGAGAGAGAGTTCTTTTACCAAATGTGACAATACTACACTTTTTGCATTTACCTTTAATCCTTGTTATATACCGCAGATGTTTATGAGGGTAACTTACTGCTATAATGAATATTAGATCAAGATTTGATAATATTGCCTAGTTTGTAGTTATCAGCAAACTTAGCTAACCAAAAGTTGTGATTTCTTATCTGGAGGTGAGAGAGATAGATGCCTAAGTGGGGGGAGTCCCAGTAGTAGGCCCAGAGGCACACCACTAGTTACTTTCATACTTTATGAGAAGACACCTGCCACCTTTACTACTTGGGTTGTATCATTCAGCCCTTTGGTTATCCACCTCATCACATATGGATCTACTTTTACGGAACTTACTTATAAACAATGCCAATGTGAGACATAGTGTTGACTGCGTTGACCAGATCCAAACAAGCTGTGCAAACACAATGACTATGTGATGCTCTTGAATAAGTTAACTAAATTTAATATTCCTACATTTTTAATTATTACTTACCTTGAAAGTACCCGCCCCTCCTGCTGTTATACTCCAGCTGGTCATCTTATCTTAGATAGGAGTCTAAAGATGCAACAGGTCTGCTTTGTCAAACCATAAAAACATATATAGTGGTTTTTTCCTGTTATTTGAAAACAGTTGAAATATTAACTCAAATATACTCTACTTGCATCACCAACAAAATGGGAAACTATTTTTTTTAGAAACACCAGCCAACGTATATAGCCCACCACGGCTGTCAACATATTTAATGTATGCAGTTCTTAATATTCTGGGCCCTATTTTTGCAATCCATCTCATAAACTGTACCACTGTCATTATATAATTCTGTCATAAATTACAGTTTGGCACAAGTGGAAAGTGACCCTTCAGTGTATACTTTTTGTGAACTTGAAACTGACTGAACGATGAATACTCTAAATGTTTAATCCACAGAGACGGATAGCTGTTGAAAATCATCTGATGACATTTTGCCTATGAGTTTGTAAGTTCTCAGTATTTCAAGTCTAGATTCTCAGAATAGTGTCATAATATCACTGCTATGTTGCCGTTATTTAGAAAACATAATAAATGTGCCAAAAATATAGTTTTGAATTTGGCTGTGAAAACTAAGCTTCATAATTCTGGTAGTTTTCATCATTTTCTGCCAAAATATGCAATATAAATCTTTCTTCAAACTTTTTTCACATTTATGAAATCTGCCATGTTTGAAATTTAGAATACATTTATATACTCCATATTTAAATTTCACTTTTATTTTACAAATCCTCTTTTGTACGTTACGTGACTTTTATCTTTCCATTCATGAGGCAGCATCATAAACATAGTCTGCCGAACTACTGACAACTTCTGATGCTAATTAAGAGATTAATTTTGTTATGCAAACACAGCTTCATAATCTTTGCAGCTTTTTTTATTTCTAGCCAGAAACAAACAGAACATCCATTTACTCATAATATTTAAAGACTGTGACAGCTATTGTCTTTTGAGTCCATCTCCAATGCAGGTCAAGAGCTGGAACTGGTAAATAGCTATTGTTTTTCTAAACAAGGGTCTAATAATAATTATTTCTATAATATGGATTTCTACTCCACTGAATAGTTTCAGTGTGTGCGTATTGTTGTCTCTAACCTAATTATAATGTACAACAAAATAAATAATACACGCTAGCAAGAACAGAGTTAAACTGTGGTGTTGTATGAATTTTATAGAAAAGGTATACTAAGGCACACTAAGCCAGATGCGCTCTCATACAAGTTCATATCCTGAGAAACTGAAGTAGCATCTATGAATGCTATGTATTCTTTGATTTAGATATATATATAGCCAAGGCTTAAATACTAACATTTGGTTATAGTACTGAGAAACATTGTGCTTTAATTCTAATTATTTTTATACTGCTATGGTACTATGCACTGCACCCGTCTAATCCTCCTAAACTATCCTTATCTATTCTATCCCATTATGGCCTAAAGTGACTATGTGGTTAGTAATCGAATGTCTTATCCTGTACTATTATATCTACTTGGCCACAGAAACAGTTCCATACACTCCACAACTTTATATTATTATAAACATTCACTTTACCACTGTCCTACTGTTACAAAATACTATGAATCTAAACTGTGCCTGTCTAAACAGTCATCCTGATTTACCTTTGAATTATTTTTCATGTAATTGTACTGCCTGTATCATGATTGCACTGTGTTTGTAGGTTGGCTGTTCACATGTATCTTGGCAATCTATTTTTTTACTACTGTATGCTCAGACAATCATTATTTTTCTCATTATTGTATGCTCAAATGATTCTTCACACTGTATATGTATGTATGTAGGTATGCATGTATGTATGTATGTATGTAGTGCATGTATGTATGTATGCATGTATCTATGTACATTGCTTCCTTTCTGAAACTTGTAGAGCTTTTCTCTATAGGCCTCCAGTGAAAAGAAGTGTTCCACTCAGCCAAACATTCCCAGTCAGTAAAAGAAATAACTAGAACAATACAATAACATGATATTATTATCCCATATATCAGTAGCATTTTAGCTTATTAAAATGGCAACTAATAAGTCTAAATATAATGTACTGCTCACATAAAATCAGAGATGTAAGCTTTTGTACCTTCAGATTTCCACAAATGATAAAAACTGCCCAAAAGTAAAAAGTTTAATACATAAGATACTGCCTTGGTGTTTTATCTCTCATTAATATCTTAATTTTCATGAAACAATTTAAATCAGATATTAAAAAATCAAGTCTAGTATGGCAAAAATATATTTGCATTTTATTTCTAAAAGCTAATGAAAAGATAGGTTCCAGTTTTCTCACAACACTGAAATGGATAACATGTTTAATCAGATAATAAATGAATAAATAGACTATACTGGCTAAATTGCCTTTCCTTGATGGACCACACAACCAACATAAAACCTGTAAATGGTCAACACAGATCAGTACATTACTGAAGAAAACATACATACATGCATACTTGAATAAATAAATACATTTGAAATATAAGTGCACAATCCAAACTAGAACTTAACACATTTTCAAAATGGACTGAAACGAACATTAGAAATAACATAAATGTTTTAATAAATGCCACTGTCCAGTTTCCTTACAGTTTTACCAAAATAAAACATCACATTTAATACAAGTGGCCAAATATACTAAATTCTTAGACCTGTGATTAGCATATGAGTTTCAAAATACTTAACATGGGTGACTGAATGTTCGGAATAATTACTGTATCTATATATCAACAAGTATGACAGCTTAAACAGCCATATATTTTCTCCTATTATTTACAGTTGAACTACAAGCCCCCTACACATTTGTTTCTAGATGCTTCTTAATATTCAATTATTTCTTATATGTTTCTCTGGAACAAAATTGCTTACTGTACTTGGAATATCAGCTTCTATTACACAAGTTAAAAGATGAATTGTCTGTCTCATCTATACTATTAGTAGGTTGTGAACTGGCACTATTGCTATTATACTACAGCTAATAAAACTGACTGGTGTCTTGAAGCTTTGGAAATTTTCTCTACATTAACCTATTGTTATAACCCCTCAAAATGTAATGCAAAGTTAACTGAAAGCAATTTAAGATCTGTGTCAACCTTGAAATTCTAGCAAAATAAGACTAAAGAACATTCCCTTTACCCATCATAAACTTTATCTGCATAATTGATGTCTGGACATCAACTTAACTATGCAGAAGTTTTATAGTTTAGTATAAAAATATTTGAATCGTAATATGTAAAAATAATAACACGCAAAATCAGAGGACCCTTTTCCATACAATACAAAAACTTTAAACTGGTGGCAAAAGTAATACATGCAACAGAGTCTGAATGTTTTTGTGAATCACCACTTCACAAAAAAGGAAAATATCAACAAAGTAAAAATAAGCACCTAAATCCTTCAAATAGTCACTACTAGGAAAAAGTTAAAAAAATATATCCAAATATTTATTGCTAAAAGTAAAACTGCACTGGCTGATATATTCTGCTACTAACCTCTATGTGGCAGCACATTCCATGACTAATCTGCGCAATTAGTCAACAACTGAAGAACAGGGGGTTCAGATTTCATTAATACCACATAGAGCCTGCCATCCCACTCCATCATGTAGTCAGGCATTCAGTAATATAACCCCTCTACTCATCTCCATATCCATTTGCTGATATTGGCATTGAATCATTGTCTGGTGCTGGGTTTGTGCTGAGTCACAAACTTTTGCTTGAGGTTGGTTACAGGGATGAGTTGTTAATCCACCCCCCACTAGAACTGCAGATCAAAAATCAGTCCAACATTACTTGATTTTCAAATAAAATAAAATTATGTCATTAACTATGCTTCAACAAATCAAGCAGCTCTGTATCCTTTCATATTGTTTTTACCTACTCCTATTATCCACTTTGTTGATATTTCGGATAACAGTTCCATGTTAATGCAGGTGTTTGTAAGTCTTACATGCATCCTTGCTACATGAGGTCTGTGCAATGAACATATCCACCTATGATGCCCTAACACTTACATGAGATAAGTTGTACAACAGTATGACTAGATTCAGAAATGATACCGAAATATTATTTATTACCTCACACAATTTCAGTAATAGTGTTAGAGTTTGTTTGTCTTTTCGGCTTTTCCCGGTTAGGGGTCGCCACAGGGGAACTCCGGTCTGCTAATGATTGGCAGTAGATTTTTATGGTGCCGAGTTGCCAGCCCGACGCCCAATCTTCAGCGAAGGCATGCCCATTCACTCATGTCTTTCGAATGCCACTCGACCATGGGGAGGACATGCAGACTCCACACAGAAGGAACTACAGCCGAGAATCAAACAGGAGAACCTCTTGCTGTGAGGCAACAACGCTACCACTACACCACTGTGGCTTAGTAACAGTATTAGAGTACCATGCATTAAACTCAAGAAATTAAGTGAGTTTAATGCATGGTACTCTAGTAACAGTATTATTAGAGTACCATGCATTAAACTCACTTAATTTCTTAATTTCAGTAGCAGTACTAGAGCATTATTCATTAAACTCAATTAATTTCAATAATGGTATTAGAGTATTATTCATGAAACTCAATTTCATTAATGGTATTAGAGTATTTTTCATTAAATTCACTTTATTCCATAAACTGTGCTAGAGTATTGTTAACTAAACATACATATTTTCAGTAATGGTATTAGTGTATGTTTCATTAAACTCACTTTATTTCAATAATAGTGTTAAGAGTACTATTAACTAAACTCACATATTTTCAGTAATAGAATGACAGTATTTTTCATTAAACTCACTTTATTTCAGTAATGGTGTTGGAGTATTATTAACTAAACTCATATATTTTCAGTAATGATGTTAAAATATTTTTCATTAAACATACTTCACTTCAGTAATATTGTTAGAAATTAAACTCACATATTTTCATTTATGGTATTAGAGTATTTTTTTTATTACTCACATTATTTCAGTAATAGTGTTGAGTATTATTAAGTCACATATTTTCAGTAATCGCATTATAGTATTTTTCATTACTCACTTAATTTCAGTAATAGTGTTAAGGGCATTATTAACTAAACTTCCTTATTATCAGTAATGGTATTAGAGTATTATTTATTAAACTCACTTTACATCAGTAATAGTATTAGAGTATTATTAACTAACTCATTTATTTTCAGTAATGGTATTAGAATATTATTCATTAAACTCACTTTATTTCAGTAAAAGTGCTAGAGTATTATCAACTGAACTCACATTTTCAATAATGGTTTTAAAGCATTTTAAGAAGTAAACCCACTTTACTTCAGTAATACTGTTAGAGTCATCATCTTCTTTCGGCTTTTCCCGTTAGGGGTCGCCACAGCGGATCATCTGTTTCCATTTCTTCCTGTCCTCTGCATAATGCTCTTTCACACCAACCACCTGCATGTCCTCTCTCACCACATCCATAAACCTTATCTTAGGCCTTCCTCTTTTCCTCTTACCTGGCAGCTCCATCATTAGCATCCTATTCCCAATATACCCAGCATCTCTTCTCAGCACATGTCCAAACCAACGCAATCTCGCCTCTCTTGCTTTGTCTCCAAACTGTCCAACCTGAGCTGACCCTCTAATATACTGATTCCTAATCCTGTCCATCCTAGTCATACCTAGTGCAAATCTTAACATCTTTAACTCTGCCACATCCAGCTCTGACTCCTGCCTTGTCTCCAACTCATATAACATATATGGTCTCACTACCCTCTTGTAGACCTTCCCTTTCAATCTTATTGGTACCCGTCTGTCACAAATCACTCCTGACACTCTTCTCCACCCATTCCACCCTGCCTGTACTCTCTTCTTCACCTCTCTTCCAAACTCACCATTACTCTGGACTGTTGATCCCAAGTACTTAAACTCATCCACCTTTACCAACTCTACTCCCTGCATCCTCACCATTGCTCTACCCTCCCTCTCATTTACACACATATATTCTGTTTTAGCCCTGCTGACCTTCATTCCTCTTCTCTCTAAAGCATATCTCCACATCTCCAGGGTCTCCTCAACCTGGTCTCTACTCTCACTACATATCACAATGTCATCTGCAAACATCATAGTCCATGGGGCCTCCTGTCTAATCTCATCTGTCAATCTGTCCATCACCACTGAAAATAAGAAAGGGCTCATAGCTGATCCTTGATGTAATCCCACCTCCACCATAAACATATCTGTCACTCCCACCGCAGTCCTCACCAATGTCACACTACCCTTGTACATATCCTGTACCACTCTTACATACTTCTCACTTCCTCATACAATACCACAACTCCCCTCTAGGCACCCTGTCATATGCTTTCTCTAAGTCCACAAAGACACAATGCAACTCCTTCTGACCTTCTCTGTATTTCTCCAACAACACTCTCAGAGCAAATATTGCATCTGTAGTGCTCTTTCCTGGCATGAAACCATACTGTTGATCACTAATCATCACCTCCCTTCTTAACCTAGCTTCCACTACTCTTTCCCATAACTTCAAGCTGTGACTGATCAGTTTTATCCCTCTGTAGTTACTGCAGCTCTGCACATCACCCTTATTCTTAAAGATAGGTACCAAAACACTTTTTCTCCACACCTCAGGCATCCTCTGACTTTCCAACATTTCATTAAACAATCTGGTTAAAAATTCCACTGCCATTTCTCCTAAGCACCTCCATGCTTCCACTGGTATGTCATCTGGGCCAACAGCCTTTCCATTCTTCATCCTCTTCATAGCTGTCCTTACTTCTTCCTTGCTAATCTGCTTCACTTCCTGATTCACTATCCCCACATCATCCAACCTTCTCTCTCTCTCATTCTCTTCATTCATCAGCCCTTCAAAGTACTCTTTCCATCTACTCAACACACTCTCCTCACTTGTGAGTACATTTCCCTCACTGTCCTTTATCACCCTTACCTGCTGCACATCTTTCCCAACTCTGTCTAGCCAATCGGTACAGGTCCTTTTCTCCCTCTTTAGTGTCCAATCTCTCATACAACTCTCTATATGCGTTATCCTTAGCCGCCATGCCTCATCTCCTTATACTCATGTCTACTTTCTTCATCTCTTTGACAATCCCACTTCTTTTTCGCCAGCCTCTTCCTCTGTATACTCTCCTGTACTTCCTCATTCAACCACCATGTCTCCTTGTCCTCCTTCCTCTGTCCAGATGTCACACCAAGCACCTTCCTAGCAGTCTCCCTTACTAGCTCTGCTGTAGTTACCCAGCTATTCGGTAACTCTTCACTACCACCCAGTGCTTGTCTTAACTCTTCCCTGAACTCCACCTCACAATCACCCTTTTTTAACTTCCACCATTTAATCCTTGGCACTGCTTTCACACTCATCCTCTGCTTCTTGATCACCAACATCATCCTACAGACCACCATTCTATGCTGCTTAACTACACTTTCCCCTGTCACCACTTTACAGTCTCCAATCTCCTTCAGACTGGCCCTCCTACATAAGATATAATCCACCTGTGTGCATCTTCCTCCACTCTTGTACGTCACCTTATGCTCCTCCCTCTTCTTAAAATACGTATTCACCACAGCCATGTCCATCCTTTTCGCAAAATCCACAATCATCTGACCTTCTCCATTCCTCTCCTTAACACCATACCTACCCATCACTTCCTCATCCCCTCTATTCACTTCACCAACATGCCCATTGAAGTCCGCTCCAATCACTAGTCTCTCACCCTTGGGTACACTCACCACCACTTCATCCAACTCACTCCAAAATTTTTCTTTCTCATCCCACCCAACTTTTGGAGCATATGCACTAACAACATTCATCATTACACCATCAATTTCAAGCTTCATAAACATCACTCTATCAGACACTCTCTTCACCTCCAAAACACTCTTGGCATACTGTTCTGTTAGGATAACCCCTACCCCATTTCTTCTGCCATCCACACCATGATAAAACAATTTAAAACCGCCTCCTATACACTTGGCCTTACTTCCCTTCCATCTGGTCTCTTGCACACTCAATATATCAACCTTCCTTCTCTCCATCATATCAGCTAGCTCTCTCCCTATACCAGTCATACTGCCAACATTCAAAGTTCCTACCCTCAGTACTGCACTCCTCACCTTCCTCCTCTCTTCCTGCCTTCGGGCATGCCTTTCCCCTCCTCTTCTTCTTCGGCCAACAGTAGCCCAATTTCCGCCAGCACCCTGTTGGCTAACAGTACTGGTGGCGGTCATTGTTAACCCAGGCCTCGAGCGATCCGGTATGTAATTATGAAATTTTCTCTGCATCATTAATTAAACTCACATATTTTCAGCAATGGTATTAGAGTATTTTCACTTTATTTCAGTAATAGTGTTAGAGTATTATTAACTAAAGTTACATATTTTCAGTAATGGTATCAGTGTATTATTCATTAAACTCCCTTAAATATATAGAAAGAGACCCCTACTATCAGGGTAGCTACACATAATGCACACTAGGGAATACACGTGGGCTTAACATGTGTTACAGTGGAGCCTTCTAAATAATGTGGAGTATTTTCATTACTTCTAATACATCATACATCCAATAACTATTTCAGACCAAGCGCCAGTAACAACTGAAATAAAAATGCAGGGTAATGAAATAAAAATGAGACACCGACACATCTCCACCTATCTGTTAAACAGAGAGGAATTTATGGTATGGGTAGCGGAAATTATTCCAGAGTAATTAGGGAAGATAAAAATTTCTTCAGAAATATAGCTAATGAGTAGGATAAAAAGAAGGTAGAGTTTAAAAATAGGGTAGAAATAAAAGACAAGGAGATATGGTTGAGGAGTAATGAAAATTATTTAGAGGGAGTGACAAAGGTGAAAATATTGCAGAATAGGTAGAATCTCATAGAGCAAGAAGAGGCTCAAATGCAGAGTGCTGAGGAGAAAATAAGAAACTACCTGGTTACTATGCATGAGTTTCGAAAAATTGCTGTCAAGCAATTTTTTTTAGATAACTGCACAAAAGCTTTTAGCACAATGGCTCAAGCAACAGAAACTAGAAAGGGCTATTGCCAAGCTTAGGGAGCCTTTTAAAAGGAAAATAACCAGAGATCCTATAGAGGTATTAGAAATATTTTGGAAATTTTATGAATATCTGTATAAAGCAGAGAATAGAAATCAAGAAAAAGTACAAATGGAAATGTTTATGGAAGAATTAAATATGCTAAGGTGAAAGGTAGATGAGGCTCAATTACTAACACTTAGGATAGCGGGAGATGAGATAAAATGGTGATGCATAATCACTCTGCAAGAAAGTTTCCAGGAGCAGATGGTATTCCTGTAGAGGTTTGGAAGCTAGAAGGGGAGAAAGTAATAAAAGTATTTTAAATGGGAGATAAGTACCAACATTTTGAAAGAAAGCTGTAGTGACTGTAATACCTTACAATGGCAAAGACTGATCAGATCTGGCTTCACATAGTCCCATTTTGATTCTAAACCGTGATTATAAAGTGTTTCTCTCTATAATTGCTAAAAGAATGGCAAAGGTGATGCCAGAATCGATAGAAATGGATCAATGTGATTTTGTGGAGGGGAGGCAAACATTTCACAATATTAATAGAACATTGATGGTCCAGAGGGAAACAGAATATAAGAAATAAGGAGAAAATTGGATTTTGCCTGCAGATCTTTAAGGAAAATAAAAATAACCATACAGAATATCATATTCATAAATTATCAGAAAGTATTCTAAGAATGTAGAAAGGAGATTCTCATAATAGGGATGACTACAATTAGGGGTACAGTGAACTGGCAAGAGGGCCTGGAATTTAATGAAGAAAACTAGCAAAAGAACCAAGCTATTGGGAGCAAATAATTATAGAGGGAAAGGTAACAGAATGGGAAGAGGTCAAGAATACATTTGGACTACAGGCTACAAATTGCATTCCCTATCAAGGACTGCTATCAGAGTATAGGCAAAGATAAAGGAATGGAGGCATCCTACATGAAAGGCAACACTGTTATAGCTTTTAGTAGACTCTAGAATAGAAGTTGCTGTTAAAAAGTGATAATTAGTAGGGCATATAAAATATTGCATGATAACTGTAGGAATCAATCAGAGGAGGGTAGAAAGGATTGGGAAGTGAGCTTGAATAAACAATTTACAAAGAAACATTGGGAGGATATCTGTGTGGCTTCCAAATATGCAACAAAGTCTAGAAAATTTAGGATCTTTGCTTGGAAGTGTTTGCATAGGTATTTTATATCCCCAAGCAGACTCCAAAGAATTTTTATTCAGGTAGATTGCAAATGTTGGAGGTGTGATGTGGAAGAAAGTGGCAATTGGGAACATATTTTTTGGGAGTGCAATGAGTTGGTAGACTTTAAATATTCCCTGGAGACAACTCTGTCAGAAGTACTGGGTGAGGAAATTGATGTAACTTTTGAGCTGAGATACATATTTGGAATTGCCTAAACATATTAGGGCCTTGCTGAGTTTAATTCTGGTGGCTGCTAAAAACGCAGTTATAGAAAATGGAAATCAAAGTCTAAACCAATTATACTAGAAGTATTGAATATAGTAACAGAGAAAAGAATTGGAAGGGGGATCTTTAGAAAAGGGTAGGAGCAAATTACATAAAAAATAGGAATTGTGGAAACAATATATGCAGAAAAATGTTTTGGAGGAGGAATGACATTTAATGGAAAGAAGGAACTGAGTGACTGTTAAAGGGGCAATGACTGTATGGAAGTTTGTTTATTTATTTATTTGTCATTTGTTAACCTGGTTAGTCCAACTGAACCAGCGGCCCGTTTTCAGTAGAGACTCGGGGAGAAAAGCTCCAGACAGTTATTACAAAGTTACAAAAAAAGAGAAACATCTGACAATGAAGTTTTATGCAAACATTACAATAATGTGCTTTACCCGAGAACATTAGAAATTTACAAAAGGCCGGAGAATTAAGTTTACATAAACATTACAATAATGTGCATAACATTAAGTACATATTATATGTGATGTATAATATCTGCAAGTGAAAATATGTCAATATGGTTTGTTTTCATTTATATAAATATATGGTTGCCTATGTCATAAGTGATAATTCAATACAAGTATTTGTTAAAAAATTGGCTTAAATGGGTCAAAAAACATGTTTTAAATTGTTGATTTTTTGCTGTGGTCTTAAACTTTTTTTAGGGAACTCCCATTTGGAATTCAGTTCTGAGACCTTACAAACAAGTGAATGGATAGATGATAGAATTCTACACATTGGGTGACATGGACTATTGCAGGCTATGAGGGCATTCATTGAGCACCACTTTTCTTGTAATGCCATTGCGCTTAATGACCACACCAAACTAAGATGTTTTTGACTAATATACCAAACCTTTTTTTTTTTCTGTGAGGCCTATCCACCAACACCATCTCACACAATGTTGTATCTTTTATAAAAAAAAAGTCTGTAGTGACCTTGGACTGGAGAGTTGTTTTGTTAAAACAGTTTCTTTCTCTGCTAAATTCATCAAAGTGTGTTCCAATAAATTGCCTTCCGACATATGGATTTAGTGAGCTGGCCAAAAGCGTATCCCCCTTGAATGTCTTGTTATCAGTCTGGTGTATTTTTATATTTACATTATGTTCTCCCCTTCCTCTGCATATGTTTTCTCTGTATGCCACATATCTCCCCCCACGTCCCAAAAAATGGTTGTCAACTAGCTACTCTAAAACTGTCCACATAGATAATCAGTTACTTTTGCCATTGTGGCCCAAGTCCTTGATAAAAATTATCCATGATGGCTCAGTTCAATTATATAGTAATCATGTAAATAAATGTAAATAAGCGGTAGCCCACCCACCGTTGAGATTGTACTACTTCTCTCTAATGTCTGGCATTAATGCCAGAGTCAGGAAGTGTCTTCTTGCATACAGCAATGGTAGTAGAATCTGTCATACCCAAAGGGGACTCTGGGAAGAATCCAAAATTCCAGTGCAGACCTTTCAGAATTTTGACTAGTACGGCAATTCATCAAATACTATGGGGAAGAACTGACCTAAAATGGGGTGCGTATTTTTCCTTCTTCTTTTCTAAATGCAGACTGTAACACATCTGTAAGCTCTATTTAGCCTCTGTAAAACTTGCAACAGAAACTACACCATGAAACAGCATTTGCAGGATGCCTTAATAGTGGCAGAAAAATTATATTTGTTGTTTTATGTGATTTATAAATGCATATGGAACCTGCAACCTTGTTCTGGTGAAAAATGCAGTACCTGTAAAGGGATGGTTGTGACTCAGGAAATAATCAGTTGCTTTTATTTATTTATTTATTTATTTATTTGTGTTTTATTTTGCTAATTTGTTAAACAGATAGGCCTACAAGGCACATATATCCCTTTTCAGAGGTCACTCAGAAGCACGTTCTGGCTAAGTAATCTGCTCCAGCTGACATAGTGGACAAATGAAAGTGGAAAGAATTGAACCCTGTACTCTAGGCACATGAAGCAGCTCATTAATAGCTCAGAGCTTTAGTCCTCTGTGATAACTGCAAATGAAGGTGGAAGGAATCAAACCCTGTACCCTGGGCACAGGATGCAGCTCATTAACAGCTCAGAGCTTTAGTCCTCTGGCAGACTAGACTTGCACTAACTACAGGGGAAGTCATAAAATGGCACATTGAGGAAGCACTGAGTTCAGGTTGTAGAAAGAACCAGATGGTAAGGAACTACTGGCAATATGAGAAATCTTATTAGTAAGTCACAAGTGCATGTGGGGGGGGGGGGGGGTATGTGAAAATAATAATCTGTTTGAAAGGAAATTCCTGAGGCACAAGAAGACAGCGGCATTCACCAAGAGAGTGGTGAGAAGGCTTAAAATGTAGCTTGGTAAGTGGTCAATCTGGAGTCGTAGTCTGGGTTTAAATGTTAGATGTCCTTACCCAGGGCAGCAGAGCATATTTCCAGTATGGTGCTGAGGCCAGGATGTGTTTGGTAGACTATTTAGTGAATCAGATTTATCAGCATCTTTGGATGACAGTGGTGTGACTTGAGGGACATCCATCTGGAAATCATCAAACCAAATTGTCAGCAGCTGGGCTCCCTATTGAAATGCTGAATGCCAACAAGCTGAAAAAAAAAAGACCCAAACCATAGGAGAAGACTGATTCTCAAAAATTGCTCTTCTCCTTTAAACTTCTTTTTGCAGGGGGCAAGCTCATCCTTCACCTCCACACCCCCCAAACTTATATATACCAACTCTGAGATTGCCTACCTCAGAGAAAAAGAATATTCCAAGAAATGGCATCTTGGATTTAGTATATGTAAGTCCTTTCTTTCAGCCATTCAGTCTCCATATTTTGGGGCTCGTTGTAGCGGGTCACAACATTTCAAATGGTTACTGGGCAGTTGAGTGGACCAAGAACTGTAGTCTCATCCCTCACGCAGCCAGCATTACACTGGTTGGTAGTGGGGGATTCAAATTCCATCAGTGCTAGACCAGTTGCCACATTTGGTGGTGGGATTTAAACCATAATAATGTCATACCTGTCATCACAACTCATATAAACAAAATGACTGTAGTATAGTATTGCAGCAGATGCAGAAAGATGCCTGTTGTAATAGGTAATTAAATATATAGTTGAGATGACTCTTAGTTTTGCAGCAAAACTGAAGTTGTTCCTTGATTTTTACTGCTACAGATGAGAATGAGCAGTGAAGAAACCTATTATTAATGCAAACCATTTTAAGTAATTAACATACTGTCACAAGGACCAAATAAAGTTATGCACAAAGCCTCCACATATTCCTTCATCTTAGATTTAATAGTGAAAGTAACTCTGATCAATAAGAAACAGGCGTATTGAATATGTTATACCTCAACCACAGAGCATGTTTAATTACAGCTCTCTAAACCACACAACATTTTTGTGATTGTACAGGAATTACAGTACTTAGCTTCAAGTTAAAACTATGGAACCAGGTGCATTAATACAACCCAAATTATCAACAATTCATTTTTAAATAAAGCTTTTTAAAAACCAAACACAACACAATAGTTGTACAAACAACCAGTGACTGTAAGCTGTCAAGTAGACCAAAACAGAATAAGACAACATTTGGGGTATTCAGAAGTAAACATAATAGTGTGGACATGCCTTGAACAGTACTACACAATAAAGTCTTGCATTTGCAAATATGGTAATGATTGCACGAGTGGACTATGCTATGCATGGACCACATGACATCAAGACATCAGCATGCAGGTACTGTACATAACTGTAATACAGGAATGCAGGCACAGCTGGGAGTTCAAGCTAGAGCTACACAGAAATGTTCCAGCTGTTTTTATTTTACAAATATGAAGGATGAGGAAAAGAAAAACAGAGGAATAAACCGAAGGACATTAGAAAGAAAAGTGTGGTGTGGGGGTGGTGAAGGATGGGCATCTTTTATTGGAGCAGGTGCCTTTTTTAGTAGAAGAGTAAAGGAGGAAAGAAGCATGTGGAAGGTGTGAGCAGGAAAAAAGTTATAAGGATGGCAGAATAGTTAGACGCAAACATATAACACAGAAAAAAACAGACAGTGTAGGTAATGACACAAAAGGGGGGTACAATCGAAACAGATGGGGTGAACAACTGGTGATGAGGAGGACTAGACTGCGGTCATGGGGAAGGTGAGTGACAAATATGAAGGACAGTACTATGATAAGGTATTGGGTATAGGGCTAGGTGAGGACAGCTTACCAAGCCGGCCTACACGGAACCTGCTCAGAAGTCAGTTACCTCCCTGACATCAGTGGCAGGCTGGACAGATGATGGCCTAATGGGTAGGCCAGATGGATACACAGCTCTGTCAGCCACATGAAGGGGCACTCCAGAGTGCAAATATAAACATAAAGCTGTCTTCAACAACCTCATGTGAGTAACATACATATGCTATCCACCTGAATAGAAACAATGGAGGCCACCATTGAAACACTCTAGGTCATCCTCCACAGAATGACCTTCATCACTCAGCACAGGACAGACCTGTGGACTGCTGAGGACCCAGTGGTTGCCACAGTGACCAATGCAGAACATGGTGACTGCTACCTTATTGGTACCTGTTCCATAGCTGATCCTGTAAAAAATAACATCAGTGGAGCAAAGCAAAACAACAAAGCAGCATAAATCAAACACAGCAAGAAAGAACAGAATGCAAATGGCCAGAACACAGGGAACAGGAAAAACAGGTTGCACTGATATGGGAGGGTGCAACAACTCAGGGCACAGGGAACACAATTGCCATTTTAATGTGATACTCTTTATTAAGAGAAGATGTGGCAGGAGAAATAACAGACAGCAAAGCAATATAAACAATGCTGGGAAACAACTTTTACACAACACCGGGGTATATGAATACAGTTTAATTGGCATAGTGAATAAGACAGTAGCACAGTAAATGAATGAAATGAATCTGCAAAGCCAATATACAACTAAAAATGATGAACCAGTAAAATGGAAAAAAAATCTCAGTGCTATGACACACAGATTAAGTACAGTTGGTATACAGACGTGAATGCAGTATAACAGGCATAGTTTAGAATAGCAATGTGTATGCTGTTTGTCCCTAACTGTTTCTTTCCATTGGTAGAGAAGGTCTAGGTGGTGCCCCTGCAGATCACTATATTTATGCAGGCACTGTTTGCTAGAACAATGAATTTGGCATCACTAGCCAATCTAACAAGCACGAGTCAGGCATCTACCTTATAAAGGGGACCTTCTTTACCCCTCCCCCACAAGAGTAAACAGATTTTGAACTCTTTGTTGGACCATACAGCACCCCTCCTGGAGTCAGATATTGCCATATTTACTTAGCAGGCCAAGACCAGGTGCGAGAAATGATAATATTATGTAATGCCACTTGCCATGGACACTACATAATGTGCATCAATAAGCAGCTCAACAGTGAGATCCTCATGGTCAGTAGCACAGGGAAGGGTGACAGTTGTGCAGCCAGTTTCCACAGGCATTCACCACCCACATTTCATCTCATAGCTCATGCATGAGTTGGACCAAGCCATGAGACATGGTATAAAGCAGATGATGCATTTCAGAGACACTCACACTCATTCACCTCTTAAACATACTAGCTGCATTACAAGCCCTGGTACAGCATGATAAAAATTGTCCTTGCCATTTTTCAGGAGACCAGATTACAGTCAGCAACACAACCTACTGCCTTCAGGATATTTGGATATTTGAGTATACAGACATATAGGGAAATGACAGAAGACAGAAGTATTAGTAATGCACTCCACAGCTGCTTTTACTGCTCAGTGGTTAATGGCTGCTATGCGCACACATGCACACACACACACACACACACACACACACACACACACACACACACACACACACACACACACACACACACACACACACACACACACACAGTGACTCAGAGGTGCAGTGTATGTGCTAACATTACACTCATTATGGCAGGATGTTGGAGGGGCTCAAACTGACAAGGCACAGGTGACAGGCAGAACAGGCTGGCATTACGCTAGGGGGTCACAGTACAGCCAAGTCAAGTTGCAGTCCTTTTCTGTAGGGGAGGACATCTAGGCAGGGAACATGGAATAGCCCATCTGAGCCACTGTCCTGCTGTGTGACTGTCTTCAAAATATTGCATAGGCACACAGGCAGCTGGAAAGGCTAAATGGGATACTGGACCTGCAGTACAATGATCACACACACACACTGCTGTTGCCACAGGTGCAAGGTGCCCCTTTTGTGGATCACATATGCACAACTGTCACACTAGAGCACAGGGTTAGAATTGGGCAGCCACACCGGGCACAAGGTGTTAGGGGGCAGGATTAGGAGATGCCGACTGATCAGTAGTGCAATACTGATATTCATTTCTGTAGTAGCATTTCTGAATGTCAGTGTGGAAATTAATAATACTGCTTTTTGTTGTGATCACTGCAGGATTGAAGTGTATCCTTGCTTCCTGTGTTGTATAAGTTGTAGGAAGCCATTTGCTACAAATGTTTCAAGTGGCTTCCTACACTTTTAAAAGGGGAGGACCTTTTTTGTGCTTCTTAGCTTAGAATTAATAGGTGAATAAATTGAACCTATTTTGACCCTGTTGTTAGGAGTGCCAGCCAGACTGAGTGACAATCTTTTTTTCTCCTCATCTTGGAATTGAGGGTGCTGGTCAGCACTGCCTGAATGTCTACCTGGGATGCCTTAGTTGTGTGATTTTGCCATAGCATGTCTGCCTGTCTTACTCACATGTCCATCTATATTTATGTCATCCAGGGTCATCAGGGCTACACTTGAGACTACCTGCACCACAAGGTATGACTGTCCAAGTGTCTGTGGGTGATGCAGTAAGTGAGTGGTAGTAAATGCCATTCCAACACACCACTGCCTAACACCTCTGCCATTTTTACTCAGAATTTTTGTCACCAAGGGTCATCAGATCCACAGCAGAGGCAACATGCACCACAAGGTGCATATATACCCAATTACCCACAGGCTATTTATACTCCTGGGCATGCAGATATCTGCCTGCTGGCTGGTTGTGGCCATGCTGGTATGTCATCTGTATGCATTCATAGGACCCGGTTTGAGAGGACCCAGCGGTGCCAGTCAAATGTGTCTCTTGAGGCTGATGATGATAGTATTGTTCTCATGGCAGAATCTGAAGACATGATGGCACCGTCAACAGCATTGACACTGTGTTGTCTCACAGCTGTGAAGAATATAGAGGACCAGGATGAACCTCCATCTTCAACTGTGTTTAATGTAGGTTGTCTTATTCATGTCAGTCCACATCTGATACAGAGTCAGCACCAATGCAAGTGGCATCAGAAGGCTGCACTACTTCCAATGTGTGCATACACATTGTTGGAGAGAGGTGTGTTGGTGACTGTTAGTGCCATTAGGCCCAAATATTCCATGATGTGGATAGCTCCTTTTGCACCAATCAGTGGATGTGCAGGGCTGTTATCCAGGAGAGAGGTGTACATTAATCAGACCATATTGGAGCAGCTCATTGTGCTTCATGGGCTGCATCATGACCTTCAGCCATTACAGGAAATGAAGGCAATGCAGCCACCTTGGCAACCATTATTTCATGTCTGTGGATGCTGGGAGCTGGGCACTGTAGTCAAGGTAGGGGTGGCTGTGCAGTGCAGAAGAGCACAGCTGCTTAGCACAGAAAGCACACATTATTCCTGAGTTGGCCACATAGCTCCCTCCACCCCTGACTGTACAT
This sequence comes from Protopterus annectens, assembly GCF_019279795.1. Taxonomy (NCBI): domain Eukaryota; kingdom Metazoa; phylum Chordata; order Ceratodontiformes; family Protopteridae; genus Protopterus; species Protopterus annectens. Next base: position 150,999,012 of record NC_056746.1, read on the forward strand.
GTTCACATGGGCATGTGTGATGCTCTTACAGCTATACAGTGGCCCCAACTCTGGCTGTGGATAATGATGTGGACATGGCCAATGCTCACCTGTCTGACTCCAATGTGAGGAGATCCTACTGGTCACCCCACTCAGGGTCCAACAGTTCAATACCAACCCCCTCCCCTGTAGGTGTAGCTCAACTATCTTGTACCCATGCCTGACCACAGTGTAGTGGACATCATCTCTCTAACAAAACCACACAGCAGAGGCAACAGTAATATTCCCACACAGGTAACCAATATGTTATTCCATCCCTTGGGCCACATGCTTCCAGACTTGACACTGCAGTGCTATATTGTGCACACAGCCATTCCATCATCATCACCTGAACAAGTGATCCCTGACATTCCACAAGCCCCTTGTCATGTATGTGCTTACCACAAGCAGCATCCATGACACTTCCAACCATGCTAGTGTTGCAGTCCCATGCCACTGTGCCCCCCCACCTGTGCAAATGATGATGACTGTACACTGCCAACACCTCTCCCACTGTTGGCACAGGTATATCAGCCAGTTGCATGGTCTTCCCTTACTGAAAACATTTTCATTGCATCATGTTGCATGGCATGGCTCAGCAAAAACAAAAATGCAGAGCCAGCAAACAGTGACATATAAATTTAATAGTATAAAAGTAGGAGAAAGACAACAGACCGGTTTTGGCTAAGAGTTCATCAAGCCTTCATCAGTGTAGTGAATTCTGATTACAACCATTCTCCTTTTATATTATACCACAATTAGAGGTTAATTGAAAGAATTACACATTAGAAATATTCATTAAGTCCTGGTGAAAATAAAGCACCCAATTTGCTAATCCATTTTTTTCTCCTTATTGTTTAGCAATTGATGCCAACCTGATTTATTATTTCTGTTACCTTGTATTTTGTCAATGATGGTTAAATTGAAAACTGCATTGGGATGTTTCTTGGGATGATTGTATAATGCATTAGTTGGTTTCCTAATCCTGATATCACTTAGGCGTTCCAAGATTCTAAATTTGACTGGTCTTGAGGTCTGTCCAACATAAAAGGTAGAGCAATTACAGGTGGCCATGTAGATAAGCCAATCTGACTGGCAGTTTGCAAAGAATGTAATATTAAACACTTGCCCAGTGTTCTTACTGGTATATTCCCTGGTCTTCAGAATCCTTTTACAATGGGTGCAGTGACCACATGGAAAGCAACCTTGTAAAACCCTGCCTTCTAATGTTGTCTGTGTTGAGTGCGTATCAGAATGTATGTATATGTTTGTAATGACTCATATATGAGCCAAGATGTTTGCCCCTTCTAAAAGAAAAATGACATGTATCGTCTACAAGTTCACTTAGCCTGGTATCTGCTAAAAGGATATTCCAGTGTCTACGTATACTGTTGAATAAGACATCCGTATTCCTACCATATGTAGTGATTAATCGTATTGGTGAATTATTGTCCATTGTTTTGTCCCTATACTGAAGTAAGTCAGTCCTGTTTTGATTAGATGCCCAGTGTTTAGCCTGGTATATGTCCCCTCTCTTGTAGACCCTCTGCCTGAATCTCATAACTAGATCTTCCTCATATGAATGGTGAATACCTGCATCTGAACATATCCTTTTGATATGTAAAAATGCGTCTATATCACCGTATCGAAGATGCAAAATGTCGAATGCTCACAAGAGTGAAAATGCCAACATTCGAACTCTTTATTGTGGGGGGCTGCGCCCCCCCACTAAATATATATTCCAACTCTGAGATCGCACTACAGTGAGAAAAGGGCAAATATCCCAATCTTCTCAGTACAGCGATCTCAAAAATGGACCCTTGACATTTCGGCATTTTCGCTATTGTGCCGTTCAACATTTTACTTTTCAATATGGTGATATAGACCTGTAAAAACTGTGACTTTGGGATGTTTCTGCATATATGAGGAGGATGAAAGCTGGTAGCATGGAGTAAGGAGTTACTGGGGTGTTTACGGTAAACCTCAGTTGTTAAAGTGTGATCGACATTTCTAGTTACTAACACATCCAGGAAAGTGATTTTGTTCATATCAAAGGTAACTGTAAACTCAATCCCCCATTTATTATCATTCAAGTATTCAACAAACTCTTGAAGATAAATACTATCAGACCTCCATACTAACAAGCAATCATCCAAATAACTCCTCCAGATGTCGATCTCATCTATGTAGATGTTATGGGCCCTGTCATAAATCAGTTGTTCCTCAATATAGGCCATGAACAGATCGGCATATATGGGGGTAAAGGAGGCTCCCATGTCAGTTCCTTTGATCTGTAAATACCAGTTCTGAAAATAAAAAACATTTGTAGTCAAACGTGCTCTGTTAGAGTAGGAATGTGTTGAAGCCCAGTAGATATAATTCGGACCTAAATAACCAATATTCTAAAGCCTCCAAGCCCAGCAAATTGGGAATATCTGTATATAATGCAGAAACATCCAAAGTATACATAAGCCACCCTGCATCCAACTGCATGTTGGAAATGACCCTAGGAAACTCAGTGGTGTCTTGAATCCTTGCTCTGACCCATTTGAGCAAGGGTTTTAGATGTAAAGTCAGGAACTGGGATAGGGGTTCAGTGATTGAACCTCTGCCAGAGAGAAATGGCCTACCTGGTGGATTTTGTAAGCTCTTATGTATTTTTGGTAAAAAGTATATATATTGGCTGGAAGGGTCCCAAACTTTTAAATGGTGCAATGTGTTGTCCATTATAATCCCCTCTTCTTTAGCAGAATTCAAGAAGCAATCTATTTGTTTCTTGAAGCCGGTAGTAGGATCACATACCATTTGTGTACAGTAGCGTTTATCAGAGAGTTGTCTCATTGCTTTCATATTATATTGTGACCAATCCTGTACCACTATAGCCCCACCTTTGTCTGCTGGCAGTATTACTAGTTCATGATTGGTACCCAATTCCCAAATCATGTCCATCTCATGTTTTGATAATTGTTAGATTTTGCACGGTGATCTCTGTAGTTGAAATGTAGATCTTTGAGAATTGAGTTCTGAAACATGAGTACAGCAGGATGCATGGGTGGAATAAAGTTGGATTTATAATATTTAAATCCATATTGTGGTTTGGATTCAGATGCTGTATGGAAAAAGAGTTTCAGGTTAAGGCATCTACAAAAAGAGGATATATCCTGTGCAAAGGTATCTTCAGGCACATAAAAACCAAGTATAAAATGTAAGCCTTTATTAAGTAGTTTGACACGAGTGGGTGACAATTCAACAGAGGAAATATTAAGTACATTATTCTGTTCTACTTCTGTACCATGAGTTTGAGCAACTCTTCCATACTGTCTACCCCTGTGTTTCCTGCCCCCGCTTTTGTTTACGCCTAAAGGGATAAGCATATTACTTTTCTTTGACACTGGGGAGTCTGTGCCATTTTGTGTAGAGGACTCTAAACCAGAGGAAGATTCCTCACCTGAATCCTCACAGCTGGATAAGGTTGATGTCTTCAGTATAGAAAGTGGCCTCTTTCTTTTGATAACCTTTCTGTTCATAGGTTCAAATCTCACATGTTTGTTAATGGCATAGGGATGTCCACCCTCATAATCCATTACATCTCTATGAAATGTTTTAATCTTCTTTTTTTTCAACTGTTGCTCTAATGACAACAGGTCCTGACTCAGTTTCCTTAAACAGTTGTTTTACCCCTCTTGGCCCTCATAGTTTACAATGTCAAAGCACATACGTGTGATATCAGATATGTTTTTATCCATGGTCCTGTCATAATATGATGCTAGTGTTTTAACAAATTCCATAGGTGATTTATGTTGCACCTCAGCCCATTGTTCCAGGAGGATAGTATCAGCATTAGGAACCAAGGGTTGAATTCGTACCTTCAAGCCTCTGGGGGAAATGTCTTTGACTATGTATGCCTTAAATAATTTGGCATGCCATACATTGGCCCTCAGGGCCCTTATAATTTTGTTAAGTTTAGGAAATTCCACTTCTCACATATTTGTTTGCGTGATGCTCCCAGGTCCATTCTGTATGTTATTATTATTTAGTCCAAAAATTGCCAATCATCCCTATCTGATGGTAGACCCTTGAGTAAGTTGGCAAGATCCATCTGTGGGTCAATCTCCCATATAAAAATGAGAACAAAAATAAATATATAGTAAGCTGTCGTTGGACTTTGATATCCCCGCAAAAAATCCAGTTAAAGTTGTATATAGTAAATGGCAATCCAACAGGCAACACTTACGTGTTGTGTTTAAGTATAATAAGCACTTATACAGTTGTAAACAGTACCAACCACTGGAAACTCATTCAAGAAGTGCTAAGTCCCCAATCTACAATCAAAAGTATATAGCCAATGCTTACTGATTATATCAAAGAAACCGAGGACAATATTAGCCCCAGCTGGACCCAGATTTACCAAACAGTCCATGTGCTTATAAAAAATAAATGTCCATATACGGCCCAAGGTGAAAGAAAATGTGGACAATAGTAGCCCCTGCGTGTAGTAATAGCATTCCACTTATAATATCAGCAGTGCTACACCCACATTGACAATATCGAACAAAATAGGCATATATTCTTATATTATTTAAGGACAATATTAGCCCTTGCAAAACCATGTGGTAAACCTATGTATAAATGGTTTGCAGTGCTAAGTCCTCAGTCTCTATTCACCTTGAGAATAATCAAAAAAGTTGGTTGGTATTCAATATTCAAATATAGATAGGTAATACCCAGATCCAACATATTACTTGTATACAAAAAAAAAGAATGGCCCCAGAAAATGGATACCCAACTTTGAAAAGGTATATTCATAATGCTAATACTTCCAGGAATTAATTCCTTAAATCAGGGATGCCAGACAATCCTGTACAATATATTGTGTGGCTAACTTATAATAGGACTGAATTATATATGTTGCTCAAAAAGGGACCGTCCTTAAATATAAATGTATCAAACACGCATTAGAAAAATCCCCAAGCTAAGGAATACATCCTAGTATTCCATAAACAACCTATGGCACTTAATTGATGCATATAAAACAACCATATTATACACCCCACCTTCTGAGCAAAATGCGTACTGTGTACTGTCATTAATCACTGTTTCAAAAACAAAATGGCGTCTCGGATGACGCAGTTAAAGTATATACCAAGTCTCAACAGTAAAAAAAGCACAAACACGCAATTACATACACTATCATAAAACATAAAACTTTCCAGTTAAAATAGTAAAGTGTTATATATACCACAATGTTAATAATATGTCGCAAAATAGTTCCAATATTGTAAGTATGCGTATATCCACCGAAATAGGTTGAGCAAAGGGTCCTGATTGGGATATCAAACGATAATGTCCCAAACAACAAAATAATGCCCAAAACAACAAAATAACGTCCAAAGCAAGGCAACTTGTTGTATAAATCCTCAGCTGGAAATCATAAATAATGCCATTTTTTTGAAGAGCATCCAGAACTGCTTTTGGTATTTAATCCAAAAGAATGCTACCAAAGTTTTAAGCCCATGTGTTGTCAGTCCTGATCCCCTGAGTTGCGATCATAACAGAAATAAACCCAAGGTTCATAAGATAGTGGAAAACAAATTTGAGTGATATAAAAATCCCCCAAAAACAATGTATTAAGTGTATCAAAGCACATAAGCATCCATACAGAACCAAACAAATAGCTCCCTGCCAACCCAGGCCCCTTTACCTCTACCACCATACACAAGCCTCTATTACTTACTTCTTTAAACTCCCAAAGCATAGTCAACAAAATAGCAACCCTCCATGCCTGGCTCACATATAATAAACCTGACATCCTATCTATCTCAGAAACATGGCTAAAACCCTCTATAAAAGACTCCGAAATAATTCCACCTAACTACTCTATCATTAGAAAAGACAGGTCCCATAAAAAAGGCGGTGGTGTAGCTCTCTTATTTTCAACATCCTTGTTAATTACCCCCTATGACAAACCTATTCCACAATTCAACAATGCTGAAATACTCCTCACCCTCCTACAAGTCAACAAGCATAAACATATATGTCTTGTATCTCTCTATATCCCCCCTGGTGACAATATCTCTACATTAGAAGACATCCTCTCTTGGCTCTCCAACAACATTAGTAATGAAACCATAATTTTTAGGTGATGTAAATATCAATTGGACCTCCATTCAATCTCAACCAACCCCTTAACATTAACCTATATAACTTCTCCCAGCTAATCAGCGAAGTAACTCGTCCATCTAAAACCTTTCCTGTAGCAGTATATTAGATTGGATCCTTGTCTCACACCCACACCTATCACTCTGACAGTGGTGATACATTCTTCCCGGCTTGTCTAAGTGATCATTTGCCCATCTTCACTTATGGAGCTCCCTGCATCTCTCAATTCCCCACACTTATATTACTACCCGCAACCACAAAAATTTCAACCCAACAAACTTTTCAAATTCTCTAAAAGCGATTAATTGGAACAATCTAAAGACACTATCCTTAGATGATGCAGTCTCCACTTTAACTCTACATTCTTAAAGATACTTGATTCCCAAGCCCCTTAAGGACAAAGCGAATAAAAAATAACTCTGCCCCCTGGATTACCAAAAATACATTAGCAGCCAATCGCCTCAGAGATAAAGCCTGGGCACTTTACCAGAAAATTAAGACCACCAAATCCCACATTGAATATAGAACACTACTTGAAACAAAGTAAAAAAGCTTACTATCTCTGACAGACAAAATTATTTCTTTACCCTTCAAAACAATAATAAAACAAATCCACAGAGATTCTGGAAAGGAATCTCTACCTTCCTTAACCCTAGCAAACCACACACCCCCACCCTGATCCAAATGCCCCAGACCTAGACTTGGCTACTCAATTTAACTCCTTCTTCATTGACTCTATTAGCAAACTAACTTCCCTCCTTTTCTGCTTCCACCTTATCATCCAATACCCCTCACCCTCTCCATAAAAAAACCACCATGCACTTCTCTTACTTCCCCATTCCCAGCTACAAACTCTTCACCTACTCTAACTTCCTCATCATCCTTACCAGTATCAAATACTTTCCCTACCCACTCTGCTCCCTTCTCATTAAAACCTATATCCACTTCTACAATAAAAGAAACTCCTTGAAAATTGAAGCCCGGCACTAATGCACCTGATAACATCCCCTCATACTTCCTAAGCATAGCTGCTGATGGAATTGCCTATCCCATAAGCATTCTCATCAACCGCTCAATCCTGGAATGTACAGTGCCCCAACTCTGGAAACAAGCTTTCATCATCCCCCTCCATAAAGGTGGAAAAAACTGCAGTGTTAACAACTTCCGCCCAATTGCTATCCTGTCCCCATTTTCTAAGCTACTAGAGAAATGTGTCCAACTTCAACTACTACCATATCTTTTAGAAAATAACCTTCTTACATCTACACAACATGGCTTTAGGCCAAACCATAGCACCATGACAGCCCTCCTCTCCTTTCTTGAAACCATCAATAAAGCCGTGATTCCGGAAAATTGTCTCCACCCTACTACTTGTCCTTTCTAAGGCCTTTGATACTATCTCACACAGTCTGCTCCTAACTAAACTTTCCAACCTTAACCTCTCTCCCTCCTCTTTAAACTGGTTCTCCAGCTACCTATCAAACAGACACCAAGCTGTAAAATGGAAAAAGCCGTCCTCTTTTCTCAATACCCCCACGGAGTTCCCCAAGGCTCCATACTTGGTCCTCTCCTCTTTAACATATTTATAAATGATTTTCATAAATCCATCCCATTCTCTGACATTATCCAATATGCTGATGATTCTACCATTATTTGCTCTGCCTCATCTGTCCCTAAGCTTCTAAAGCTCACACAAGAAGCTTTCTCAATTACTGAGCATTGGATGAAACAAACCACCTAGCTCTAAGCGCCTCTAAAACCAAACTCATGGTATTTACCCCCTCTAAAACTACTCCCTTCAATACAAACAATTCCTTGATTATAAGTCAAAACAACTCAATTCTAGAACTAGTGTCCGAAACTAAGTTACTTGGTGTCCAAATTGACAACCAGCCCAATTTCCCCCCCCCCCCCCCCCCCCCCCCCCCCCCCCCCCCCCCCCCCCCCCCCCCCCCCCTCCCCCCCCCCCCCCCACCCCCGCCCCCCCCCCCCCCCCCCCCCCCCCCCCTTAAATATAAATGTATCAAACACGCATTAGAAAAATCCCCAAGCTAAGGAATACATCCTAGTATTCCATAAACAACCTATGACACTTAATTGATGCATATAAAACAACCATATTATACACCCCACCTTCTGAGCAAAATGCGTACTGTGTACTGTCATTAATCACTGTTTCAAAAACAAAATGGCGTCTCGGATGACGCAGTTAAAGTATATACCAAGTCTCAACAGTAAAAAAGCACAAACACGCAATTACATACAATATCATAAAACATAAAACTTTCCCGTTAAAATAGTAAAGTGTTATATATACCACAATGTTAATAATATGTCGCAAAATAGTTCCAATATTGTAAGTATACATATATCCACCGAAATAGGTTGAGCAAAGGGTTCTGATTGGGATATCAAACGATAATGTCCCAAACAACAAAATAATGCCCAAAACAACAAAATAACGTCCAAAGCAAGGCAACTTGTTGTATAAATCCTCAGCTGGAAATCATAAACAATGCCATTTTTTTGAAGAGCATCCAGAACTGCTTTTGGTATTTAATCCAAACACATGCTACCAAGGTTTTAAGCCCATGTGTTATCAGTCCTGCTCCCCTGAGTTGCGATCGTAACAGAAATAAACCCAAGGTTCATAAGATAGTGGAAAACAAATCTGAGTGATATAAAAATCCCCCAAAAACAATGTATTAAGTGTATCAAAGCAGACAAGCATCCATACAGAACCAAACAAATAGCTCCGTACCTTTAAAAAAAAAAAAAAAATAATTGAAATATTGTAAACATCCATATATACCAAAATGCGGATATTATAAATTGAAAGTCAAATGCTGATATTGTAAATAACTAAATCATGTCCAAACTAAAGCAAGTTTGTATAAATCCACAGCAGGATGTCATGAGTGATCCCAAAAAGATGTCGTTTGTTTGAGAAAACTGTCCAAAAAGTGTTTACAGTGTAATCCAAACACATAGACCAAAGTTTTTTCAGTCCATATATTATCAACCCTGCTTCCCCTGGTTCAGATCTTGATAATAGTGAACACCAGACTCAAAAAATAAGGTGAAACAAACTTGAATAGTTGAATGCTGAAACAAATACATTTGGTATATCCAAGCACAAAAACAACCATGCAGGAGCCAACAAATATCTCCATAGTTGTTACAGATGTTTAGTAAGTCCCAAAAAACAGATTACATAATACACAGTACCTGATGAAACAAATGCAGTCATCTGGATCAAATGGATGCATTGAAAATGAATATACGCATAGCTCACAGAGTGAGCGTGCCATGGCTCACACAACAAATATCCTGAAGCATACTGCAGAGCACCAGCAGATGTACCCAGGCAACACAGCAAGACTTCAGCGTTTCAGACAGATTTCCTGATGTTCTTAAATTATACCTGTAGATAGCTTGAAAAGGAAGCCATTCATTTTTTTCCAGTTATTTTCATGAGGACAGAATACAAGAAGATCCACTGTAGTAACCCGTGCATTCTTAGCATGGGATCTGTAGTGCAGAAAGAAGCCTTGCCTATAACCCATGTGACTGGGGTTCATTTAGAGGCCAGAGCACTGGAGAATCTATTGAAAAGAGGGTAAGGAATAAAATAACTGCTCCCACTCACCTCTTTCTGGGGGGGCATTGCATGCCAAGAAGGAGTGAAGTCACTGCATTGCCAGTATTACCACAGATCGGGGCACATTCAAAGTCACAGAGTACTGAGCCACAGAGGAAAGGATAAATGTTCCTTGAGGGTGGGGATGCAAAACAGACAAAGCACTGTAGGAGAGGGGACATACGCCTCACAGACTGGTTGCCTGAGAATTAGCCTGAAACTGGCACAAGGGTTGATAGGGTTAAAATTCTACCTGCCCACAGTATGAAGGTCTTTCCCCAGTTAACCTGACCCTCAACTCTAGCAGCTAAAAAGGAAGAAAAATGGGGCAACTGGCTAACCACAGAAGAAGAGCTGATCATCAGAGAGAGGCAACTGCATTCTTAATATCAAAGCACTGAAATATGGGTGATTTTTGCAAATGAAAAATATACCTTAATAGCATCAGGGCTGGCAACTCGGCACGTAAAATCAACTGCCAATCATTAGCGGACCGGAGTTCCACTGTGGTGACCCCTAACAACAACAAGGATGAATAATTTGCCTTTATGGGCTTATTTCACAGTTGGAATGAAAAATAAATTAGATGCTTAAGATGTCATAGCCTAAAACAATAAGATACCCACATGCCTGATGATACTTCTATCCAATTTATGCTTCTGGGCTTCTAATCCAGAACACTTTTTCACCTTGTGAATTCTGGTTACATATTACAATGCAAGGTATGAACAAAAGAGGTTAGGAATCCAATGGTTACTATTCTCAATTCAGATCATGACAGAGTGTTTTTGATAGTATGAAATATTAATATTGGGTAGGGAAGCTGGAAGAGAATGCCAGTGTAGTGAATCTATGATGGACAGCAAAGAGGAAATCTCTAAACAGCAAAATGTGAGTTTTCTAGTGACTGATTTTGATACCAATTAACATTATTAGTATGAAAAAAACCCTGAAGTGTTTTTTGAGTACTGCCCTCGTTTAAGGAAGCTATGTGTCTACCCTACTTTGCATCCTTATTCCAAGATCGTAAGACCACTCCAGTTTTAAGGTAAGAATGTTAGTTTGTGGACATCCAAGGGAGGAAGGGAATGACAGAACAATACCAGTTCAGCGGGTCTATATTAGAAGATCAAATGTTTAGGTGGTCGAACACCTAAACATCGATCTTCTAATATCGAAAGCAAGAAACGGCGAATGGCCAGTTTAACGCAGGGAAAGATTTCCCTCGGCCATTCACTGGATTTTGCCATTTCTGTACTGTTGAGCGATCTCGGAGTTGGTATATTTAGTTAGGGGGTGTGAGGGGGCGAAGCCCCCCCCCCCCACTTAGTTTGGATGTAAATTTTTTTTGTTTATACTGACCGACATGCGTGTTTCCCTGGGGGGTTCAATATTCTTAGGTTCGATATTAGAAGATCGATGTTTAGCTGTTCGATCACCTAAACATTCGATCTTCTAATATAGACCCCAGTTCAACCATCTTAGGTGGGGGAGGGAGGCAGCTTGGCTAGTACATGAATGACACCTATAGGATTACAGATTTATCACCCGCAGCATGAAGAGCTCAGCATGCCTATGCTGCAAGATATGTGCCACTTTGAGATTGTGCATGTGCAGAAACACTTAAGCACCTTCAAAAGCAGCTATAGTGGAGCTCATAGGCTGTCAGTGGGGTAGGGATAGAAATGTCCTCAAGATCTGCAGACTGGCCAACTCCATAATACCAGACTTTTGCCTTCAGCTAGGAATGAAAGGCCTGGAGGGTTTTCAACCTACAAGAAGTAGAAATTGGGTCAAGTGGATCCAGAAAGGGGAGCCATGGGGCTAACTCTATAGAAAAAAAAATCAGAATGCTACTGTTTGGAATGGGGGATAACCTAAAGAACTGCTTAACATCAGTTTAAACATAAGTAGGTTAGACTTAAGAACAATTTAAATGGCTGTGGTAGGTTGTATCAAAATAATTTCAATGTAAACATTTGTCTTTCTTAGACACAAATAAACTCATTTTTGGCATGCTTAATGCCACCATATAGAAGCAACATAAAATGAGGAGACCATAAACGTGTAGTCTAGTTTGAACTACTCCATGTAATTTCATCAGTGATAACAGAAAAGTAATAACTGGTATAACCATGTGAGATATTTTGTCAGACCCACTGGTATAACAGTGTGGTATCTGTCTGAGGCCCTGGTGACTCAGAATTAGGAATGAGTTCAAGAAAACCACAGAACAGACTAGAGAGAAAGTGAGGAGCACATAGGAGATGGCCCTGCTTACTTGGATAGAGGAGATATCTCCCTTGTGCATTTGAAAATCCAAGTGGAGGCTGGAAATGGAATCAGTGCACCTATAACCATGTGAGACAAGCATTTGTATGCTATGGCCTTGGAGAACTAAAGAAGTATCCAGCAATCCATCCACATAGCTACATCATGAAGACCATAATCAGAAAGCCAGTGAAGGGGGCTAAACAAAAATTGCACTTTGATATTTAACCAGAATTCATAAAAGTGAAACAGCTTTCAACATTAGGAACTTGAAAGTATAAGGTGCAAAATAATAAAGAGGTCTGACAGGTGAATTTGTTCTGATGATTTAAGATTAAATAAGTTGGGCAGATGATATCCTCAACATTTTTACTTCTTTGTCTCCATTACAGAAACTTGAATTTGAAGGTTGATGAACCAGGAAAGTGAAAGCTGTATTATAACATTGCTTAACTGGTACAAGATAGGAGATAGAGGGCTCATAACAACCATACGTGTTTGACTTAAATTAAGATAAGTCCACCCAAAGTCATACAATAGGATGAACACCTACAGTGTGTGTTTAGTTCATGGCTCATTGCACAGGCACCGATTCTCTCTACTTATTGTATGGTTCTCCCTGTGATGCAGTGACCTCAAAGTTATTATAATTAAGAGGGGTGCAAATGCAGTGACTTCAAACTTATTATCATTAAGAGGGGTGCAAAGAGTCCCACTGTCCATTTGATCAGGAATGATTTCTTTTTGTATTTTTCTCTGTCAAAAGTGCAAAAAAAACCATGACTTTTGTTTTGCTGTCTATGTAAATGGGATGCTTCCAAGCCACTATATGTTTAAAATTATGTGAAAAAATGACTCCCATATTTTTATTACAGGGTGCTGATTTGATAGAATAAGGATTCAGTTCCCCTTCTTGAAATCATGACAAACGTGACACTGTATGTAATGAAGTGTCCTCCAGAAGTATCTTCCCTGTAGGATTTTAATTTTTCATATATCCCTGGATTAACCCTTTATGTTTTCCCTTAGCTCCTCCACACCTGTGGCCTTATTTTACATTTCTAGATTTCTGTTTGTGAATCCCCTTATGTTTTCATAATCCAGTCCCCTGTAATCCCAGACCCTTGCCTTTAAAACCTGTTCTGGCTCCTTCTTCATAGCTAATATAAACCATACTGTTGTGTGGTCAGTTAGTTAACAAAGCCTTGACTTGCAGCTCCTTCACCTCACCCTCAGATAGAGCAAGACACAGATGATTCCTCCTTTCGTGACTCCAAACTATAATTTTTAACTCCTCAAGGTTGAAACTCAGCTGTGTGGCATAAAGGGACAAAGTCCTCACACTGACCTAGATGGCCAGAGTCAGACTAGCAGCTGGGGTACTAGGGAAACCAGGGGGGTACGTGGCCTATGCTGGCTCACCTATCATGGGGGCAGAACTAGTGTTTTAGTTAGTGGTTGCATATGCAGCCAACAAACAGATGTTTGCTGGTAATTGGTAACAATAATACAACATAGACCAAGAAGGTGGGCTTTGTGTACTAATCTAGTGAAGTAGCCCTCAACCAGCATGTGGATAGAAGCACACTGGAGGGTGCAGTACGCCCTCATGGTGACAAGGGTGCCCAAGTTAATAACTACGGGATATAGTCAGGGTCATGGTGAAAAACTGCCCTCATTGACCAAGTCTAAATGATTTGATTGAAAAGTGTGTGGGGATGTTGAATAGATCCCCATCTTGATGACAATTATTTCCAGTCCTAAAACATGGATAACTGTGACCTGAGTGAGGTAAACCCAATCCATTTTTAATGATGACATATTCTAGGCTGCATCTCACAGAGTAAAAATTTTCATCATGAGTGTTCTCTTCCTCCATGTATGCCGTTTGATTCTATAACCTCCTGTGCTCTTTGAGTGTCTTCCTGATTCACCAATAACGAGCTATCTTTTTGTTAACAGAGTTTTGGTCATCAGAATAATCTATGTTGCACAGTGTGATCGCTTGTGTGAGTGATGGACACAAGGACAGTGTTGTGGAAAAGGAAATGGGATATGACTGGACTGACCGAAAAAATATAATGGATATGATTTTGTATCTTATCATTGAACTGACATACAGTGCTTTCACTACAAGAATTTAACAGTACCTTTGAGCTTTTGGCACCAGTACTTTTCCAGTTGACACTGGCATTTTTTAAGTTTTGTTGAACACTGTGGGAGCACTGCACACTGTGTTCACTGTTTTACATTCGTGCTCTCTTTGTGGACCATCTTCTGATGACACTTCAGTCGGACTGCTCGATGCTGGATCACGGGTTTGACACCTTGCTACAGTGCCACTCCCTACCAGAGGCAGCTTCTGTTGTGCACTTCTTACACTGACTGCATGACCTTTCCACTTGGTCTTACACTGTTTGTTGTAGCCGTGACAAATGGATCTGTATCTACACTGGGGTGTGGTACACTACATGGTAACTTACAAAGAACGCTGCAGAGTGACATGGTAGCCTCATCTCTCCTGAAATGATCCTTGTAACTAAATACATGAATAGCCTCTTTTCTACTGCTATTAGAAACAGTCACTAACTAGTTTTAAAATGTGTTTAACATGGTTTGTCATCTGCCCTTGTCTTGCACTCTCACAGTGGAAAGGTGTGGAAAGGTGTGAGCACCTATGCCAAGATCATGCTGTATGGATACCTGTCTCTGAGTATTCATCAGACTATGAGACAAGTGATGATGATGATGATGATGATGTTGAAGGCACCTATTTCATTATATCTGGTTCATTTCATTTGATATTGACTTCAAGGTGGCTTTGTAGGCCTTTATATTTAAAGTTTTATGACTTCGGGTGGTCTGGTCCCACAATAGCCATGCAAAAGATTCATTCTGCATTCTAAACTATTCACTTTGTATGTTTTGGCTTGTGACTTTAGCTCTTCAGTTTTCAGGGGAAATTTGCTGTTTCTAACTCGTGTTTCTTTATTTTCAATACTGAAATATCTTATTTTAAGTAATATTATTGTTTACTGCTATTTAATGTTTAAGTTCGTTAGTTTTTTTTAGTTACTCACTTTGTTTCATTTTATTTTTAATGTGCAATGATTATTTATAAGACCTGATTAGTTCTTCACTACCTGGACTACCATTAGGTGGTCTTTTGAGGGTGTTAATGTACTAGTTTCCCTTTTTTGTTCCAGTATAAGGTACAGACTTCCCCCTCTTGCCCAATATTATTGACAATCATGCAAATCTAAGAAAGCAAATGCTGATGTAGGAAGGCTATAAAGTTAATTTGGCTGTACAATCTATTTTAATTGTTCAAGATTGTTACATGTACTTGGAGTTTTTCTCCTTGGATCTTTAGTAAAAATGGGCTCTTATGTCCCAGTGGACTATCCCGGTAATCAAATGCCAATCAATCAATCAATCAATAAATAAATGGAGAGGCTAGAAGACTGCAAGAAAAGTAAATTGTTTTGGCCAAACATGTCTCCATACTGTAAATGTTGCAAAGTCAATTGTAGGCAATATTTTGGATTTTGTTTTAAGTTTAGTTTTTGAAGCAAAGTTATCCTACACATACCTAACAACTGTTCAGATGTTTACAGAATGTCCAGATTTCTGCCTCATACTTTTGTTCTGCCCCTTATGAAATTTGTGGTTCTCTGGCAAATCACTGGCCATTGAAGTCACTATATAATGACCAACATTTGAGTTTCAGACTTTATATCCTTGAGAAAATGCATCCTAACATAAAACCTGTTATTCTAGCAACTTTCTAACTTTATAAGAGCGATATTTAAATGATTTCCCTATTTTTGGGCCTCTTTCCTCACCATTATTTTAATCTTTGTCCAGATTTCTTGCATTAAGAGGTTGAGAGGTATGACCCTACATAGAACCTTCACAGTGGGCATGTTTTTCAAAAGTATGTAGAAGGATATCACAATATCGCATGGTATCATCCTTATTCAGAAGGTACCCATGTCCATCTGGCAGCAGGCAGCCCACTGGAAAAGGAAGACCGATTTCTGCTCATGAATTAAAAATATGCAGAGCCCCTTTAATAGTAAACTGCATCTGAAAAAAAATAAAAATGTTCAGTGCCAGATACAGGCATGAGATGCCCCATATTAGCTTCATATTCTGCCAAATTCCAAAATGGTAAAGGAAACAAGCTGTCTGAAAGAAAAGAAGTTAAATCATAATGCAAGATTTAATCAGAATTCCCCAACATGGGACTGCATAACACAATACAAATCTGGAAAACTTGATATTTCCTTAAGCTCTAACTATTCTGATGAGCAACAGTAATATATTTAAAATAAGCGCCAGATGAATCAATTATGTTTTAAATCTGAAAATTAACTTTTAGGTGTTCCACTGTTGTATCCTGTGTTGACTGAACAGCAAGTAGAAAATGATTATCTCACTGGATACTTTTAAATGAAATATTTACTGAGCTTTTGAACCAAGCCAAGACTGTAAAATAAACAGTGACAAATGTGCACTTAAAAAAGTACACCTCAGCTTTGTTATAGTTAGTGTTCTGAACTTGACAGCTTCACATTGACGAGTGCATGACCACATTACTGTAATCATTACTTTTTTCAAGTCTGTGATGTGCTGTATTTTTTTCTGAATTTAATTCTACAGTCCCTCCATTCTTAAAAAAAAGTGCTACAATACAAAAAAAAAAATCCTTATTCAGCACCGAATAAATACAAATAATATGTGGAAGTACATTGCAATCTAACTGTTAACAAAGTAGAAAGTCTTACTACACTGGAGTAGAAAAAACATATAATACTATACGAGTGTAGTAAGGCCCAAGACCAAATGCTGAGTAGGCCTGCATACAATTAGAAAGTGCATTAATACAATGTAATGCAGCAGAAAAGAGGTCTTTTTAAATATACAAAATAGATTTAAGAAGATAATTTGGGGGGGAGGGGATAATGTGCAACCAGACAGTGTTCCATAATCCAGTTTAGTATCACAGTTTCCTTAACGTTTTACAGATTATTTCCAATGTAATAAAGGTTATTTTATAACAGCAAGGAGCTGTTGAGTGGAAAAAAGTGTCTGAAAAGGTTTATTGACTTGGACACATTGTATAAACTATTAAACTGGTTGCTAAGTTGTTCTGCATTTAACTGCAAAGTTTAATCCTAAACATTAGAGACTGAAAACCTTTGGGTATTTATTTATTCATGTTAGCATGTAACAAAGAATTGAAGCAGATTTCATTCGGCAACACCAGTTACTAACCCTCATAAAAGCCAGTATTCTTCAAAATGTGTTAATTTTGCCTTCAGAAAATGGAAATACATACTATTTATGCAAAACAAATGACAGACACATTCTTTTTCCTTTGTGTGTTCTCTGCTGTAAGTCAAGGAATTTCTTGTGTAATGCTATAGCTGGCATAGTTAAAAAAGAAAACATCATATGCAAACTAAAGTGCTTTATAAATTATAGAGGACAGTTCCTGAAGCATGATGTAACAATACAATGCTGTCATGGGAACATGCTTTGTTTTTTTGAGCACTTGTCTCACTTGCAGTGCCAGGAGTGAATATATTGTGTAAGTGTTTTCTAGGAGGACACCAGTCACCATCTGACCATCAGTGGGCCTGCAGAAGCCTGGTTTATACTGATTTTCATGATCATTTATTATGTTAATGCATCCTAAACACATGTCCTTGTACACATCTTCATAACGCAACAGTGTGGGCAGTAAATCCATTTTTTTCTGTAGAAAAGCAGTCCATAATAAGCATCACTTCTCCAGAAGTTCTGCAAATCTTTTAGGTTCAAAAGTTCATAAGTGTTTACTAGGCTAACGACCACAAGGGCCTTTTTAAGCCTAACCATGCATTTACTATGTTCTCATCCAAAATCTAATTCATATTACAAGTGACAGAAGGTGGGACATTGTCCCTGATCAGCTAATAAGATGGAACAAATGATGATTTGTCCATTATTCAGTCATCATTCACATTAAGCTCGCCAGTTTCCTTACACTACAATCCCCACTCAGTCTACTTGTTTAATACACACAGACACACACACTCACACACATTCACTCTAACACACATGCATGCAGTCAGACCTGCACAAGCACACACTCACAGACACACACGTGTACACAAAAGCACAGACAAATGAGGGCATGCACACACCTACACACAAATGGAGTCACAGATACACAAAGGCACAAACACACATATACAAGCACGCATGCACTCATAACTGCAAATGCAAAAAATGCACACGCACACACACACACACACACACACACACACACACACACACACACACACACACACACACACACACACCATATACAATTCTACATAATAGTGTGTCTATTTACATATTGGTGAGTTTGAACTGAGATTCTTTTCAGCCAAGACCTAGGCAAACATAACAAAAAAAAATTCTAAAGAGTTTATACTTGAATGCATAGCATTAGACAAGTTTCAAAACACATACAAAGGAATACATGACTAGTAAAATGCATGTAAAATTACACAGACATAATGTTTTAATAAAGAGTATTATACATCATTCTTATTTTAAAACTCATATGGTATAGAACTACAATCAGAAAATACATTTTGTAATATTTTCAATATATATAAAGAATAATACTTGGTTTTAGGTTGCCATGTAGAGTGGCCTGCTAGGAAAGGAATTCTATATGAGTAGATATTACATTCAAGTAAAGGCGTAATATGTTCACAGTATTACGAGGAGAATAAGTCAGAACTGGGAAGAAGAAAGCATGTGCAGGACTAGAGAGGACATGTGAAGGACGTTAACAGAAAAGAAGGGAAGAGTGGTTTATGGAAAAGGGTAGAGGAGACATTTATTGACAGAAGTAGTGAAAAGGTAATATAAATTAGGTCTCCAAAACAGGTCTACTTTCAATTAACGAAATTTCACTTACCCAAATTTTAAATAATCAAGACGGTAACACCGAACTTGCATTTAAACGAACACTCACAACACCAATATTTTTACCAGGGGAAGGATGCAGTCAGCCAGCATTCAGGAGTTTGCCCTTTTCCCCACTATAGTGCGATCTGGGAATTGGTATATTTAGTTGGGGGGTGAGGGGGATGCAACCCCCCCCCCCACTTGGGTGGGTTTGCTATGCTTCAGTTTGGTTTCTTGTCCATGTTGGCCAACTGCCTCCTTTTCCTGGTGAAAATATCACTGTTGTGAGTGTTCATTTAAATGCAAGTTTGGTGTTATCGTCTTGATCATTTAAAATTCGGGTAAGTGAAATTTCATTAATTTGAAGTAGACCTCTCCAAAACACCTACAGTGAGATTTGTTTTCTATATGGCTATCAAGAGTTTATCTAGAGACTGAGAGAGAATATTTTATTTTATTTTATTTATTTTATTTACATTTGTTGACCGGGAGTGTCTGACTGGATGTAGGTCCATTTTCAGCAGAGGCCTGGGGAGAAAAGCTCCACAGTTAAAATAAACAGACAATAGTTACATTGGATTACATAGCGATTAACAATTTAACATAGCAATTACTTACAACATATTTACAGATGAAGAACATAATACATCAGTAGACAACTAGAATCTTTATCTGTGAAGTACATAACAGACATTAACAAATGCTACAATAAGAAGTTCCTGCTGTATAATAAGTACTAGGCTTATGAGCATCTGAACTTGCTATAATCAAGGTAGTTAGTGGAGCTGAAAGAAAGGTAGTGGTTGGATGGGGTGGGTGATATTAGAGTGGGAGTTGCAAGGGCATAGCCAGCATGTTTTTAGGTGCACTTTTAGTAAAGTTTTGAAGTGGGTGCATGATGGTACGGAGGTAATTGTGGGTGGGAGGGAGTTCCATAATTTGGCTATGGTGCAAGAGAATAGAGCTTCACCAGCAGAGTTATTGGCTTTAGTGATCTGCAAGTGATTTTTGTTGCTGGATCTTAGTGGTCTGGTGGTGCGATAGGGTTGGAGTAGATTCTGGAGGGATGGGACATTTAGTGGATGGTTTACTAGTTTGTGGGCGAGTGACAGTTGATACCATTAAAGGAGGTGAGGGAGTTCAAGCCAGCCCAGTTCAGCAAGTGAGAGACAGTGATGACTGCGGTAGGATGCCCCTGTGGCGAATTTGACGATTTTGTTGTAGCAGGTCTCTAGCTTGGTTAGATTGCATTGCCTTAGGTTGGTATATATTGGAGAGGCATAAAGTAGGGTGGAGATAAGGTGGGAATTTGCTATTGAAATCTTTGCTGCTTTGGTGAGAAGTTGTTTATTTCTGTATAACACTCCTAGTTTTTTTTTTGTGGACTTTTTTTATGGTCATGGATATGTGAAGGTCAAATTTTAGTTTATTGTCTATTTCCACTCCTAGCAATTTGGTGTGTTCAGTTGGGTATATAGTGGTGTTTTCTTTTGCTTGTGATGTTAAAGTGAGAGTTGTTTTAAGTATGTTTGGTGGGTTGGAAGATGAGTAGTTTAGTTTTGTTAGGGTTGAGTATTAATTGGGCATCGGATAACCAAGTTTCAACAGAGGAAAAGGCTTCCTGTGTGACTTTTTGCAGTTTGGGTAGGGACTGGGCTGAGCAGATGATGGTTGAGTCATCTGTGTATTGTATGAGTGTGCCATGTTTGGTGGCAGAGGCTAGATTATTGGTGAAAACAGAGAAGAGTAGGGGTCCAAGGATGGATCCTTGGGGAACCCCTATGGAGACAGGTAGTTGGGGAGATATGTCATTCTGCCATACAACGGATTGTTGGCGGTCAGACAGGTAACTCTGAAACCAGTTGGTGACTGATTGAGAGAAGGATAGGTTATTGAGGACAGAGATAAGTTGTTTGTGTGGGACCATGTCAAATGCTTTAGATAAGTCTAGGAAAGTAGCAGAGGAGAGATAGCCATTGTTTTTATGCTGAAGGATAGTGTTAGTAAAGGAGAGTAAGGCAGTGGTGGTGCTATGGCTTGGTCAGAAACCATGCTGAGTATTGGAAGGGAGGTTGTTAGTAAGGAGGTAGTCTGAGACCTGAGAGTGTATGCATCTCTCTAGTATTTTGGAGAGTGGAGAGAGAATAGTTATGGGGCGGTAATTGGTTAGTTCTGTGGAGGGTCCGCCTTTGTGGAGGGAAATTATATGTGATACTTTCCACAGTGTGGGAACGTAACTTTCTGACAGAGATCGGTTAATCAAGATGAATACTGGGTAGGCCAGACATCAGCTGGGATTTGTAGGTATTCACTTGGGAGGTTGTCTGCTGCTAATTTCGTGGGCTTAAGTTTAGTTAATAGTTTTTTATGTTGGAGGTAGGTACAGGAGAAAAAGAGAAGGCAGTAGGGAGATTACTAGTTGAAGGTGTGGATTGGAGGGGAGGATTGTGTTGTTTAGCTAGTGATAGTATGGTTTGTGTGAAGTGTGTGTTGAATGAGGTAGCAATATTTTCTGAGGAGTGAGGGATGTTAGGAGGAGGGCTACTGACTTTACCTGGGTGGAGGATGGAGTTTATGGAGGACCAGAATTGTTTGGGGCTGTGTTGGGAGGAGTCTAGGGCAGACTGGTAGTATTGGAATTTGTCCTGTTTTATTAGCTTTTTGACTCTATTGTGTAGTTCTAGGAATTTCTGTCTAATTGAGGGGGTTTTGGTTTTGCGCCAGTGCTCCCAGGCTTTATCCCTGTTTTTCATTTCTGACTTAGTGGTTTTCTGTAGCCATGGGGAGGGTTGTGCTTTAGTTCTGGAAAGTCTTATGGGGGCATGGTAATTAAGGATGCTCAGGAAAGTAGTATTAAAAAATTCAACTGTGTCATCAAGACTGAGGTACTTTAGAGGATGCCAGTTACATTCTTTGAGGGATGAGATGAATGTGAGTGGGTTAAAGTTTAGTTTTTACATATTTGATGGTAGATGACAGGTTTAGCTTGGTATAGGTATTTTTTGAGTAGGAATGTTGGGGAGTGATCACTGAGGCTATCTGATAAGCAGCCTGTTATATATGACTGGGGACTCTTACTGACTAGTATCCAATCCAGGGTAGTGTGCTTGCTGAAATTTTTATTTATCCTGGTTGGCGACTGGACTAGTTGGGTGAAGCCATGAAGGTTTACATGATGGGTTGGATGGTTGCCAGAACAGAATTGCCAGTCAATATTGAAATCACCTAAAATTATAGTTTCTTGGGGGAGATGGTGGGTAGACCAGCTGAGGAGGTTTTCTAGTGGAAGGATGTTTTGGCCAGGTGGGAAGTAGCATCCAATTATGTTGATGGTTTTGTTTTGGTTTATTTTGAGGTTGGTATATATGTTATTTCTTCATTGCCTATTTGTGGAACTGATGATTTTAAGATCTGGATGTTTAGATGCTGTTTAAATATTATAGCTACATCGCCTCCTTTCCTGTTTAGCCGGTCAACTCTTAGTATGCCGTAACCTGTAGGGAGTATTTGCTCACTGGTAATGTGAGGTTTTAGCCAGGTTTCTGTCAGGATGACTATATCTGGGGAGTATGGTGGCATGGAGGTCATGGACTTTGTTGGATATACTTCTAATATTTAGGCTTAGTAGAAGGAAGTCACTTGGCTTTCTATTGGCTGTAATATGGGAGAAGTTGTGGTTTCTAGTCTGATTATGAGGATTGGGGTTGGAGATGGTAGGGCCAGGGTTGGGGTGGATGTCTCCACTTAGGGCTAGTTTTGATATGCATGAGGTTATTAGTTTTCTCAGTTTTTGAATGTGTTTGTTTATAAGGGAAATCTTTATGATTGTGCTCTGTGGGTAATGGGTATGGTGGGAGGTTACTATGTTAAGTTGTAGGGATGCTTAATGTTTGAGTAATATAGTTGGTAGAATATGTGGGGGGTGCATAGGGATGGTTCTTGAGCTGGTGGGAGGGGAGCTGAGTGTGGGTGAGACATGAGTGGTGGTGTGAGTAGTAGTACAATGGTAGTGGTTGAGTGGGGGAATGATGGGACTTTGGTAGGATGTAAGATATGCAAGGAGAGTGCATGCAGTGAGCATAGGTAAGGTATGCTTGTACATGTTAGTTGAGGAGGTGTGATAGTAGTGGGAAGATGGAGGAGGTAGTGTTGGGTTAGCACTGTGATTGGCTATTGGAAAGATGGGAGGGGTTTGTGAGTGTAATAAAGGTGGGACCACTGGGGGCTGGAGGGAATAGAGGGCAGAGTGGAGAGCGAAGTGGGTAGAGACCCTGTTAGTTGCTCTTATGAAGGGGCTGGAAACAATCAGGTAACAGAGTTAACTGATAAATGAACATATGATAGTGACAAGGGTGGTTGTAGTTTTAAAAATGGTGCCTGCCACAGGTAATATTTATTAACTTTGGGATTGTCTTAAGGTAATAAACAGGGTAGGGGAGAACAAGGGTGTGAGCAGGCAGTTCTTTGTACTGCTGCTAATGAGCCAAAGCAAAGACAAGTTTGTGTTTAAGAAACAATCACAATTGACCAAGGACTGCTCTGAAACTGTAAGTCATTTCTTAACCATTTCTCAGGTGGAAAAACAGGATAAACTTGTATCAGTAGGCTACTGTGGTCTCAGTTTAAATTAACAAACACACAGTATTGATCAGTTATGGATACTATTTGCTAACAGAAGGGAATAAGAGAGAAAGTGGAAGATGAGTTTGTGTGTGGGGGGGGGCTGCTTACAAGCCAAAGCAGAGTGCTCTCCAGGGGAAAATGAATATTGGCTCAAACAGGTAGACACATACTCAAAGTTAACTTTAGCTGTTTGCAGACAGTTCAGACCCGGACTGTGATTTTCTTATAAGAATGATAAAATGGTACCGCAGTTGAATACTTAAGAGTGGTGTTAGGTCTAGAAAAGAAGAGTACAGAGAGGAGTAAGCACTTTTGAGATGGTAAAGATATATTATAAAGATTACAAAAAACAAACTGAGCAAATAGCTACTGCATGCAGGAAAATATGTCTTGAACCAACTACTAGTATATGCAGATACTGAGCCAATTGCAAAAACATCTGTTAGAAGAAACCTCAGACAATTATGCAGTCACAGATAAAAATATAGCGAGCAGCACTCTGTCATGGTTCTCTAATGTGATTCTATCCACCAGTAACAGCACAATTATATAGAAATAATTAGACACCAGTATGAGCTGTCTACACACAACACAATTACATGAATAAAATTAGTGAACAAGTTGCAGCTATGCAAATAAACCATACTATTATACTAAAAACAACTTAGTGCAGACAAAATGCTAGCATGCCATAGTAACTTCCAATAATAAAGCATAAATCATATTAGATGTCTAACACAATTCAACATAAACATATACAGTTGTAAAATGTCTAATACAATTCAACATAAATAGGCATTTACAGTTGTAAAACACTTACTGGAGAGACACTGAGCTCCTCATGGGGCCTGTAGCAGAGTGGATTGTAGTTTTAAAAATATGTTAAGAAGATTCCTAATGTCTGCACCTCTGAGGTACCTGAAGCTCCCTTTGTCTCACTAAACTTGCCTTTTACAGCTATCTTATCTGGACTTCTATAGGCAGTGTTGAGAGAGATAGTCCAAAGCTCACTGGGACCAGTCCTCTCAATGCCCCTACTTTTGAGGAATGTTCCTGTTTTCAGGCTTCATTTACCCCTTCTCACAGTTTTCCAAATCCCCCTCATCACATGTGATTTTTGAAGCGGTCTTATATACAGAAAGCCATAAAAAATGGCCAACAAACTAGCAGCAACAATAATTTAGAGAATGAGGACACACATCTTACAACTCCATTTTTTCTGAAACAAAAATAAATGGCCTGGTGTGATAGAATTTTGTGATGCAGTTCATTAAAATCTACAGATTTTACATGGTCTCGTTGGTAATGTGCTTATATTTTTCTATTATTTTTGTCACCCACTGGTTTTAAACATATGTTTCTACATAGTATTCCTCATTCCTACCCAAAGCAGGAAGAGTTATATGCTATTTGTTATTCATATTCTAAGCTAATTAGATGTCCAGATTCTTCATAAACTTGCAAACATAACCACAAGTAGAATAAGTGTTGGAAAACCACTTTAGCCAGAAAATTCGCACTTAAGGTATGGATACTTCAACCAGCCACTTTTGGGTAATAAATAGAACTTTAAATTTGTTCCCACCAAAAAAGTGTGATATAAGCAATGTTCTTATTTCTCTTAAATTATTTCTTAGAAAAAAAAATTAAGATTTTGTACCCTAACAAAATATTAACCTCCCAGGAAGAGACATTGAAGAAGAAAAATACTTTTAATCCATCCCTCCACCCACAACTTAAAAAAATTAAGCTATAGTGGAACAGAATATTAAGGCTTATATTAATTCCAATCAGAAAAGAATTTATAATTTAGATAAAGAAGAAAAAAGTATACTTGAAAACTTAAGAGATAATAAATCCATTAGGATCATGAGGCCAGACAATGGTGGGGGGGGTGATAATTATGGATACAGTAGAATATTCAGGTAAAATGATGGATATCTTACATAACCACAACAAATCCTCACTGGTATCCAAAAATGAAATAAACATAACCTAAAATAGATTACTATTTAAAATACATATTACTTCAAGGGGTTATCAATAACGAACTGCATAATTTCCTTAAAATGGATAGGGCTATAGTGCCATCAATCTTTGGCATCCCTAAAGTACATAAAGATGTACAAAATCCACCATTAAGACTAATTCTAGCAGCCAATGGATCAAAAACTCACCATTTATCTATGTTTGTGGATAATAAATTGAAACATTTTTTAAATAAGAATCAATATTTACTTAAAGATTCTTGGGATTTTTTGAAAGGAATTAGTAAGACATTTTTGTAAAGATAAATACTGTAGATCTTTAACTACTATACTTCATGATATAGGCTTGAAATGGTTTGAAGAAGTCCTTATATAATGTATTTTTTACTCTGTTAAGATGACATTAATTTTAGAATCCCTGGAAATCATTTTAAAGAACAATTTAATTTATTTTGATGAGGAGTTTTTAAACAGGACAAAGGAGTAGCGATGGGAGTGGCATGCACCCCCATATATGCCAATATGGTATTAAGGGTATGGGAACATATTTATTTGATCAGTTCACAATATGCTATAAACTGTAATTTATATATGTGATTTTTAGGTGATATTTGTATTTTTAGGTAGACACTGAAGATAAATTAAAGGAATCCCTTAAGTATATTCAAGAAACAAAAACATTTAAAAAAATTACATATTCTATTAACTACATAGTGGTTCATTATTTAGATGTTAGTATACACAAATTGGATATTGAAAAGATTTTAAATTTACATTATACAGAAAAGATACTTGTAGATCAAGATGTGTGTACACCTTTAAGAAGCTTTCTAGGGGCTTGCACAAGTGTAAAAATATTGAGCACATGTGAGCCTGACTGCCATTTTGTAATAAGTTGTTGAGAGGTAAGCATGTATGTATGTGTAATCTGTCAGTTAATCAGTTTGTTTATATTTTGTACTGCTGCTATCCATCCTGATGTGTTTCTTTGTAATAAATTATGTAAATGAATTACCCTGCCTGTTTGTCTTTAATGGGAAAGAAGACAAGCAACATGGTGTCAGAATGGGATCCAGAAATTCAGATTCCAGACCAAAAAGGGACTCAGTTAAAGGTGGAAGAATATAGAGGAGTGGTTCATCCCCACTGCACATTTCATTCACAAAAAACAACTCAGAAACAAATTTCAGGTATCAAAGCTCACTTACATGATTTTTTATTTGTAAAATATAAAATGAAGTACTCAAAACACTCTAAATGAATTTCTAAGTAAACTTAATGTCCAAAACTGCGACATATTGATAAAAATATTGGAATAACTATGGAAAATGTTTGAAATAATGTCCGAATTGCATAAAATGAATAAAATAAGGGAAACAACTGCATTTTTTTAAGTAGCTTAGAGAACATACTTTTTTTAGCATTAATTAAAGCTATTCAAGATATTCTAAGTATTTTATTTTATTTTATTCAACATTTGTTGACTGGGATGAGTCCAACTGAACTGAGATAGCCCTTTTTTACCGGATGCCCAGGGAGAAAAGCTCCAAAACACTTATACAGTACAATAGACAAAAACTTTTACAGTAGCAAGTAATCCAAAAGGATGACAGAGTCAATTATTTGGCAATTATTAATAACATTAACATCTAGCAAAAAATATTTACAGTCCAAATTAAAATCAGGCATATAGATAGGACAGTTTTTCAGTAGTCTTAAATACTGATACAATATGAGCAGTTGTTAATTTCAGGTAACAGTTTGGTAGGGATATATAGGAAGGGATATGGTTAAGTTGGGACTTGGGGAAAAAAGGTCTGAAAGAGAAGTTGACAGGGCACGTTAAAGAGAAGTAGTACAAAGGTCGTAAGATTGTAGAAGATAAGAGTTAAAGTTAGAGGTCAATTAGTTAGTTGTTTAAGGATGGAGAGGCAGTTTAAGGTGATTGAGTACAGAGGCAGGACCAGAGAGTTTTTAAGTGTTCTTTAGCAGCCGCTTTGAATTGTTTTGGATGTTTTAGTAGTCTAATTTGAAGTGGTAGCTTGATCCAAGTGATGGTAGGATGGCAGTCATGTAGATTGCATCCATTATTAGTCCTAGGTTTATAGATAAGTAGTAGGTCTTAGTCTGAGCTGTGGAGTGATCTTGTTGATGAGTAGTGGGATATAAAGGAAGATATGTTAGGGCAGAAGGAGTGTTGGTTTAGTATAGAGTGTATAATCTGAAGTTGGGAGAGAAGAAGCAGGTTAAGTAGTTCTAGCCATTTTAAGTGTTTAAGTGAGACATAGTGATGGGTTTTATAAGCATGTTGGGCAGAGAATTTGGCTACTTTGTTATAGGTTGAGTTTAGTTTTGCTAGGAGTATGGCGTTAAGGTTAGTATTTGAGAACCATATACAGAGAGTTTGCAAGTTTGAGCAGTATTATAGTACATTTATTTAAAAAATACAGCCATTTCAAAGCATATTTTGCAAAGTACAGTATTTTGAAGAGTTTATTGTGCACTTGAATATTATTGCAAGTACTGGCTATGTGTGCATGTTCATACATATTACAAGGGACATATTTTTTTCAGTATGCTTGAGCATACTTTGTTGGCATGGCTTACGGATTTTGAAAACCTGGTCTACTTGTCTTTGATTATAATATTGCAGAGAATTGGAGAGTGTTTGAGCAAGAGTATGATATTTTCATACAAGCTGCATTTTCTGATAAAGATGACTCCACAAAGACATTTATTCTGCTTAATTTAGCTGGTTCAGAAGCCATTGAAAGAGAGCATTAATTTGTGTATGCACCTGCTGTATTTGCAGGGAAGGGGGAAACTGCCATATAGTGTACCAGCTGAGTCAAGAGAAGACCCCGAGTGCTTAAAATGTAAATTTAAAGAAATGTGTAACCCCCAAACAAAAATTACAATGGAAAGGGACTTGTTTTACACAAGAGATCAAAGCCTGGGGAAACTTTTGCAGCATATACAACTGGCTTGAGAAATAAAGCTAAAATGTGCAGATTTGGTGATTTAAGGGATGAGTTGATAGAAGACAGACTAGAGTGTGGTATTAAAGATGATGCTGTGAGAAAGATTTTGCTTTGTGACAGTGATTTAACTTTGAATAAGGCCATTGAGATTATTCAGATATATCAGCTCACAGAAAAGCACACAAATTTGCTTACAAATTAGAAATGCGTGCTTCCAGTATCTTCTAGTGCTCATTGTGATGCCCGTGCACTGGCCCAGCAATCAAGGAGCCTCAGTCCTCACCACTAACACCAGTAAGGGGCATCCATATAGGGAAAGGATAATAAATACACACACAGTAAAGTACAATTTCCCTTAAGAGCACACAGTGATCACAGTCAGTCTGGGGCTGGTTTCTCCCCTTCTCTCCAGGTTCCCAATAAGACTCCCCACTGGTACAGCTATAGGGTCCAGATCTCAGCCTAATGGGCAAGCTAAAACCTTCAGCACCCTCTCTGTCCAACTAGTGCTTCGTGTCCCTGCCCAAGTAGCTGACACACACACACACACACACTTTGAGATAAGAGTTTATACAACCACACAGACACTCCTGTGGAAGACTGGCACAGGATCTCCAGCTGTGCCCCTTTTCTGCCCAGTCTAAAAGGTAGTACCAGCTGCCATGACTTATTGATATTTATCAGCTACTCAAAGGCCCTTAAAAGGGTGTCCAATTTTTACTGTGCAATATTATTATCCAAATGGTAAGTGTGACCTAACAGTCAATGCTTATTTGGAGTGACTTGGTACAGCATCACTATATACATGCAATGTACTGTTAGAGCTTAAATTATCTCTACATAAAACAGCCACATTTGATAGGTTTAAAAATATTTAATAATAAATAAAAACACAAGACAATACATCTTACTACACAGTGCTAGTCAAGAGTTCAGAGATCACAGAGAAATAATTAAAATAATACAGTAGCAAAAGTTCTGAAATCACAGAAAAACAAACTAGTCTAATCTTCCTTTTTCCTAACTATATCTAAGAGAAAACACTAAACTCTAAATAACTTACATATAGAGCAAATCAGTGCTGGTGATCTTGGATGTTCTCAAGACAAAATGCTCAGAGCTCTCTGATTCTCTCTTTTTAAATTGATAACACAGAGCTGCTTCACATGACATCATTCTTCACACTTCTCTGTTGTTCCCAGGCTAACAGAAACTATGTTTACATTCTTTATACCTGGTCAGAAACCAGGGCAATAAAGGACATTGATACATGCAAATTCTAGCATTAACTCTGATATTAAAACAATAGGCAGGATGCCTCCCTCTAGACATATTGGCTCCGAATTTTAATGGCAAAGACAGTCATGAAATGCTTGACTTAGCTTTCTTACAACAGAGTGCACTGTTGTTACATTTTTGCAGTTCAATATGCAATGCAGTCTTTTCACATTTAAGAGAACAAGCCTGTGGCTTACATTAATATTTACAAATGATAGAATTATCTACAAAATTCTATCTGGCTAGGCTGGCAGCCTTCACCTATCTTCACATCCCCCCCCCAGAGAACTCAAGCTAGTTTTTCAAGTGACCCTTGAGAAATGTTGCCTGAGAGAGTTAAGTCTATCTGAGTATACCTTACCCCATTCCCTGTCTTGAGAGCCCGTCAGCATTGACATTGCTAATCCCACTGTGGTGCTGCACTGACATATATGCTTGCAACCTTAGGCTCCATCTTAGCAACTTGGCATTTTGCTGGCTGGCTCTGTTTAACCATGTCAGGTCTGTGAGGGGAGCAGCTATGGTACTATAACTGAGGACGAACTTTCTGTAGTACCCTGCTATCCCTAAGAATGCCCTCACCTGCTTTTTGGTAACAGGTGCAGGCCATGCCTGAATGTCTTCTACTCTGGCAGGTCCTGGCCTGATCTTACCACTTCCTACTCTATGTCTCAGGTAGAGACCTCTGCCATACCCACCTGACACTTGTAGGGCTTAATGGTCAACCCTGCCCTCTGTAGTCTGCCCAGCACCTCCCTAACATGTTGAAGGTGCTCTTGCCAGGAATGGCTGTAGATGGCAATATCATCTAGGTAGGCAAGGGCAAGCCCTCCTGCTCCTGCTAGGATATGATCTACCAGCCTCTGGAAAGTTGCTGGGGCATTTTTCATCCCAAAGGGCATCTTTATGAACTCATACAAGCCAAAAGGAGTCACAAAGACTGACCTCTCTCTAACACTGGGAGTCAAGGGCACCTGCCAGTAACCCTTGGTAAAATCAATGGTTGTAAGATACTTTACCCCACCCAGCTGCTCTAGGGCCTCATCTGTCCTAGGCATGGGGTAAGCATCTGACTCTGTGTAACTATTTCATTCCCTGTAGTCCACACAGAACCTGGTGCTGCCACCCTTCTTTGGCACCAGCACCACTGGGGAGGCCCAGGGACTGTTGGACTCTTGAATTACCCCTAGTTCCAACATTTTCTGTATCTCCTCAGAGTCTGTTTGACTCTCTCAGGCACCCTATAAGGGGCCTGCCTAATAGGCCTTTGGGGTCCTGTATCCACCTGGTGCTGCACCAGGTGGGTGCACCCTGGTTTCCCAGTGAACATGTCCCCAAACTCCTGTAATACTGCTCGGATTTCTTGAACCTGGGTAGGAGATAGCTGCTGGGACATTGCTACCCCTTCCACTGAGGTCTCAGTCTGAGCCTCACTGAGGAGATCAGTCACCAGATCTCCCTCAGACTCCTGCAATCCACTGCAAATGCTAAGTACAAAGCCCTCCCTATCATGGTAAGAATTCATCATGTTAACATGGTACAATTTGTGCTACTGCCTTCTGCCTAACAGTTCCACCATGTAGTTAACATCACTTACCTTTCTTACCAACTTGTAGGGTCCCTCCCAAGCTACTTGCAGCTTGTTGTGTCTGACAGGAATGAAAACCATTACCTGCTGCCCCACAGCATACTCTCTATCTCGAGCATTCCTGTCATACCTCACCTTTTACTGTTGTTGGGCTTCTGCCAGGTTCTCCTGGGCTAATCCCATGAGTTCCCTGAGCCTTGTCCTGAGGTTTAGGACATATGCCACAACAGACTCCTTGTGAGATTCACACTCACCTTCCCACTCATCTTGAATTAAATCTAGAGATCCCCTCACCCTATGCCCATACAACTCAAAGGGTGAAAAACCTGTGGATTCCTAGGGAACCTCTCTGTAAGCAAACAACAGATGGGACAAATACTTGTCCCATTCCCTCTTATACTGGTCTGCAAATGCCCACAGCATGGACTTGATTGTAGAGTTTAACCTCTCAACAAGACCATTAGTCTGAGGATGGTAGGGGTGGTCCTCATGTGCTTCACCCCACAGTACTTCCACAGGCAAGCCAGCAGGTCTGACATGAAATTGGCACCTCTGTCAGTTAGTATTACTTTTGGGAAACCTACCCTGTTGAAAATCTCTAACAAAACATTTGCCACCTTTTCTGCCTCAATGGAGGACAGAGCCACTGCCTCAGGGTATTGTGTAGCATAATCCACTATCACCAGGATATACTTTTTCCCTGTGTAACTTGGGAAACTCAGAGGCCCCACAATATCCATACCTACCCTCTGAAATGGCTCCTCAATCACAGGCAAAGGCATCAAAGGAGCTCTCACCTTGTCTCCTGCCTTGCCTACCTTTTGGCACTGCTCACAGGTCCTGCAGTACCCTGTTACATCTCTGGAAATTCCAGGCCAATAGAAGTTCTGCATAATATGTCTCTTTGTATGTTTTATGCCCATATGACCTGCAAAGGGAATATCATGAGCTATGGCTAGAAGTGCCAGATGGTAGGCTCTAGGCACTACCAACTGCTGTACCCTCTCACCTTCTAGCCCTCCCTTAGGGGTCCACTCTCTATACAGTAACCCTTTGTCCCAGTATACAGATTCCCACTTCCCTTGAGAATCAGGCTACCTGCCTCAGGCCTTGCAATGTAGGGTCTGAGAGCTGAGCCTGTCTCAACTCTCTCTTTGTAACCCTAATGTTCTAATGAAGGATCTTGTATCGAAAGCTTTGTTGTTGTTACATTGCATTTAATAAATACAATTGACCTAACGCTCCAAAGTCTGCCCTTTTTTTGCTATATTGAAACAGAGAATTGCCAGTCCACCAACTCTCAGATACTATGATGTTCACAAACCAGTTACTCTTTCTTGTGATGCTTCAAAATTTGGTCTTGGTGCAGTCGTTCTTCAAAACCGTAGACCAGTAGCCTATGCATTCAGAACTCTGACCCAAACTGAAATGCAATATACACAGATAGAGAAAGAACTCTTGGCAATTGTGTTTGCATGTTCAAAGTTCCATGATTATATTTATGGTAGACATATCCAGATTGAAACAGATCATTGATCTCTAGTTACTATTTTGAGAAAGCCTATGCATACAGCTCCTGCCAGATTGCAATGCATGATGCTCAAATTGCAAAAGTATAATTTCAGTCCTGACTACACAAAAGGCAAACCTCTTTATCTTGCTGATACTTTATCCAGATCACCCAGAAATACCACTGAACAGCATGTAAATGAGAAACTTGATTTTGAAGTCATGGAAGTGAAACATTTTTCTTCCACACATCTTGATGAGCTTAGAATTCATACAGCCTCAGATCCAATTCTTCAGAAGCTTAACCACTTTATCAGTCGAGAATGGCCGTCAAAGCAATCTTGTTTACCTCATGACATGCAACCATATTTTCCATACAGACATGAAATTTTGTTTGACAATGGTATCATCATGAAAGGTCCAAAAGTGATCATTCCAAAGTCCTTGCAACAAGAGTATATTACCATCTTGCATCATGGCCACCCAAGAGAAGGGCAAGAAAACTAGTGTTTTGGCCTTCTATGTCACAGGATATTGAGGCAGTACTTACATCTTGTTCTGTATGTAATAGTACTAAGCCACATCAACAGAAAGAACCACTTCAGCTAAACCAGATTCATGAACTACCTTGGCTGATAGTAGCTACAGACATTTTCAAATGGAATGGTCAACATTACTTGGTGTTAGTAGATTCTTATTCCAGTTGGTTCAAGATTGACCTACTTCCTAACCTAGCACCCAGTACTGCCATTAGTAAGATGAAGTGTCATTTTGCTGTCCATGGTAGCACACACAAAGTTATTTCTGACAATGGTACACACTTTACAAGCCAGCAGTTCAAAAGATTTGCTGAAGAGTGGGACTTTACTCATGTCATGAGTAGCCCTGAGTATCTGCAGTCAAATGGTTTGGGATAAAGTGCAGTTCAAAGTGTGAAACTTGAGAAGTTGAAACAAGACAATAATGATGTTTTCTTAAATCTCAGAAATGGTCCTTGTGATAAAAATCTTGGTTCACCTGCACAGAGGTTTCTGTTGAGACAAACCAGAACCACATTACCAATTAGTAGTTCATTATTGATTCCATGTGTCAACAACAACAGATCAGTGAAAGCCAATCTGTTAAAGAAGCGCTTATCCCAGATCCTATTATGATAAGTCCAGCAAACCACTCAATCCATTACGAGAAGGTGAGATAGTGAGGATGCAAACGTTCAAAGGTTTTGATTGGATTGGTGTCATGAAAAGTGTATGTCCAGAGCCGAGATCGTACATTGTGGAATCACAGGGAGCAGAATTTAGGTGGCACTGGAAACATTTGATCCTGGTGTCCGAGGCTGTATTGCAGTGTCATACCTACGAGAAAGACTCCATATCTCAGAGTGAGTTATCCAGCATTCCAGTTCCAGAGGATATTCCAGTAAATATCCCTGTTCCTGAAAAGAATCCTGAAACTCCTGAAACTGTTTGTTTACCAATAACTGTTCCTGTTGCTAAATCCAATTCTGATTGCTATATCACTAGATCAGGTCGCATTTCCAGACCATGTTCCAGATACACTACAACTTGGACATAAGGACATGAATCTTGTGTTTATTTTTTATTGTCTATGCCATTGCATATTTCTTTTCAAATGTCACTGTATTGTGGGCAATTCATTAAAGAGGGAGGATGTAGATCAATATGTGTGTACACCTTTAAGAAGCTTTCTAGGGGCTTGCACAAGTGTAAACATACTGAGCATGTGCAAGCCTGACTGCCATTTTGTAGTAAGCTGTTGAGATGTAAGCATGTATGCCTGTGTAGTCTGTCAGTTAATCAGTTTGTTTATATTTTGTACTGCTGCTATCCATCCGGATGTGTTTCTTTGTAATAAAGCATGTAAATGAACTAACCCATCTGTTTGTCTTTAATGGGAAACAAGATGAGCGACAATACTTATATAAATTCACATTTATATTATACAAGTGGCCACCCAAAGTATTAAAAAAGAAGTATAGTTAAAGGACAACACATTACAGTAGCGTATATGGTTTCAGAATATAATAATTTTATAAAAGGAGGGTAAAATGTATAAAGTATGTTTTTGGAAAGACTATACCCTGTGGATTTAGTAAATGACATGTAAAAAAAGGTTAAAAATGGGAGGAGCAATAACTACTCTCCAGTCTTAGTGAGGGAGAGAGACACATATGATGAGGAAAATAAAAATAGTAAAATTATAAATAATAATTTTAATGAAGCATATATACTGAATTACAATACAGATACACCTAAGATTAAGGGAATTATTTGAAGAAATGGAAGATGTTTTCAAGAGTTTCAGATTTACAGGTGTATTCTCTGAGCCTATAACATTTATTTATAAAAGAGGGTGAAATATAAAAGACATTGTAGAAAGTAGAAAGATATCAGAATTAACCACCACACGTACATTGGTAGGCACCTTTAAATGTGGATTTTGTTCAAAATAAAATTATATGCAACAGTTTTACAATTGTAATACTAAAGGAGTTTTATATATAAATATATATATATATATATGTGTGTGTGTGTGTGTGTGTGTGTGTGTGTGTGTGTGTGTGTGTGTGTGTGTGTGTGTGTGTGTGTGTGTATATATATATATATATATATATATATATATATATATATTTATAGATAGATATATAGCTATATATATATATATATATATATATATATATATATATATATATATATATTGTACAGAATGTCCGTCTTTCTATGTGGCAAAACAGAGAAAACATTTAGAAAAAGAATGTATGAATGCATGTATGATATCACTAGAGGAAATGAAACAAATGCTTTATCTTCTTCTTTTCTTCTTCTTTTGGCTTTTCATGGTTAGGGGTCACCACAGCGGATCATCTGTTTTCATTTCTCCCTGTCCTCTGCATCTTGCTCTGTCACACCAACAACCTGCATGTCCTGTCTCACCACATCCATAAACCTTAACTTAGGCCTTCCTCTTTTCCTCTTACCTGGCAGCTCCATCCTTAGCATCCTTCTCCCAATATACCCAGCATCCCTCCTCAGCACATGTCCAAACCAACACAACCTCGCCTCCCTGGCTATGTCTCCAAACTGTCCAACCTGGGCTGACCCACTAATATACTTATTCCTAATTCTGTCTACCCTCATCACACCCAGTGCAAATCTTAACATCTTTAACTCTGCCACATCCAGCTCTGACTCCTGCCTTTTTGTCAATGCCACTGTCTCCAACTCATATAACATAGCTGGTCTCACTACCCTTTTGTAGACCTTCCCTTTCACTCTTACTGGTACTCCTCTGTCACAAATCAGTCCTGACACTCTTCTCCACCCACTCCACCCTGCCTGTACTCTCTTCTTCACCTCTCTTCCACACTCGCCATTACTCTGAACTGTTGATTTAAACTCATCCACCTTCACCAACTCTACTCCCTGCATCCTCACCATTCCTCTATCCTCCCTTTCATTCACACACATATATTCTGTCTTAGTCTGACTGACCTTCATTCCTCTCCTCTCTAGAGCATATCTCCACCTCTCCAGGGTCTCCTCAACCTGTTCCCTACTCTCACTACATATCACAATGTATGAAACAAATGCTTATATAGGCTTAAAATGGAATGTATAAAAGGGGATTTTAAGTTTTTTGTAGAGGAGGCTTATGGGAAACAAATACAGAATACAGACGGGTCTATATTACGTAATCGAATGATAAGTTCATCAAATACGTAATAGTCGACCCGTAAATCTCGAACTGTCAAAATGGCGAAATGTGAAATTGGCGAAAATCAAAATATCGAATAGGAATAGTTGGCCCATGTCAAACCCTGTGTATTCAGTAACGTAAATATTCACTTCTGCTATAATGCACTGTTATAGGACCTATGACCTGTGTTTACTGTATTAATAAATAAACTGATGGTACGTGTTACAGTTTAAATATGTAAGAACAGCACACGATACTTTAATTATGTCAACTGACAGTGTTCCCCTAAACCTAAAAGTGTTTAACCCTATCAACTGTGTGTAAAATGTAAAATAAAGTATATACAAGGTATGGTACGTTCTTGCAACTACACCTTTATAAGCATAGCTATATTAGGAAGTCATCTGTAGAGTAGTCTGCTCGTCTCTCCAATACAACCTGTAACCGATTCTGTCTTTCCGTAGTTTTACACTTCTTTGGTGATGGAGGATCCCCTGCTTTAAGTTTTATTCTCACCTCATTTACTCTGTTTTGTTCCCAAATAAGAACATCAAGAACAGCTGGGATCTCACAAATGCGCCTACCTAGTAAACACCGCACACGCCTGTGCCAACCCTCGACATAATTTTGGGTTCTAGGCAATTGTAGGTCATTTAGGGTAGATACATTCCAGAAATTTACTGGGAATACAGGTGGAAATCTTGCTCTACCATTGGCTCTAGTATGTTGTTTTCTCGGTTGTCCTAGAACATAAACGTCCAAGAAGTATGTCAAAAGATCTTTGGCTTCAGGTGGAAAGCTGTCACAAAGTCTTAAAAAAGTAGACACTACTTCAGTTTCATCTATGAAAGACAGTGCTATTAGTCTCTTTACAGCTAGCTGAAATTTTGCACGTGCCATAAAGTGTAGCAAGACCAAGACTTTGAACTCTGCACCACACTGCCTGACTGAAATGAAATAAGCAAACCTTACTTGTCACAGTGCTGAAGTTATGTTTTACACTCTTTGTGGCTGCCATCTCAAAGTCTGTAACAATAAATTGCACAGTAGGCTCATAATTAATAGAAGATAGCAAGTCAAACAGACAATCCCATTAGTAATTATAAGCTTTGAACGATTTTATAGACATTAAGCAATATACCAAAGGTAAACTTTTAGTATTTTCATGAAATGTCAACAATCCATGTATTGAATACAACTGGTGGCAAAGTCTTCCTTTTGTTAGGAAGATTCCATCCATGAACCAGGTTTTACTACAGCATAAATCTTGCAAATTTTCTTTAGAGGTGAATACCAGCACATGAACATTACTGTGTAAATCAACCATTCTTTTTTGAATAAAACTTCCTTCCTTCAATGTATAATTGGTAGTGTCTAAAGAACCTAGTGCATTTTCTATACTACTGTAAGTGACCATCCTTTGACATCTAACTCGATTTACTTGCTGAAGCATAGAATGTCTGGATTGTAAATTTACAGTACTTTCTACAGAAGTGCTTGCAACTACATCGTCCACTACTAGTACAGGTGTGTTTCTACACAATCGAGCAGTTTCCTTCAATGTATGGCACACTCGATACTTTTCAACTTCAGTCATGTCTGAAGTATGTTGGTGTGCCACTGATTTTAACAAGACTTCACCATCTACCTCTTTTAATGCTATAGCTCTCCCTTTGCATTTGTGTGATAGCTTCATTCTACAACACCAATACTTTTACTTTTTACAGTTTTCTCTACGTTGTAGAGATACCCATCAACATGTAACATTGCCCTATTTTTCTGAGACATTATAGTCTCGTAAATGTTACCTAGAATGCCAGGAGTTGCTTGTGAACTTTCGCCATAGTTGTAGATTTTATGCACTGTAACACACAAAGACTAATGTTCAGTATTACTATTTATATAGGGATGTCATTTCGTTTCCGGAAGTAAGTATTACGTAGTTTGTGTGTTTTTTGAAACTCTTTCAAGTTTTCCAGCTTTTACGTGGGATAAATGAGTTGTGTACAATAGTTTACATAACTTTCTTGTAATATTTTTAAACTGAAAGAATAGCAGTGACACAATGCTGCAAGACCGCTGTACATCACCTAGAAGCACTGGGCCAACTATGATCTTTCAAAAACGTTTCTTTCGTGTTTTTCAAGTTTCGATGTTATATTGCTTCAACATTTACAGGTCGACTATTACATATTCAATGAATTTAACGTTCGATTATGTAATATAGACCCATACAGACAGCTGTATTGGTGACTAATCTTGGATGTTGCTAAACCTCCAAGATTGAATGAGTATATATCAATAGCCCCTGCATTAAAATTAAAAGCAGCTAGGTTATAATAATGATATATACTAATACATATGCATACACATATACATATATATGTCTGTGAAATGTAATATTTCTATGAGCTGAAACATTTTTTGCAATTGTACATTTTTTATTACAAATATTTTTTACTTGCACATATTTTTATTTTTACTTTCTACTGCTTTCATATACTTCTACATTTTGAATAATGGAGTGATTAAATGAGGCTGACCATTTATTTTATTCATCTCAGCCTTTTATATATAATCGGTATACATATATAACTAGTTCCCTTTCATCTACCAATCAACTACTGATGAAGAGTTCACAATACAATATTTCATAAAATACATTGATTTATGAACAAACATTTGCTTTTATTAAGTTGGCCCAAACCAGTTTGTTTACTGATTGTTATACATCCATGGTAGGTAGAACAGTATTTATATATATTTATATATATTATTTATATATATTAGGTAGTATTATATAAATTTTTATCTAAAAATGGTTTAAAATAAAAATATTTTTATAATAGATTTTATTTTTTTTTAAAAAATGGTACATTTGATCATAGTATTTAATGTTTCAATTAACTCACAATGGAAATGATGATAACTAGAAAATGTATAAAAAACAGGAAACTGAATAATGCATGTAACTCTGATAAAGTCCTAGTATATTTGAACAAAAATACTGTGGTTAATTGTTTTTAGCATTTAAGTATTATCAAAGTTCAGTGTATTACCCTAAAGTGGCTGGCTGAAGTATCCATACCATAAGTCCAAATTTCCTCGTTACTGTCCAGATTCTCAGCTGGATATTCTGGCTGGCTGAAGTATGCATACCGTAAGTGCAAATATCCTGGTTAATGTCCAAATTCTCAGCTGGATATTCCTGTTTTTCAAGGGCTTTGTTTCTGTTTTCAACATCTGCAAATTGAGAGGTATGACTGGGAGAAATACAAAAGTTGACTAAAATATTAATGGCTGTCACATTTAGCTGACATCAAAGCACTGCAGTGCTGAGAAGTTTGCTTTGTTGTGAATAAAAATGAACTGCATTGTTCAGCAAACTAAATGGAATTCTGTTTCCAGATTACACTTTCTCCATTTCCAACTCAAATCTATAAGTATAAGGAGTTGCTCTAATCCTGAGCCTTACCCAGCTGTAAAGGTGAAGACTCCTTCTTGTTTTGACACCTCTTAACCTCCTCAATGGTGGTCTTTCCCAGTAGTTTCAACTCCAAAACACCTATGACGATGAAGATTCTCTCTCATTCTAATTCTTAACTATCTCAGAAGTTAGTCACTCCCTTCAGTTTAAACTGTAAATAAATTGCAAAACTGAGGAGTCCCTCTGATTCTGATTCTTAATTGTATGTAAAGGCAATAATTTCCTTAGGTCCTCACTCAAACCGTTGCAAAATTTCAGACTTTCTCTAGTTATGACTTTTCTGGCTTCCTATAAATCTGAAAACTTCACTATAAAAGTGAAAAAATAGATAATTTTAATCACATCTTGAATCTTGATATTTCAGTTACTACTAGTTATTAAAATCACTTTTTTTATTATATTTTAATTTCTTAAATACCAAAATGGCAGTCATGGAGATTCTTTACAGTGACATGACTTGGTTTCTCCGTCTCTGCCCCCCACGAGCAATGAAGTTCAGATCTGTATAGTATGACACAGCCAGACACCAGAAATTATTTTTTTTACCTTCATTTAAAGTAACAGCATTGTAGGTCACTTTCTTTTTAATTAGTCTATGAAAGTTTAGTCAGTATTCCTTTTCTCAGAAGTATAGTAAGGGTAGGGTGAAGGGAGTAGCCAGCCCAAGCACAAAGTGTTAAGAGGCGTGATTGAGAAGTGCAATTCCTGGCTTCTTCTTTCCATACTGGTATTATTGAATGGGAGGAAGAAACCGGAGGAGGGGGACCACCATGACGTAGGGAGAACATGCAAACTCCACACAGAAGGCACCCCAGCCGAGAATCGAACCGAGAACCATTATGCACCACTGCGCCGCCCTTAATACCTGAATACCTGTTCAGAAAGGCACCTAAGCACTTCATGAGTGTCTAAACAGTTTAACAATGTAGAAGTCCTGAGGTGGTGGGCTGCTATATCAAGTTCTGGCACTGGTTCCTAGATGAGTCAGCAATGGATCTCCCTTTTCTAAATGAATTATTCTTTCTGTGTTTAATTTAACAGTTTTTCTTGGTCTATCTACATTTTATTCTACTACATAATGGGGAAAATACAATGTTGTTAAGTGTGTAAGGTTGTTGCTGCTGTTATTGTTGTTTAGTCTTTTTAGTCAAATCCAAGTTTTTGTCTCCTCAAGAACTTTAGCACTCCAGGCCTGTCTGACAAGAACTGCATCTTTAAGTACTACAGATTCATATTCAGTACTTCAGCAGTTATGACCATCCACCCTGAGCTCGGCTTTTTTCTTTTCTCTTCACTCTTTGTCAGCATCATTGCTTCTCCAGTGAGTTTTGTCTTCGAGTTTTACTTTTACTATCAGGTCTTCCAGTGAAAGTCTGGATTTATGTTCTTAAGTATTGTCTGATTCACTATTGTTGCAGTCCACAGAACTCCCAAAAATTTTCTCCAAAATAAACATTCAAGACCATAAATTTGCCAGTGCGAACTTTTTCTTATAGTCTAGCTCTTACAGCCATATGCTTTTACTGGGAAAAACATAACTTTGGCTATACAGACCTTCCTTGGCAATGTTATATATCTGGGCTTTAAAATCTTATCCAGATTTGTCTTACCATTTATTCCAAAAAGCAAGCATCTTTTAGTTTTATGGCAGAAATCACCAACTGCAGACATATCCAAGCCCAGGGAAATTACATTTTTCACTGCCTGTGCTTCTTTGCCATCTGTTTACAAAGAACTGATAGAGCTAGATAACATAATTTTACTTTTCTTCATGCTGAGCAACAAGAAAGCTTCTCTCTTTTCTACTTTCACCTTCATCAAAAGACTGTTCAATTCTTCCTCGCTTTCAGCCACTGGAATGGTATCATCTGCATATCTGAGGTTCTTAGTATTTCTTCTAGCAGTTTTGATTCCAACATCTGATTGATCTAACCCATCATTTTGCATGATATATTTAGTGTCTAAATAAATAAATAACTAGTATATAGCATTAGCGTTAACCTTTCCTGTCCTAAAAGTCAGTTATTCTGACAGTTAAAGTGGTGCAGAGGTTAACATTGTCACCTCATAGCAAAAAGTTCTCTGGTTTGGTTCTCAACTGGCTTGCTTTCTGTGCGGTGTCTGCATGTCCTCCTTGTGTTCAAGTGAGCTTCCTCCAGATGCTCCACTTTTCTCCCACATTCCAAATATATGCATCTGGAGCATTTCTCTCCAGGCCTCCTCTGAAAATGGGCTATGTCCCAGGTGGACTTCCCTGGTGAACAAATATTAAATCAATAAAATAAAAGTATTCCATATTTGATTCTTACCGCTACTTCTTTTTTCTGTATGCAGATTCCTCAGAAGGCAAATAAGGTGACCTGCTATCCTAGGTTTTCTAAGAACTTGACACATTTTGTTATGGTTCACAGAATCAAAGGATTTAAATTTGTTAATACAACAGAAGCAATTTTTTTTTGAAACACCTCTGTTTTCACTTATCTAGCAGAATTTGGCAATTTGATCTCTGGTGTCTCTGTCCCTTCTAAAACCAGCTTGCTCATCTGGAATCTTCAGAATCTTGAGCATAGCCTTGTTAGCATGTGAAACAAGTACAATTATTTGATAATTTAAGCATTCTTTAGCATTGACGTTTTTTGGGGGGGATAAGAATATAGACTGTCCTTTTCCAATCTAATGGACACTGCTGCACTTTCTGAATGCACAGGCACCATTTGCAGGATATTTAGCAACTCCGTTGTAATTCCATCCGTTCCCTTGGCCTTGTTATGAGCAGTACATTATCAGGCCTGTTTAACTTCACTCTCCAGGATTTCTTTCTCTACATCAGAGACCATACCATTGTATGCATCAGTAATGTTAGGTTCTTTCTTATACAGTTCTTCCATATATATTCCTGCCACCTCCTCTTAATATCTTCTCTTCTGTTATATCCTTCCCGTCATTTTCTGTTCTTCTGCCAGTTCTGCACAGAAGTCTCTTTTAATATCATCACTGCTCTTAAAGAGATTTCTTGTCTTCCCCAGTCTACTGTTTTCCTCCAGTTCTTTGCAATGATTTTTAAATATACCGCCGTATCTCTTCTGCTATTCTCTGCAACTCTCCATTCAATATGCCATATTTTTTCCTATTTCCATTACCTTTTGCTCTTCTTTCTTCAGTCACTTCTCAACAGACATCCATTTTGTCTTCATAATCTTTCTGTTTGGAATATTTCTGATGCCATTTCCAAGATAATATCACAAACTTCAGCCTATAGTTCTTCAGGTGCTCTATCCTCCAGGTCTAATCCCTTAAATGTATTCTCCACCTCTACTACGCATTCACTCAGAGTGTTGTTGAGCTTCTATCTCAATTAATTTAATATTAATATTTGCAATAAGTAGCTGATGCTCAAAGCCACAGCCAGCTCTAGGTCTTGTTTTTGTTGACTGTACAGAACTCTTCCATCTCTGACTGCAAATAATATAGTCAATCAGATTTTAGTAGTGATTTTATTAGTGACCATCTGATGATACCCATGTATAAAGCCATTTATTAGGCTGTTAAAAGAGAATGCTTGCTATGACTGATGAATTATCTTGGCAGGATTCTACTGAAGTCCTTCTCATTTCAAACACCAAGGCGATACCTATCTGTTATTCCGGCAGTGCTGTGACTACCAACTTTAGCATTACAATCACCTGTGATGAATACGTCTTTTTGGGGTTATTTCCAAATGTTGCTGCAGATTTTTATAAAACTGGTCAGCTTCCTCCTCATCAACAACTGCAGCTAAAGCATAAACTTGTATCACTGTAATGTTGAATGGCTTACCTTTCAGTCTGATTGTGATCATTGTAGCATTTTTGGGCATAACCGGACACTAATTTGACACCCTTTTATTACATATGAGGGCTATTCCATTTCTTCTGTAAGATTCTTGACCTTTGTAGAAGCTCTGATGATATTTTATGTAAAATGACCCCATTCTAGGTCATTTTGGTTATCTACGCCCCAAGATGTCAATGTTTATTATTCTTATCTCATCCAAATGTGCATGTCCTGAGAAAAATTCCATACCCCACCTCTCCCCAAATATTGCAAGGTGCGAATCTTGTCGCCTCTGCTCATTCATCATTTCTGAAAGCTGTCACTTCAAAAAGCTACCTGCAGGTTAAATAAATTTCACTGGCCAGCAATGAGATATTAACCAGTTTGTTTATGTAGTGTTGCAGTACAATTCATTCCTGGTCTTCATAAAAACATTCTTCCAACAACTAACTAGTCAGTATGAGTTCCAGCTACTTATAGCACATTACTTACAGTAACATGACATTGTCTCTAGATGTAAAATTGTGAGCGATGACCAAACATTAGAACTACAAAATCTTGCTGTCTTTCCCAGGTCACGCAGGCTGAGAAAATACTCCTTTCTGAAACAATGGCTGGGAATTTTAGTCAAGTTGTACATTATGCAGAACATGCTTGCTTAGAATATATGCAAATGTCAGCATAATGAAATTTAAATGAAGATGTGTAGGGAACTGAGACCATAATGATGTACAAATGTATACAAGGTGAAGGAACTCACAGTTCATACTATTAAATGGTGAAAATAGTGCAAAATATGCAGAAAGCAAAAGTGCGC
Source organism: Protopterus annectens (assembly GCF_019279795.1). NCBI lineage: Eukaryota > Metazoa > Chordata > Ceratodontiformes > Protopteridae > Protopterus > Protopterus annectens. The sequence goes on from NC_056746.1 coordinate 151,043,855, forward strand.
AGGTTCACAGCAGCAACAGTTGTGCATCAGCTATTAGCACCACTACTTCCTGCCTATGAGCACAAAGTGTCAACAACAATGTAAACAGTACTAGCAGTGGGTCACATTATTGGATATTTTCAGTATCCAAGAGAAGGCAGACCAGTTACACATGCACTGTCCACAGGAATGTGCATCATTACTGTCCCTTTGGAGACCAAGGTGTGTGTGTGTGTGTGTGTGTGTGTGTGTGTGTGTGTGTGTGTGTATATATCTTTCGAATGCACCTTGGTCAAACTTAAAAGACTGAAACGGCAAAATATCGAAGCGGCTTTTAAGCAAATTCTTTCCCTGGGAAAGAATTCGCTTGGCTGCTTCATTACTTTGCTGTTTTCAGCACTGCAGTGCAGTCTCGGAGTTGGTATATTTAAGTCGGGGGGGCACAGCCCACCACATCAGGGGGGTGGAGGGCGAAGCCCCCCACTTAATATAATGTTTAAAGTGTTTTTTTTTTGTTGGAACAGATATTTGTTTCCCTTGGACTCAGGAAACCTGTAACATGTATTTAAGCTTAGTGGAAACATTCACCATCCAACCCAATTCATGGATGACTAACTACCCCACTATTAACTGGGAATCATATACGGCACCAAACGTGCAGGCACAGAGATTTATGGATTTTATAAACATGAACTCCCTGGAACAGATTGTCAATATGCTGACCAGGGGCCCAAACATACTAGATTTGGTCCCCACTAATATAGAAGACCGCTGTACACCCCCTAGTGTAATGTCCTCTCTGGTAAGAAAAGGCTACAAAATGGTCATCTTTGAAGTAAAAATAAAACCCAGAACTCCAGCTAAACATGGAATGTTCAGGAACTGCTCTAAGGCTAACTTCCTACTATTACGTGATAACCTGGCAAATTGTCAGGCCCCTACACCGCTGCCTATGTGGAACAGAAACCATACAAGCATGAAAATAGCTGCATAGAGGCAGCTGGACCCACCAGGAATAACTACAGAACTAACTCAAAAAACAGGAAAAAAAGAAACAAGCATCTGGATAAATGTGAAAGCACTTGTCTTTTTCCTGTTTGTTTATAACATTTTTTTATGTTGTTTTATTAAACCTTGGAACTGTGATTTTATTGGATTGTGCCATGCTGACTGGCTGTTCTTTCATTTGAATTATTTGACAAAATACCTGACTTGGGCATTGCTGACAAATTCAAGGGGTTACTTATAAATCCTTATGTCACCCTGTGGATAGCCAGCTGGTTCACAGACATGACCCAGGAAGATGAATTGGGGAGTCCTCCTCTAAAAAGAGGTCAGTCACCAGCAGAGTCCCTCAGGGATTGGTCCTGGGATGAGTCCTTTTTGGCATCTACTTCTCTGAAGTCAAGGTCAATGTCAAGGACCTCTAGCTGATCAAATTCACAAATTATTGCAAATTAGGAGTAGCCATAGAATCCCCCCACATATACCAATGTTCTCCTAGAAAAACTAACATAGACAAATAAATGGTGTCAGAGTCAAGGACTAAAATTAAATGGCAAGAAATTCAAATTAGTGTCCTTCAGGAAGTCAGCCACCCCTGGTAACTATCATATTGACAGCACACCCTAAGAGTCAACCCAGTAGCCAGGGACTTGGGGACACATGTAGACAGTAATGTAGCCTTTGACCATCACATGTCTATGATAGTGAGGAAGTTATTCTATGTTTTTTAAAACAACTTTATTAAATTATCACTTAAGACACAGGCAAACACATTAACAGAAAAGAAAACCAACCATATTATTTTTTTTCATTTGCATACATTATACATCACAATACTTTTCATTATTTGTAATTGTCACCAGTCCAACATTACATAAATTGCTGAATTCCTGCCCTCCCTTAAACCTCACTCCTCTGCTTCCTGAACATTATTCTGTATCTATTGTTCCCACAATTTCCATTTACTTCTGTTATTTGCACCTTCCCTTTTCTAAAGATCCCTTCAAATACAGTTGGTTTAGACTTTGATTTCTATTTTCTAGTAATAGCTTTTTTTGGCAGTCAACAGAATTAAACTTAATAATGTGTTCTTGTGTCCCATCTCAAAAAAAATCATGTCCTTGGACTTCCAAGATGGATGCACACTGATCAACAGCTTAAGATCAGCTCTATCAGTGTGAAAAAAGAAACTGAGGGATAGGTGCCAGTAACTCTGCCAGATTTAGTAAATTCAGCTACTGGGTAGTAAGTGCACAACCTGGGTGCCAGCAAAGAAGACATTTAGAGAACATGAAAGAAAATCAGCTAGATAAGGTGAAGAGAAAACACTGACTGAGAAGAATCCAGCAGCTGAACAGCAAAAAGCAGTTCAAGCTCCCTCTTTGATGCAAGACATGGTTTCCAGTAACCTAGATAAAAAAATAAATCAAGTATGCTCAAAGCTGATTAAAATAAGCAAAACACTGAAGTGTATATCAACTCAAATAAAAACTAGTAAATGGATAAAGGCTTTAAATTGTTATTCAGATGAACTGATAAAACTGCAAAACTCAGAGGTTGAAATTGAGAAAAGGCTCACTGAGACTGCTCAGGAAGACCTGTTTCAAAAAATGGTAGAGATGGAAGATAGAGCATGCAGAGAAAACCTGTGGTATTCTTTTGTACCAGAGAAACTGGAAGGAACAGACTGTATTAATTTTATTAAAGCAGAAATAAGCAACTAGACTGGTATTCCAGAGCATGATTTGTTAATTGAAAGGGCACATCATGTGTACGTTCCAAACCTGGCCATGAGAAAACAGCCCAGACATGTGTTAGTAAATATGCAATCACACCGGTAGAGGTGATATTGACAAAATTGTGGCAGAATGGAAAAATATTAAAAACTGGAGACAGTAGAATGTTTCTGGAAAATGATTATTCACTGTACACCAGGCAGAAGAGAAGCAAATGTATTCCAGCAATCAATGAATGTCGAGAGGTATGAGATTCAAGCTGTTGTACCCAACTGTTTTCAAAACATTTTTTCCTGGAGGATTTAATTAATTTTTTGATGCATAACAGGGTAAGGAGGAAATACAAAGGGTTGTTCAACAAAAAGTGAGCCAACAAATAAAAGGGGACTCTCCTTCTCATTCTTCTGATAATAAAGCTCATAGTGAGACTTTGCCAGAGAAATCTTTTCCAATGTTCCAAATGTAAATGCTTGAGAGACAGAAAAAAGCACAGGAGATGATTAGAAGAATTGGGAGTTCCTTGGACTTGAACAGGAGTCTGGGGAAGCGAGATGAACAGGAAAAAGATCAGTAACACTGTAATAAGTGAATAAATGTGAGATTATAAATATAAAGCATTACTCATGTTTGTGAAATATGACTTTGCAAGAAAAAGGGGGAAGATCGGACTATTGACTTTGTTAAACTTGTGGAGGACTGAACAGCATATACCCACTTCATGTCATTAATGTTTGGAAGGACACTAAAAGGAAAGAAAAAAAAGAAAAATAACTTTTTGTTCTTAACAGTATTTGTATGAAAAGTTTCATGATATAAACTGCATGTTATATAGTAAAGCAGTTTCAGTTATTGCTGCATGAGCTAAAGAAACTAAAATACGCAAGTACCTTTTTTCTTAGTTTTAAGAAATGTAGGCATTACAATGTAAAAAGAGAAGAAAGGCAGTTCATAAGCATGTTTAAGTTAATATGCTATAATCTTGGGTTGTTGAGGTAGGAGATGGGGTGTAAAAGTACACAGATTATAATATACATAGAGCTGATATTTTTTCTCTTACTTTTACATAGGGGAATGTCTAGATTAAGGATCTTAGCTTAATTTAAATTTTTTTATGTAAGCACGCAAATAAGAGAACTCTGAATGTAATGAAAAGTTTTCCTTTAGCAAATAAAGATTCAGATTGAGAAGACTGTAGCTGAGGGCAGATGTACATTTTATTCTTGGGTTTCCATAGAGCCAAGCTGACTGGTATGCAATAAAAATAGAATATATTTTTTAAAGTCTAAACTTAATGTTTTCTGAAGACATACAAGCTGTTTTTTTCACATCTGGGAGGAGAATAAAGATAAGACAATAAACAGCAATTAGTGTAAGTAGGGTGTAACATGCACCTTAGCATGGATAAGTTTAATTTTAGGTTAGATTTTGCCAGTCTTTGCAGCGGTTGATTTGGGACAATTGTTCCTAACAGAAAGGTTAAATTTCATTATTTGAAGATGTACATATTTGTGTGTGTTTGTTTTAAGTTAATAGTTTATGGGGATGTCTGGCGGGGTTGTTTTTTGTTTGAGGCTTTTCATTATAACAAAAAGTCTTGTAAAATGTGACATAGGTTCAAATGTAGATTAAAGGAAACAACTGTATAAAAGATCAATTCACCAAACATTAGTGGGTAAATGTAACACAAATGCTGTAAACAGACATTCAAAAAAGTCATCATATATAATAGGAGGGAATAATAACATCTTCTTATAATAGCTACACTAAACATATAATTTTTGAATGTGAATGGCCTCGTAGGTATAGACAAAAAGTAAAGAGTATTGAATTATATTAAGAAATGCAGTATACAAATAGCAATGCTGCAAAAGACACACTTGGAAAGAAATGAGCTTGTGAATTTGATGAAGAAAGAATTTCAGGAGGGATATTCAGCAGAGTATCAGGGACAAAGGAAAAGGGAGTACTTATACTAATTGCTAGAGGAGCTCCCAAGTGATAGAAGAGGAGAAAAAAAGATAATAATGTTAGATTTGTGGTAATAAGGGGCTACTGGCAAGGAAGGAAGGTTGTGCTGGCATGTATTAATATTAAATTTACCTAAAACTGCTATTATGGAGATTAATAAAATTTTGGGAGAAACAATCTGCTTTCAAGAGGAAATATTTCTTATAGGTAGGGACTGCAATTTGATTTGCAACATTGAGGATGCATCTGGAGGACCTAGAAGGGAAAATATAACAAAAAGAAAGTAGATTTCTGAAGAAACTTATGAAAATATTTGGTACGGAAAACATGAATTCAGTTGTAGGAACTGAGAGAGAATTTACATATTATTCCCCAAGGTACAATAACTAGGCTATACTAGACATAAATTATATTTCACAGGAACATATATATTTTATTGAAAGTTTTGACACACATCTGATAGCTATTTCAGATCATGCACCAATAATGACTAAGATAAAAATGCAGGGTAATGAAGTAAAAATAAGACTCTGGAGCTTCCCCACCTACCTGTTAAAAATAGAGCAATTTATGGAATGGATAGTGGAAATTATTAGTGAGTTATTAGGGAAGGTAGAAATTTCTTCAGAAGTTATAGACAGTGAGTGGGACAAAATGGAAGTAGAGTTTAAGAACATGGTTGAAATATAAGAGATATGGTTAAGAAGTAGTAGAAATTATTTAGATGGGCTGACAAACATTAAAGTATTGCAGAATAAGAGGAATCTCACAGAACAAGAAGAGCATAATTCCAGAGTTCTAAAGAGAAAATAAGGGAGTATCTGGATAGTATGTATGAGTTAAAGGTTGCAATTAAGCAACTGTTTTTTGATAATATCTCATGAGCACAAAAACTTAGCAGAATGACTTATTCAACAAAAAGTGGAAATGGTTATTTCCCAACTTGGGGAGCCTATAACAAGAACAATAACCACAGGCCCTGTAGAGTTATTAGAGATATTTCAGAAATTCTATGAAAATTTGTATAAATGGATAATCTGGAAATCAAGAAAGAGCACTAATGGAAATGTTTATGGAAGACTTAAGTATGCCAAGCTTAGAGGTAGAATGAGGCTCAACAATTAGCCATTAAGACAGGAGGAGATGAGATAAACATGGTGACGTACAATCATTATGCAGGAAAGTCTCCAGGAATACATGGTATTCCTGTGGAAGTTTGAAGGCTAGGAGGGAAGAAAGTGATAAAGATCTGGAAGGTTTTGTTTAACTGTATTTTTAAAGTAGGAGAGGCAACAGCATCCTAGAAGAAAGCTGTAGTGATGGTAATACCTAAAGATGGTAAAGATCCATCAGATCCAGTTTCATATAGGCCCATTTCAATGTTAAACTGTGATTAGAAAGTGTTTATGTCTATAATAGCTAAAAGAATGGCAAACATGTTTTACAGATACTAAGAAAATCAATGCTTTACTTAACATTACTGTTTTTATGTTTCAATGCCCTTCTAAACATTAATGATATAAAGTTGAGTATATACTTTACAGTCCACCTGCAAGTTTAACAAAATCAATAAAAGCCCAGTCTTTTTCAGCCACAATTTTCTTGCAGAGCCATATCTCACTAATCTGATTAATGTATACCTCTCAACCTCTCAGCACACAAAATATGGGCAAAGACTAAAATACTTGGGGGGGCCAAAGGTAAAAAAAATAGGGACACATATTTTATGAAGAAAATGAAGTCTGGAACTCAAATGTGTGTCATTATTTAGTGAGTTCAATCCTTGGTGATTTGCCAGAAAACCACAAATTGTATGAGGAACAGACCAATAATATGAGGTAAAAATCTGGGCATTCTGTGAAAATCTGGGCAATTGAGGGGTGTGCTTTGTAGTTTCCCATTTATTGACTAATTTCAGTGCTGCTGGTCTTCCTTCCATCTCCATCTCCCAACACCAAACTCTGGTTCAAGTCCAAGGTACTCCTTATTCTTCTAGTCAACTGCTGTGCTTTTTTTCTGTTTCTCAACCATTTGCCTTTGGAATATTAAAAAAGGTTTTATTGGAAAAGTCTCTCTATGAACTTTGATGTCAGAAAAATGAGAAACAGTCTCCTTCTGCTTGCTGGCTCACTTTTTTGTTGGATTTTTTTATTTCCTTCTTAGCTTGTTCTACATCATCAAAAATGTCTTTGGTCCTCCTGAAAAAATACTCTGAAGAAAATGATACAGTAGCTTATATCTTACAAATGCCTCTCAATATTCCCTGATTGAGAGGACAATGTTGCTTCTCTTCTGCCTGGTGTATATTGAATAATCATTTTCCACAAATACTCTGCTGTCTCCAATTTTTAATACTTTTCCCTTCTGTCACAGATTTAGCATGATCATTTCTCCCTCTCTCTGCTAGTTTGATTGCATTTTTACTAATACAGGCTTTGGCTGCTTTCTCGTGACTAGGTTTGGAGCATACACTTGATGTGCCCTTTCAATTAACACATTCTGCTGTGTGACACCAATCCAGTTGCTTATTTGTGCTTTCATAAAATTAATATAGTATGTTCCTTCTAGTTTTTCTTGTTCAGCAGAAATTTCAAGTTTTCTCTGTGTGCTGTGTTTTCTAACTCTAATATTTTTTTGAAACAGCTCTTTTTGAGAATCACACAGAACAAACATGATGCATACAGTGTTAATAAAAGCCTGTGCTGCCTGGCTGCATGGCATACTGGGATGGAGCCCTGACTGTGACCTGGATGACTAGGGTTTGATTAACAACTCAAGTGCTAGAGGAAGCAGAAGGTTATGAGAGTGAAGCGAAGGGTGGGGTCCACTCATCTCTCTCAGGGGGAATGGAGTTGCATATGCTTATAGAACACATGCATAGGTATGATTGCCACTGGAAGAGACCAGAGAGGACTGCTTGAAGTGCCTTATGACACAGGAAGGGGCTGCTTGCTGGGGAAACCCCCACAGAACAGGAGGGGAATCCAGTCTGTTCAACAAAATGTACAGCCACTTGTGGGTAGAAGTATCCATACATGCACATGATTAACTGCTTGAATTCCCTCTCAGCTGACCCTCACCCCATTGATGGACAGAAAATGAGTCAACTGGCAGAAAGAAGGTAGGATGACCGTCAAACAGCAGGATCAAAAGAGTAAAAAGTAAATAAATAAATAAATATCTGTATTGGTCAGTGCATGGTTGAGTCATACTGCACATCTGACTTCTCTATGTACACCACACAGATGGAGGGTGGAGTGGGTCATAGTCATCACCATGTCCAGAGGTGCTGAAGGACACAATGACACATGGTTGTCTACACTAATTGGGTAAGGGGTGCATGCCACAGTAGGTGTAACCAGAGTCTTGAGCTGGTGAGTACCATTATCAACAATAACTTCTTGTATCAAATTTTTGGGACCACAATGCCACCATGACTTGAAACACCTCCACTGGCTTGTTGCAGCAATACTCAGGGGCTCCCATACCAAGGATGGTGTTCTACTGACAGACACTTACTTATGCGTAGTCTGGTAAACGTCCAGCCAGTGGAGGCTGAAGTGGCAGATATGGAGATATACACCTTGTGTACCTGCCACACACAGGAACACATGCAATCCCTGCAGGGCTAGCCTCTGTTGTTGGACATACAGGTGTGCAATCACCTCTGTTGCCAACTTAAGGTAAACCAAGGGAAACATAGGTGACAGCTATACAGTCTTACAGTGGGAATGATTAATGTAGGTATTGTAATGTTGTACTAGATGCTATACACTCCTATATACTCTACACAGGGCATACCCCCTCCATATGGACTGAAAGGACAGCATAGGGACAAATGGTACTGATATTATGGAGTACTTTCTTACCAATATAATCTACTTTATAGCACATACAGGCATACTCAATCATAGTACTACTGTTACATAAACTAGATTGCTGTACAAGGGCACACACACATACTTAAGAATGTAGACAAATGTAGCTTTACACACATCTGCATATTACTGTATGCTTCCTCAGACTGCTTCTAATTCCACAAACTGCTACTTTTTCCCCTAACACTGCTGCTTAGATCTGTAAACTAGCTTTCAAATTATGTACACGTTAGCATACATGATGGTAAGATTATATCTGTTTATGCAGCATGTAGGCAAATTAAGCCAAGTACCACGAAAGCCTACGAATTGCTTTATTTTACTGTCACACATCTGTTATAATTGCAGCTAAGGTGCTTAAGCATACAAATGATGTTCCATTCTCTCACGTTTATGCAGGAGACCTGCATGAGCACATGAATCATATTTTAAGCAGTCAGACGCTGCTGTTCCCAAACTTCAGAAATCACATTGCAAGTATGGTTCACAGACTGTCATTTTACTCCTAATTAAGGTGCCATAATTTCTGGAAGATATTTGAGGAGCAATGGCTACTTCTGCTTGTGCCCAGCGATGACCTTCTGTCTTGTATTTAAATGAGAGAAAAATCATGATTTATTTCTTTCAAAGTCAGTTCATGGAACAGCTACTGAAGCCTGATGATGGTCCCTTTAGACAAATGAATACCTGCTATGACCTATCTGAGGTGCTGAGCAGAGCCATGGGCATCACCACATCTGGGAGGCACTGGAGACATAATAAGGATGACCTGTGATGCTGCCACCCTGATGACCTCAATGTATGGAAAACACAGCTTAGACAATAGCACCTCGTTTATTTCTTTGGGTAGTGCCGTTTCTTCTAGCAGGTCTTTGTCTCTGCATAGGACCATAGGAGGTTACTAAACTAATGTCCTACAGCCTTTTTCAGCTTAGCTATTCATGCCCTGAATTTCCCAATTATCAATGCCCATGGGCTAAAATGGCTTTGGTATATGCCTGTGCCTTAGGGGACCTACAAACTGCCCCTGTCAATAAGGGCCAGTGATGACAAGACAGGTGAATTTGTGATTTCCCATCCAATGTTCCACGTTGCATTTGAATATGCTTAGGGAAGAGCTCTGTTTCACATGAATGGGGAGTCTGTTCCACAGAAGGGGGTAATCTCTGACACACATACATATCCCTCCAATATATTTTTTATGTCCCAGATGAGGTTTAATTCCTAGGATTGGGTGATTCTAGTGCTGTTTGTATTGTGATCCATCCATCAAGGCTGAGGAATGTCTTGTAGGTTAGGCATAGATCACCCGTCAATTGTCTGTTGGAGACTGAGTACAGGGACAGGGCTTTGAGGTGGTCATCACAGGACATATTATTTATTCTTTTACAGAGGAATCTCTGTGGCCACTCCAGTTTTTGTAATTGCCTGGTCAGGTATATACAGAAAGGGTGCACTGTATTCAATATTGATCTAATGGGGGCCAAGTACAGAGGTACTATGATCCCTTTAGATGTAGATGCCATGCCCTTACTTATAAGTTGTGGCATGTAGAAGGATTTTCTCACTACCATGGACACATGGTAATCAAAGTTCAGGTTACTGTCAACCTAAGTTCCCAAGTCTCTTACCACTGGATCTACTCTTAGGGGAGTCTTATCAATGTTATAATTTGCAGGGTTAGTCATCTTCCCAAAGGGTGTAATTATGCATTTGATGCACTGAGTTTTAGGCTATGGTTCTCACACCAGTTATTTTTCTGTGTCAGACCTTCCTGGAGGATATCTACATCTTTGGGGGATTGCACCTAGCTTGCAGTCATCTGCAAATTTGGTCAGCCAAAGAACCACATTTGCCTTGATTTCAGAGAAATATATTCCAAACAGGAGAGGTTCCAATACTGCACTCTGTGGAATATCACTTGGAACAAGCCTCATGGTGGAGGTAGATTGCCACACCCTAACTTCATGTGTCCTATCTGTGAGCCATTTGGCTATATATCGGGTGACAGTGTGAATACATTACTGTGTGGTGCATCTACATCTAGTGGAGGTGGTGACAGTGGCACATATTGTAACCTGTCAACTATATTTATTGTGGGGTCTTGTGGTGACCTGTTATATGGTAGGATTATGTTGAACAATCTGAGAGGGGTACCAGGGTACACACACACACACATATATATATATATATATATATATATATATATATATATATATATATATGTGTGTGTGTGTGTGTGTGTGTGTGTGTGTGTGTGTGTGTATATATATATATATATATATATATATATATATATATATATATATATATATATATATATATATATATATATATATATATATATATATATATATATATATATATATATATATATATAATTTATTTATACATGGTCTGAAACCATGTTGAATGATGAGATAGAATGTTATTAGTTTAGAAGATTCATTAGTTGGTGGTGAATACATTTTCCATGATTTTGCTAGTGGGAGACAGGAGGGCAATGGGTCTATAATTAGAATATTCTGTAGAGTTTCGAAGAAATTCAGATGGAAGTTGGTCAGCTTATGGAGTACATGGCTTTTTTTTTTACATTATTTTAGGGTGAAGGTGGAGGAGATGGCTGTATAATAAAGCTTGGTAAATTTAGTAGAAGTTGAGGAAACATTAGAGTTATCTGAAGAAAGGTGAGAGGCTAGTGAGTTGATAGATCAGAAATAGCTTTTTTTGGTTTTTTTAATAGGTCTCTAAAGGTTTGATGATGATGATCTGAGGGTAGTTTGTTCTCCATTTTAGCCAGAGTTTGTTTCGAGTAATATTTTCTGTCTTGTTTCTTTTAGATAGCCAGGGGCTGTTTAGTTTTTTATTCTGATAGTTCGTTTTGGAGCATGGCTATCTGATATTTTTTGCCTTATGATAGGTTAAGTTATGGTCACTGATATCATCAGGCAGGGTCCAATGATTTCCAGTCTTTTAGTGTAGGGTTTTAACCAGGTTTCTGTTAAACAGAGGATGTCAAAAGAGTGACATTGCAGATAGCAGGGGTAGATGTGGTTTAGACAGTTTTTTGGTTGGAGTTTGAGTTCAGAGGCAGTTGGTTGGAAGAGGTTGTAAAGGTGGTATTATGTTTTATTCAGAGGGAAGGAAGAAGTGAGGAGAGAGGAGTAATTAGATAATTATCAGGGCTACTAGTTAGTTTATTTGTTTTTATTTTTATTATTTTGGAAGTAGAAGTAGAACATGATGTAGATGGAGGATGGAGAAGAGATGGGAGTGGTATTAGGGGTGGGTAGGGGGTAGGTAGTATAGGGGAGGGAAGGAGGGAAGTAAGTGTTAAGATGGTCTGGGGAGGAAGAGAGAGAGGAGATATGGTGGGTGGGGGGGGGAGGGAAAAAGTATGAGGAGAGTCAAATGATGAGGTAGTAGTACCTGATATAGGTGGGTGTGTGGGGTGTGACTGTGAGGTATAAGGGTAGGAGGGGGGTGGGGTGGGGGGGGGGTAGGGGGAGGGGAGGGGCAGAACAAGACAGACAGAGAGAGGAGAGGGCAAATCAGTCCAGCAGAGGAGCTGAGACACCACTTAGTTTGTAAAGAGTGAGTATAATGGAAATATAAGAGGGAGACAGAAATGAAAAAATTAGGGAAGAAAAGAAGAAAGAAAAAAAAAAAAGTCACTAGGAAAAAAAAAAGAAAAAAAAAGGATAACCTGAAGAAATAAAAACTGAGAGGGAGGAAGGTAGAAGAGAGAAGAGATAGAGAATAGAAGGTGTAGGGAGGAAGTGTAAGGAGGAAAGGGCACAAAGATGAAAAGGGATAGGGTGAGAAAGAGTGAGAAGGAAGAAGAATAGAGGAGATATATAGCAGTAAAGTAAAGTAAGTTGTGTTGTGTTGTGGTTGTGGGGCTGGGGCTGGCTGCTGGGGGACAAAAGCAGAGCAAACAAACTGCACCACAAAACCGGTATCAAATCAAAATCAACAAATCAAATTCAAATCTCTCTCTCTCTAATTGAGAGAGGTGAGTGAAGAGAAGTGAAGAAGAGGTCCAGTCTTTTTAGGTTAAGGTAAGTAACCCTAAGTAGAGAGAGTAGAGTTCACAGTCGGGTAAATAGATGACACTGGGTGAAGCAGAAGAAGCTGGTACAGGAGAAAGAGAATGAAGAGAACATACAAAAAAAAATAAAAAAAAAAAATAAGTAAAAAAGAAAAAAAGCTAGCCCCAGTACAAAGACAGAAATTCAAATCAACTGCTCCAATATAGAACACTTTACAAAACATACATATATAAGGTCTATATTAAATTAGCAAACACTTAAAATAGCAAACGCTGGTTTATCGACCCTTTAAGACTGAAACCGGAAAATCCTGAAGACACGGAACAGCGATTGTTCCACAAAAAAGAAAAAAAAGAAAAAGTTTAACCCCCCCCCCTACTTAAATATAGCAACTCCAAGATTGGACCACAGTGGAGGAAATGGCAAAGTCCTGAAAATGGTCCAGTGATTTTTTTCCCTGGTTAAAAAATCGCTGTTCCGTGTCTTTGGGATTTTCAGGTTTCACTTTTAAAGGGTCGATAAATCAGCTTTCGCTATTTTAAGTGTTTGCTGATTTAATATAGACCATATATATATATATATATATATATATATATATATATATATATGTATGTATATGCATATGTGTATGTATATGTATATATATATATATATATATGTATATATATATATATATATATATATATATATATATATATATATATATATATATATATATATATATATATATATATATATATATATATATATATACAGAGAGAGAGAGAGAGACATATATATATATATATATATATATATATATATATATATCCATTCCTTTTTCCGAGCCCATTCAGTTGTCCTCCTTTTATCCCATACCCTTTCATCTGTACTGGAAAGTATGGAGTCTCGATCAGCTGTTTCCCATTCTGTAGCCGGCTTGATAGCAATAGGTACCTTAATGCACTCCTGCTTACTGAAAACTCTTTATTGCTACCTCAAAATTATTCAGTATGTGAGAGGTGTAGGTATTTACTTAACTTGGAGGCTACCTTCTCACCTCAGAACACATTCAGTAAGCAAAATACATAAATACCCTCAGCACAGAATACTTGCACTAAACCAGCTTACTCTGAGGATGTTAACAGAACACTGCCTCAGCTTCCCAGGCTAAAGACTAAGAAACCTCAGACACTAGTTCACACAGCAACACACCCAGATTCACCCTTCATACCTACACTTAGGATACATACTTCTAAGAGTCACAAAGATGCAGACTTCAAGTGCTTATGGCCCACTGAGACAGCATCAAACCATGGTAATGTTTTAGTAATAAGTGACTCTATTGGAGGGCATACAGACACCAATCTCACCAGGCCAAATATGAATAGGGTGGCAGCTGTCTTTTTGGAGCCAGAATCCAGGACATAACAAGGGGTCTTAGATCCCTTCATCCTGACAAATACCATTACAACCTGATAGTGGTCCATGAAGAGGTGAATGACATTAGATGCTTTACCCAGAGTGAATGTGGAAGGACAAGCCAGAGCTATGCATGAGTCTGAGGCAGGAAAGACATTGGCTTTGAGTGGTATTTTGCCATCACCCAGAATGATACTGAGATTCAAAGGCAAGACAGTTGGCTTTAATAATTGCCTTCATAGCTGGTGGGATCCAGTATGTATCAGCTTGAAATGAGATGGATGGTAAGCCTTCCTGCTTTGCCAGAGATGGTCTGCACCTCTCTTACCAAAGCTTTTGCATGATGGATAAAGCTTTTGCTGACCCACAGTACCTTTTTTTAGACATAGTCCATCACATGGACATTCCACCCCAGTAAATTCTAATTTGGAATACATGAATGTGGCCCTACTCAATGTCCTTATATATATATATATATATATATATATATATATATATATATATATATATATATATATATATATATATATATCAGTTTCATGGTCACCTGTGGGGAAAAGTAAAAAAACATTGAAACCACACTGCTTGCTTGCACAATATAAGTAATTGCAGTCTAAAATTCGCAATGGAAAGATGGTCGGCAGGAATGGCAGTAATAAAGTACAGGCATACCCTGAGTATTTGACATTTGACCTCAGGGGCTAACCTTGGACATTCAGAAATAAATTCCGGAATAACTCATAGATTCATAGGTTCATAGGTGTGTACTAGGCTAATGGCCCTGGAGCCTTTACAAGCCTAGCCCATAGGATTACCCTGGTATCATACCACCCAACTCCTTCTCTTACAAAGGCATTCCCTGGGATTCATCAGCAATTATGTAGTCTTTGTGCTAAACCTACACTTTGTAAGTATGTTAACGCAATAAGCAGCAGTGCTAATCGCACCTTCACTTTTGCAAGCACCTTTTCATGGCCAGCAATAGTGTTCACGGACATGAAAGGGTGCTTGTATGCAGGAGCATAGAATGTAAACAAAACGGCTTGGTTATAAGCAAAGCTAAGATACGAGCACATGCTGTAGACCTAAAATATTAAGATCAAGTGTAGTGAAAGAATTCTGAAGGAAGAGAAGTGAAATGGGAGAATTGTACACAAAGAGTAATGGTTTGTACTGCATTATTAATTAATAACGAAGGGGAAATGGGTAAAGTGTAGTCATAAACGACAGGCAAATGTGTTGAAGTGTCAAAGAAACATTCCTAACACAAATCCTACCATACTGATATAATTATAATTAAAATAAATGTTATGCATATAAATAAAAACGCACATGCTAACAAAGGATGTGATAGGGTTATGAAGCTGCAGTGTAACAAAGGGGAGATAAAATGTGATATACTTTAATTAAATGATATGTTGATGTAAAAGTTAGCAAGGACAGATGATACGTTATGAGATGATTGCATAGACGGCAGTTATTGCATATGAGATGCATACACAGGGAATTTATACATAAAAGATTACACCAGAGCTGTATTCTCCACCTCAGCATGTATACACAAGAACAAGTGGAGCTTACAGCTATAATGTCATACATCACAAATGGATATTTTTGCAAAGAAATGTAACTGGCACCCATACGAAAGGGGTTTATCACCTATAAACATATAATAGACAAGTAAGTGTTGTATAGTTATGCAAATGCTAAATGGTAATATAATAGCACACAATATACATAAGTGACAGATAACAACACAGACTGGATAGTATTTCATGATTTCAAGTTTTATGTTGTTAGTTTGCAAACACCCAAGAAATAGTTATACTGAGCATGCTCACATGGAATTTCAGAGAACAGTAACATAGCTTCAATTCGATAGCATCAGCACACAAGAAAGTGTTGTACAGAGGATCAGTCACAGTTTGTGATGGTCTGTATGCCGTTTAATCGAACCCTTCATCTGCTATTAAGCGTATCTTGTGATGAAAACAACAGTAGCAATAAAGAAATGTCTTGATTGACATATGCAACACAGAGCATAATTATTTTGGGAATAGCTAATGCCTCTGAGCAATGAATAACATAATAAACATTTGCATCATGTCTTTTCCGGATACATGCCAGGACAGATTTCAGAGAGATGCATTCCAGTCATGGATACCATAGAACTAAACATATCGGTTATGTCATGAAGAACACCCTTGAAGAACTTTCAGCAGTTTCCTATCATAAGTAGCATGGATGCCCTACCTTGTAGGACAAGGCCAGAAAAAGGTGGCCATATGACTGCGGCATAATTTTTGTCTGTGTGTAAGTCACTGCTGTCTGACAGACAGATGTTACCAGATTCAAACCCCTGCCTGTTATACTAGGCTGTCTCCAGATCACTGTAGTGACTGCATGTGCAATATCAGATAGCAATGGAGGCTGTCACAAACAACTAGGAATACTCACAGCACAACGTGCCCTGAATAACCATTTCACTGCCATGCACTTACCATCTGTGATGATGTATTATTGTCCAACAAAAATGGATAAGAATAACTAGATGAAATGGTGTTTATGTAATGTCAGTATATTCATATAATGTTGCCCTTTCAGTAATTGGACAGCAAGCTAAGTGGCTGTACTGACTAAAGACATGTGGATGCATCAAAAATGCCACAGTGGAAGTTTTAACACAACTGTGACACTCCACATATGCAAACTTATTACATCAGATGTATGTGTTCTAAACAATCTCTTTGAGATAAAAGGGATCATGCAGACTTCTCCCACTGTAAATATACACATTATAACTGTGGTGGAGGCCTCTCCTACTGTAAATATGCACATTATAACTGTGGTGGAGGCCTCTTCCACTGTAAATATACACAGTATAACTGTGGTGGAGGACTCTCCCACTGTAAATATACACATTATAACAGTGGTGGAGGCCTCTCTCACTGTAAATATACACATTATAACTGTGGTGGAGGTCTCTTCCACTGTAAATATATACATTATAACTGTGGTGGAGGCCATTCATGCATTACAGTATATATCACACAATGCTAACAGGCACTCAGTGTGGCTGTTTAACACATGAGCATTTGACAACAGAAAACACATGATAGTATGTAGGATGAATGAGCCGCAGTAGCAGTGCCAATACAACTGTGAAATATGTCAGTATGTCAAGGCATTACACCATGTTATTGCTGTAAGGGATATGTGTGACTTTAGTTGCTGTACTAAGGCAAAAACATAGGGAATGTTGTCTCAGTCCCTTGTGCAAAAAGGATAATGCTTCCTACTTATGTTATGCAAGGAAAATGTAATTGTATGCCATCATTTCTCTGAATAAAAACATTACTATGTGAGAAATTATCATAGTTTTTTGTAAGAGGAATCAGCATCTATATGAGTACACAGGAGATGAGTTACACACAACAGTGTTAGTGACTTGTACAGTTACAATAAGAGTGATACAACATAGTGCAAGCATTAATGGCTGGAGTTGAACTAACTACCCAAGATAAAAAGCTACAGATTAGTGCCTGAATCACAAACATCACATGACACGTTGAGGTACAACTGTGATGGTGCACAGTTAAATGGATGACATCACCACTGCTTATTGGCTGGATGTTTATGCTAAAAAGTGGTCAAATCACACAATAACAAATATATGTATTTGAAAAGTAATATATACAGTATGAGGGTGAAAGACATGGTCACAGCTGACCTCAAGCACCCTACATATGTAGTTACACAATGTACAAAGCACACTATGAAAGTCATGCATCACAGGAGAATTTGCACTCCAGCTATGAGATACTGCAGTTATTGTAGCATTATGCTATCATTGTGTGGCCCAAAAGGTTTTTTCCCCCTGGGGATGCTAGGATTTGCTAGTATAACATTGCGTCACTGGAAATTCATCTCATAAGTGGAAGTGTATATAAAGGTGGTTGTGAGGTAGCCAATGGTATATAACAGTAATCCCAGTCACATTATTTAAGAAGGGATGGATTCGAACCACCTTCCTATCTAGTTACACAGTCTATACAGCATATTATCAGCAGCCAGTGCCACAGAAGGACACTGAGTACAAGTGAGGCATACAGTGTCTATGAAGGGGTGAAATCAGCACAGTATTGCTAAGGAGAGTTGTTTAGTAAAATGCATTTTAGACCCATCTGGAGTTGTAATATTTCCCACTCCAAATGTGTATAAACTAATCCTGAATTAATTTATAGTCACATACACACTTGTAGCATTGCTGCATTCATATCTCCTACCAAGCTATTTACACATCTTATAGAATACAGCAAGAAATGCAAGAGCCACAGGAGAAGTCTGACTCTTAAGGGGAGAGAGTGCACTTTTGTCATGATGACCTCATCACTGTCTTCCAGAGAGGATGTTTTCTGAAAAAAGTGGGATTAGGGATGTGTGCTAATTCCAATGCATTCTCCTCAGGGGCAGTTGATATAGCACAAAATGTTACACAAATAGTTTTCCCATGTTGAGCATCAATTAAATGTATTCTTAAGGGAAGTGATAGCACAAAATGTTACACACACGCACAAGTTTCCCATTCTGAGCAGTGAACCTCCTATCGATCTAGTTACACAATCTAGAGAGCACTGCATTATTTGCAAGTGCCAAAGGAAAAGTCTGACTGTTAAGGGGAAAGAGTCCACGTTTGCCAGGATGACCTCATCATTGTTTTTCAGACAGGATATTTCAGTAAAAAGGGGATAAGAGAATTAAGTGAAGAATTAAATGTATGCTTCTCAGGGGAAATGGATACAGCACAAAGTGTTACACACTCACAAAGATACGCACACACGTGCATGCACGTATACACAAGTTTCCCATGCTGAACTTTGAACATCCTACCAGTTATACAATCAAGACAGTACAGTATTATTTGCAAGCAGCATGGGAGAAGACTGGCTTTAACAAGTTGAAATAGCACATTTTTACTTTTTGAAAATCAGCTGTTTGGAGCAGATGATGCTGTGCATAACAGGTTGTACAACAAATGCATATGTGAGCACAGCGCAGTGTAATGTCATTATGATTGTCCCATGTAATTACATACTTCTCTACTAACATTTAGATACTGTCCTTCAAATACATTGTGTTACTGTGAGGGACATTGACATAATTCACATTATGGGATGCCATACACATTCGCTGTTGTAAATCAGTGGATTATTACTCAAACTTTCTTGCAACTTAATGGCAGGATGATTGCACATTTGTATTGTCTCATACTTGCATTATGTGCATTGATAAGACAAATGTCTAGGTCATATATTGAATAGTGCACTGCAGAATAACAGTGAAATGTTATGTGAGAATAGGTTAGCCAAACTTGTAACATTGTTGCAAGTGTAAACACAGTACAGCAGACATATGTAAAATTAATGAGTTAACTGAGTCAGCGTCACTCTGGAATCAAGATAACCTGTTGACAAAATTAATACAGATATACAAACATGTAACCTAAAGCAATAATTATTTTATTTTATTTTTTTATGTTACTCTTGGCACTGCTGCTAAGCTGAATTGTGCGGCTGATGGCAAAGTATTAGCGCATGTGCAATCATGTCTTGAAGAGTTGAATTTAGAATAGGAATTAGTAGGATTCTGTGCTGCTCTGGGCCAACGTTTATGCAATGTTCAGTAAAAGGTGGGTTTCACAATAGGGAGCAGGCACATTAATATAGCAGCAGGGTCTATATCACGATGTCAAAACATCGTAATATCGAACACCTAATGATAAACCACTATTCATCGAAACACATTTGCATGCGTCGATGAATAATTACAGAGCAAAAATGTAGTTGGCCAACTACACAATGTTGCCCTTTCCTCCACGGTAGTGTGGTCTCGGAGTTGGTATATTTAGTTAGGGGGTGTGGGGAGCATAGCCCCCCACATCAGGGGAGCAGCTCCCCACATGGGTGGGTTTGTTTTAGGTTTAGTTCATTCCGTTGTATTGTGGGGCAAGTGTTTGTTTGCCCTGTAAGTATTCATTGATTCGCGGAAAGGTCTTTCGATGAATACTGGTCGATCTTTAGGTGTTCGATATTACGACGTTTCGACATTGTAATATAGATCCTAGCAGCAGGATAATGATGTGTTAAGGAAAGGTGTAGCCAACATATACATGGGAGTCAGACAAAACATTCTGATACATTTCTCATCCATCTGGATTTGACCCTTTAGAACACTGCAAGAACATTTATACCCAAGTTTTATCTAAGCACATCATGTAGGAAGTCATATTTATGACAGTTGACATCTGACAGCAGATTTCAGCAAATGTGGATGTATGTATTCATCTTCATAACCGTACTGACCACTGTAATCTGTACATCCAACTCTTCAGCTGATTGAAAACTACATTTAACTTAATATACATAGCTAAGTGTAGTCATGTGAAGACCCGCACAGTAATGCAGCCAAAGCAATAAAGTCACAAGATATTGCCACTAGCTGTGCACTTGCATTTAGCCTTAGTTGCATTTATTGTCCAGCACCACACACTGCACAATTGCAGAAGTGGAAGAATACCGATACAGAAGGGAGAAGATACATCGTCAGAGTGAGAGAGAGGAAAGGACAGAGTAGTTATGACAGAAGGATAATAAGAGCTCATAACTCTATATAGCCAACAGGTAAATAACAGTGTACAAAAAAACAGTCAGTAACATTTAGATAATGGCTGGATTAGAGAACCCCAGATAATAGTCAAAAAATCTATCTGTACATTTGAGCATTATCTCATTGCGCTACAAAAGAATTACTGCATCACAGCATTTAAATAGCACAACTGAAGCACAGTGAGAACTTACTGAAGACGGGGTGAACAGAGAGGGACAGAGATGGATGCAGAGAGGAATAGCAACAATATGTTTTGTGGGACGTGTAGGAACTGTATGGTGTGTTACTGTACTTATTAAATCATTATTAATCTGTCATGCTCTGTACCATAAAGAACTTACTATAGGGATAAATAAGGGATAGGAGAATCCAAAAAACATGAAGACATAAGCAGGACAAGGCTGGCTTAATAACTTTCCCTGCTGGTGCCACAGTGTTTTGGCAAATGATGTCTTGCTTCAGTATTCAAATGGTATGTTATTGAAATGTTGTATAGAGAGAGAAATCAGATGTTTGCAGTTAAATATATGAAAGTAATATGAAATGTCATGAATTAAATTGATTTACAGCTGTAATCGAATCCATGACACTATGCAAAAACATCAATCTACAAACAGGGCAATTATCTCAGCAAGCTTCATTACATCCAGCAGCCTAAGAACTGATACATTAACTGTTTCACAGTACTGCCTTCAGTCTGCCTTTATTCTGTATTTTCACAGTAGAGCCGATTTAAGCAAATTTGTATGAAAGTAAACTGACCACTGCAGATTAAACTGAAATTGTCAGCTTTTGCAATAAGAAGTTAAATAGCATTCACTGTCACTCAGCATTGCTGCTCTATGCCGACCTGCTTGCAAATGCCCAGGACATAAAGTGAAGGCTTTTCCATGGGTCATTTCTGGCCATGTGTGTTGTATGTGAATCTATTTTTTGAGCAAATTAATCACGTGAAAAAGGGTGGATAAGACAGCACTGAAAATGGGGATGGCAAGCAAAGGGGAGAACACAGGGGGAAAGAATACGGGAATTTGCAGGAGGGTCATGGGAAAGTACCATAGCTATCCATTTCTTCATAACATAAATGTACAATTGTACACACGACTTCAAGACTTTGGAGATTCATCATACCAGTGATGAGTGACAACAACTGAATAATGCTGAAGGTCCATTTGGACCAAATCAAGTGTCTCAAGATGACACATAGGTGAAGGAGAGAGTTATGTATGGGGCATCTTTTTTTTTTTTCTTTTTTTTTTGTGGGACAGGTGCAATTTTTTTATTTTTTGGGGAAGTGCAAGAGCGAGGAATGTTGGGAAAGGTGCTTAAAAATTAGAGGGTCATGTAGGTAGGGTAGGATAGGTTAGGAAGCATCCAGACATACAAACAGACAGGGATGGTAATGGAGACAAAGGGTTGGGGGACACCATGACTGGGGATAGGTAGGGAACATAGGAGGTGCACCCATGTCCAGCTTGAGAACAGTGAGAAGCTAGTCCTCACTCTCAGAACTGCCATTACTGTCTCTTCTGCAGCAATTCCCTAGATCAGTGCAATCCAACACAGGACCTTTTCAACCCTGCCAATATGTGCACTGAGGTCCTTCTCCATTATAAACTCCACCAACCCTGTTAGAAATTCCCAGGTAACAAGATCACCACCTACACTGGTAGTGCTCCTAGTGGGTACCATTGCACCAGCAGTGAGGGCAGATCTACCTGATATAGTTGGAGCAGGTTGGGTAGGGTGTTGTTGAGGCAACTCTGACAGGTTGTGAACCCAAAGTGCTATGTGTCTGTGCTACCATCTGTAGAGGTATGGCAGGCCAAGCTACAGTGGTTCGTCTACCTCTCCACTCTGTTGATTATTTTTCAGCAACAAGGTATACGAACAACAGAATGTTAATAAATTACAACCTCCCCAAAAAGGAGAAAGATAGGGAAGTGGGAGACAAAACAGTGATAATTAGATATATGGCGCATCACATTATTGTATTTTTCAATAAACTTTGTTTGGCAATACATAAACAATTATAATAATTTATTATTGTACACCTTTGCTGCATACATATATGATGGGAAGGTATTAATGTATCATAAAATAAAGAAATCTTACTCCTATGATATAACAAACAGCAGCCTATATTTTTCTACGATACATAGGATATATGCATTCAAATGTAATAATTGCAATTACCATAAGTGAATTATTTCTGACATATTATTGTTGTTAATATTTTATAAATACTTATCCAGTAATAAAAAGTAACTGCTGCTTCTGGTTATTGAACCCACACACAGTTAAGCTGATGTTCTCATCGCCTCATGCAAGCAGCAAGAGTTATTAAGGAAGGCATATATGCTTGAGATCAAGGTTGCAGTATGCTTGCTGAAGATGCTAGTGATTGAGGAAATGAAAAGAAATATCTAACATGAATTTGGACCTGAGTGTTACTTACCCCATGCCTCTCCGAGGTGAATTAATCTTTGTGATGCTCCACACCGTTTGCAACTATTTCCTCTCTACAGTGAAAGAAAATAAAATAAATATATATGAAAGCATAATAAGTACCTGCGTTGGCGGACTAGATCATTAATGCCATATCACAGACACAATTGAAGGGTGTTTGCAGTCCTAAATTCAGCCTCTCATTACTTTAGGAGGTACTGTTTGCACTTCTTAAGTTCACTATGGTGGTGACGACATTGTTCCCCAGTGAGTGGAATCCCAGTTGCACTGGAGACAGCCTTGGCTAAGTTATTCCAAGCCTCAGCCTTATACTGAGACTCGGTATAATACTGCATCAGCCTACAGCTATAGCACTTCACAAGGAGTACCATAAATATCCTGGACTCCTCAACACCCCACGTCTGTGCTCTAAATTTAGCACCATTCTCTCTCTCACCAATCATGTCTGCAAAAGTCAAACTAATAAAACATGCCTGAATTAGCACCTAATTTAGATCATGTGGGTAAATGGTTGTGCACAAAGATGCACAGCCTTCCCAGCTGCATTTGTGCAATTGAAAGCAGATGGATTCCTTGACAGACACATTGGCACTACTTAAATCACATAGCAGTAAAGGTATACAAATGGCATTGAGCTTTGCCATATGTGATGCTCAATTTATTGAAACAGCTTCTACTGTTCAACAATGGAGTGGTTAATGGCATGGCTTTTAAATCCTTGCAGTTTGGATGGAGAAAGGGGATGAATTGTGACATATTGTGATGTTAGGGTTTACACCATGTTAAAATATTGTTGAACCAGCTGGGAATCAGACCTATGGGATAAATCATGCAAAAATTGAAACTTAGCTTATTAATTGACATTGCCACAGGAAAACTACATTTTAAGCATGGAAATTACAGATATACTGATTTCAGAATGAACAGAGATGCACTTCAGAGAAGGCTGTATGTGTGTGGTTTTAGTCAGTCCTGGGAATGCATTCCTATGTAAAAGTCAGTATTTCTGTTTGTAAATATATATTCAGATGAATGTAGTTAAATGAGCTTAGTAATTCAGACTGGGGCATGTTACATAAATACTTCACAAGACATAGCTGTCCTAAACACAAAGGATATGTGACGAGCCATGACGACTATAACAAAAGTATTTTGCCCTTTATACAGATGCAAGGGAGCTTTGTGTTAAATATCATCACTGTCATATTTAGGAAAATTGGACACTCATTAGCGTGAGGTTATACGTGAAACAGTAATGATATATGCTAAGTATTACTGATACATTGCTTGCAAGAAACATGTTTAACATTATCATTTCAGTCCTAATCACAATGTTGTGAGAAATAGGATTCTTACACCCTTTGTAAAATAATTTTATCTAGATGTATGCTCTTACTCAGCTTTGCCCTTTATCTAAACTCACTGCACTTACACCTTGTGCCACAGAGACAGGTATGTGATATAAATGTTTGAGACCAGTTTTGAGATGGTTAGTCACATTTTGAGAGACACTGAGCATTTCCTATAGGATTTATATGAGTTTACTACAAAGGTAAATAATACTGATGACATCCTATTTGTAACAATGGATGTAGTTTCTTTGTTCACTGTTATCCCTAACAGCCAAGGGATAGTGAATACTGAGTATTTTGTGAAAAGATTTTCTGAATATTCAAATGATAAGGTCTCTTTAGTATGTAGACTTTTGGATATTGTGTTTGAACATAATGTTTTTTTTGTATAGTGAAACAGTATTTAGACAACCCAATGGCGTAGCTATGGGCACATCATGTGCCAATAGCTATGCCAATGTTGTTATGGTGGCATGGGAAACGAAACACCTCCTTTATGGACCTTATGGTACACAGGTCCTGTTTTACAGATGATCTTTTTATAGCATGGCATAAGGGAGATGTTGGCTTTTCTCAGTTTGAAAAGTACCTCAATGAAAGTACAGATTTCTTGAAGTTTACGTCAAAATGCTCTGATTTAAAAGTTAACTTTTTGGATGTTACAGTTAAGAAAGATGTAATTGGGAAAGTTTATACTACATTATATAGGAAGAGCTGTCATGTGAATCATCTGTTACAGAAAGATAGTATGCATCCATCTTATAAGTTTAGAAATATAGTACGTAATCAAGTTTTCAGAGCCTCGGGGTTAAATGCTAGGGAAGGTGACTTCCTACAAGTAGAGACAGTGACTGAAGAACTGAGGGAAGGGGGATATAATGAAGGAATGATTCAAACTAATGTAGTAGATGTTGTGAATATGACGGACACTAAAGCTAAACCCTATTATTCAAATGGGGAAAGACAGAAGTCTAAGGATGGAATGAGGCAGACTAGGAATAATCTGAAGGTACCCTTAAGCTATACCAGTGATTCTGATAAATATATGGATATTATTCAAAGGCACTGGAATATTCTGACTACTGATAAAGAAATAGCTACGGTGATAGAAAATGCACCTAAGTTCCTATTTAGGAACAAGAAATCCTTGAAAAGGAGATTGTGTTATCCTAAGGGCAGGCATTATGATCATGAGTCCACAGGGACTTTACCTTGCGGTAAATGCTCTTTTTGCAGTGAGGGAGATACTAGTTCAGAGTTTGGCCATCCTGACCAGAAGAAGTACAAGTTTAAAGTTAGCGCCACATGTGAATCTAAACATATACTTTATCTTGCTCATTCTTTAAGCTGTAGGAAATCTTATATTGGGATGACTGATAGGTATTTAAAGATAGGATTCATGAACATTTGTATCATATTAGCAAAAGGAACAACGTTAGTGCCTTAGCCAAACATGTTATTAGTACAGATCCAGCGCATGTTTTTAAGATTATGGCAATAGGCAGGATTTATCCAAGTGTAAGAGCAGGTGATATATGTAACCACACTGAGGAGTTAGAAGTAACTTGGATAGTTAGATTAAGGAGGGATGCAGGGCATGGCCTGAATGACCATGTCCCCCTAAGACCTAAACTTAAGTCAAGACCTTTGTTTAGGTAATTTAAAGAGTGTTTTATATATTTTTATTTTATTTTTAATAAAATGTTTTATTGTGTTGGAACTGTTCTGATGTAATGTCAGTGTCATGTGATGAATAATTAGTAAAGTCATGTGATTTGTAAATAGGTGTATAAAAGAAGGGGGTATTTTTATATCATTTTAAGCACCTGATGAAGCTGTTTGTGAAAGCGCTTGTACAGTTTGTACTGTGAATAAACCTGACTTTTACACTGGAGAGAAGAGCCTTGCCTGAGTCTGTCTGCTTATTCTTGCTACTTGGACTTTGTGTGCATTTGGACACAGGTACCTGGTTGTTGGAAGTATTTTTTGTTTGTTTTTGCTTTGTATTTTATTGTTGTTTGCAGTTAGTGCAGATGAGTGTATTATAACATTGTAGCCAGGACTAGCATTTTTTACCTGTATTAACAGAAAGGAAGATGTGTTACATTTGTAGATTTCTACCTGATTGCCTTCCACAACAGTGGAGATGGCACTTATAATAGTTGTCTTACATTTCTAAAGCTAAATTGTGAATTTTTATTATTAATGCTGCAATGCATTATACGATTAAACCTGTGTTAGCTGCATTACAGAACTGTTATAGATTGTTGTTGATATTTGATTTAGAATTTTGGGGGGATTGGGCTGTCTTACCTTGGGTGTAGTCATAGGAAGCATTAACATTTAAATTGTGTGCATGATGGACGGATGATGCATTCATACATAACTGAGTTCACAGCCATTCTGTCTGTGTTATATACTTAATTATGTGTCTGTTTTCTGTTTCATCTGATACAGGGATATTGCACCCAAGTACAAATCTGTACCCTGCAAGCCATCATACACTGACACAGAAAATAGTGTCATTATCCAGAGCTTTTCTGTTAGGGAGAGGTAGAGGTGGCCAATCTGCCTGAGACAGTATATGGTAGCAGGTGGCCAATGATATCAATGCTGTCGGAAGGCATTGGAGAACTTACTCTCAGATATGGTGCTGAGCAAGTGATATGATAACCTCTGCCTGCTTTAGGGTGTCTGCAATTGCCCAGGAATAGGTGGCTATGGTGGGTGGTCCTGCTACCGAACCACCACTAACTGAATCAGAGGAGTTCCTGTCCATTGTCAGATATCCAAATAGTTTGGCAGAGGGTTCACCTAGAATCCTTGGCATTGGTGCTGATGTGGATCACAGACCCAAAGTGTTTCAAGCAGACCTTCCAAGTATGCAAAATGCAAATATCATTCTTACATCTTTATATGCATATATCTTAGATGTCTGATATATGTATATAGAGCCAATGACAAGAATGAGTCAGATGACACAGTCATAGAGAAATAGATGATGGTGTTTGGCCAAGGGAGTCCAATTGTTCACTGCTTTTTTATATGAGAATATTTTTAGTCAAAAGTAAACTTTATTGTCATTCAGGCTTCACACAACTGTGCAAACTGAATGAAATTTTGTTTCTTCAGACTCAATGTGCAAAACATCACAAGAAGCATTACAACAGACATTACTACATCACAGCAAACCATTACAGACACAACACCCAAAACATTTTACGAATCTAAACAGTACATTATTGCACAGAATTTCAACAGTTGTCAGTATTACACAAGAAGGCTAGTTTCGCATCTGTTGGTTTATTGCACCAAAATGTGAGTTGAGACTAGTATTTGAGTTATTGAACAAAAATATGAGTTCTCATCAACTTAGATATATATGGTACACCTGATGGCCATCATCATGCATGTTATTAGTAGAGGTGAGCAGCCTGTGGAAAAAGCTCTTACTGAATCTGGTAGTTTTGTATCGCATACTGTGATACCTTTTGCCAGATGATAGGAAAGAAAACAGTCCATGAGCAGGGTGAGCGAAGTCCCTGACTATTTTAGTGGCTCTGCTGATACATTGAGACAAGTATAGGTCTTGAATACATGGAAGAAGGTTGTTTATGTCTTTATGTAGATAAAAAATACTTGTTCTAAAATATCTTTTATTATAGCTTTCTACCTAAGATATGCACATAAAAAGTACTGCCATAACTACTACTGTAACACTTTAACCACTCCCACCTATAGGGCCTCATTAAATAAAGGCCATGCCCCCCTCAAGCCCCCTTCATGGTGACTGATTAACAGTGAAGGCATGCCCATTTATTTGTGTATATAAGTCAGCTAAAAATCACTGCATGGTATACTCAGAACAACACTAGGAGGACGTTCACATCTGTATTTGTGCAAGACTGGGAAATAAAGGACTGCTGTTTGACTCAGCCTGTCTCCAGTGTCTATCTGTTCCAGCTATCTTCTTGCACTAAGAGGATCTTTTATCCGAGGATTTCCTCTGCTATATGTTGCTTGGTTTGTTAATGTGTATGCTTGTGTTTGTCAATGTTGTGTTGTGTATGTTTGTGTTTGTTTGACTTATTTGCAAGGTGATGGACAGGTCGACAGACGAGATCAGACAGGAGTCCCCGTGGACTATGATGTTTGCAGATGACATTGTGATCTGTATTGAGAGTAGGGAACAGGTGGAGGAGACCCTGGAGAGATGGAGATATGCTCTAGAGAGAAGAGGAATGAAGGTCAGCAGGACTAAGACAGAATATATGTGTGTGAATGAGAGGGAGAATAGAAGAATGGTGAGGATGCAGGGAGTAGAGGTGGTGAAGGTGGATGAGTTTAAATACTTGGGATCAATAGTTCAGAGTAATGGTGAGTGTAGAAGAGAGGTGAAGAAGAGAGTACAGGCAGGATGGATTGGGTGGAGAAGAGTGTCAGGAGTGATTTGTGACAGACAAGTACCAGTAAGAGTGAAAGGGAAGGTCTACAAGAGGGTAGTGAGATCAGCTATGTTATATGGGTTGGAGACAGTGGCACTGACAAAAAGGCAGGGGATAGAGCTGGATGTGGCAGAGTTAAAGATATTAAGATTTGCACTGGGTGTGACGAGGGTGGACAGGATTAGGAATAAATATATTAGAGGGTCAGCCCAGGTTGGAAGGTTTGGAGACAAAGCCAGAGAGGCAAGATTACATTGGTTTGGACATGTGCTGAGGAGGGATGCTGAGTATATTGGGAAAAAGATGCTAAGGGTGAAGCTACCAGGTAACAGGAAAAGAGGAAGGCCTAAGATAAGGTTTATGGATGTGGTGAGAGAGGACATGTAGGTGGTTGGTGTGACAGAGCAAGATGCAGAGGACAGAAAGAAATGGAAACAGATGATCCGCTGTGGCGAACCCTAATAGGAACAGCTGAAAGAAGATGATGATGCTTGTGTTTGTCATACCTTGTCTTTTTGTCGTTTAAAATATATTTTTACAGCTTCAACTCAGGACTGATACCTATAAGGAGTGCTTAGCCTTGACACTAAGGGAGTGATCACTAAAAGTCCTTCTCAGGACTATTTTAATCCAAAAGGTACCTGACCACAAAGGCCCTTTTAAGGACCAAATTGGACCCTGGTAGGACCCTGATCGAGCAACTGAGGCCTGAAACCATTAGGACTCACAGTCCTTCTGACTACAATGGTCCTTGTAAGGACCAACCTATTCATCATCCTCACAGTTCTTATCAGGTCTAAAAGTTTTCTTTTTAGGACCACAATAGTCCTTATCAGGGCTACAATGGTTCTTTTCAGGACCACCACAGTCCTTTCCAGGACCTCAATGGTTCTTTTCAGGACCACCACAGTCCTTTTCAGGACCTCAATGTTTTTTTCAGGACCACCACAGTCCTTTTCAGGACTTCAGTGGTTCTTTTCAGGACCACCACAGTCCTTTTCAGGACCTCAATGGTTCTTTTCAGGACCACCACAGTCCTTATCAGGACTACCAAGGTTCTTTTTAGGACCACCTCAGTCCTTCTAAGGACAACCGCATTCTTTCTTTCTCTGGACCACCAGAACTCAACAGTCCTTCTGAGGACTACAACGACAAAGCAACAGTGCTTTTTAGGGCTACACCTTCGGGCTCCTAGGATCTAGCCCTAAAAAGTCCTTCTGAGGACTTCAACCTTAGCAACGGTTTAGCTTGTTCCCAAAATACTAACCCTCTGGTCACCAGATATCAGAGATCTAAAAAGTGTTCTTCCATTTTATTTTTATACCCACTCCTAGAGCAGGCTACACTCTTGGAGTAGTTGATTCCTCACACTCAACTTGTTGCAATCTGTGTGAGTCTTGGAAACTGCCTGGGTTACCTGCACAGACACTGTAGATGATCCTTTGGGCATTACAGGCAACCTGACGGTTTGTAGAGTGGAAAACTTTTCTGTTGATGGACCTTCTTCCCTGTTCACCAGGTAGGGCTTTTATTTTTATCTGTGTGCAATCTATGGTTCCCAACATTTCAGGGAAGTGTTGCATAGAGTTGCTGCATGGTTCTTGCTCTGTCTTGTGGAGTGCGTGGGAAATGGATGTGATCCCATACATGTAGTAACACTGCAGTTAGAAAGTGATATAATATTCTTGAGGCTGACACATGTGACACCCCTAATACATCCCCTGTGGGTCTCTTGAAAGTACCAGTAGTTAGTATACATAATGCGAAACATAACTTTGTTACACTGGGATGGGTTCTGTTTGAGTTCCCTGGGGCCTGAGGTGGGGAGGCAGAGGTTGCAAATTTCCTTCAGTGTTTTCCTGTCCACCCTGTATTGCTCAGTAATTTGTGTGTCATGCAGTTCAGGGTAAGTCAAATGGGGTCTAAACACCCTTCTTCACCTAGCCCGAGGTCTGGCAGCAGCAGCACCCTGATTTAAAGTCTGTTGCATGAACAGCATAACAACAGCAACAGCAAACCCTACCATGTTTTTCTTGTTTGTTTTTTCAAGTGTAGTCATGCTGTATGCCAAAGAGTTTTGGTGCACAGGGAAAAAGCCTACACTGAGTGTACACAATTGCTTTGCAGCTTCCTGAATAGCTCCACCACATGACTGGTTAATTAGCATGTAGTTTGGCACATTATGCTGTCATTAGCATATTCTGCTGTTCGTCTTTGGTGGCTGTACATGTCATGTGGAGCTGTTTAATGAATACCAAATAGCACGCCAACACGATCAATATGCTCCGTGTAGGTGTTAATAAATCCAGCCCATTGCAGCTGTAATTTATTGTCTAAACACCCAATATTCGCAGAAATATCCACAAAGAGAAAATAAACTAGCTCAGCTGATGTCAATGTTTAATACTGGAGCTGCTTGTCTCCCAACTACAGTATGAAAGCTAGCAGCGCTCTCTTTCTGACATCTTGGTACAGTAATAGTAATATTAACCTGCTGTAACAGCCGTACCTGAAGGAAAAGATTAGTGTGTGTTCAGCATATCCACTACTTACGGAAACACCGGCATGCAGTGCTACAAAACACGATTAAGTTTTACAAAAAGAAAAAGATGGATGTTCAAGTTATCTCCTCAGAACAAAGTAATTATTCTAAACAGCACACCACCATACATAAAACCTCCCCAGAAATCTTACGGTGTAACAAACATCTTGCTTTTTTTTTTTACCCAAAATGCAACCATAATTCCAATAAGCAACAGAAATGTCAGTACATCAAAAGAAATAAGACTGCCAGTAGCATGGATTTAACTATTCAGTTTGACATGAAACTGCATCCACCATAATGTATTCTGATAGCATTAAGAGTATTGCTAAAACTATATCATTTCAGTGCAATTTTTTTGTCATGCTTGGCACTTTATTTCATGATATATTTCTGTGCAAGGAAAGTTGACAACAGTTTACATTCATAAGTCATGCTTTGAAAAATAGCCCCCCGAAACATAGCCATCAGTGCTGGGAGCAGCCAGAACTGCTACACTTATGGTAAAAAAATGTTGAGTGCTGGCAGATTGCATATATCTTTGGAATTACAAAAGAAGCGCGACATTTTCCTTGATTACTGTTCAGCGTCAGAACACTAGTAATTGTACACCCTTTTGTATAAAGACCCACCTCTGACTTGATTCATCTTTCAGGAAACAATTACACACTTTCAATATTTACAGAAGTGGCCACTTCAGGTAATGCAGATTCATTCACAGACCCCGGTAATTAAGTACATCATTGCTCCAACTCTTATAAAGTGCTCTAGAATTAGTTTGCCTTATACAACTGTAAAATCACTGTCACATATATGTTTTAACAGTTTGTGTGTGTTCATGCCAGATATAACAATGAACTCGAGAACCCCCCTTTTTATTTCAGACTTGCTTTTCTGTCTAGTCAACATCTGCTGTCCAGTGGTTGGGGATGATTTCTGACTGCCAAATGTCTTCCTCTGAAGATGCCATTCTTCTTTTGAGGCAAGTGAGCATTCCTGTGGACTCCAGACAGCAAAAATGTTACAGTTGTCATATGTCCCAGTAAAATAATCGGACCTATCTACCACAATACATTCAAAAGACGTCTTCAGTATAAGAGGAAATAGTTGTTTTGTTTCATTCTCAGACATATTTTTTTTACAATTTATTCATGTATATTTCAAAGTATTTAATTGGTAAATTCTGCTGAACATTTGCTGTTTCAAGTAGCTGTATGTGTATTAAGCTGAATACTCTTCAGTTTCCCACGTAACAATTGGCGTTGGTAGGGACACCCTCAGACTTAGGGTAAAATTTTGTAAGGCCCCCTTGTGTTTTACTCACAATAGATGGAGTCAGTGGACAGTGGCTGACAGGGAATAAGCGAGTATGCTAAATATTTAGTTGAAAATAGGTTCATAGGTATATAACAAGCTAACGACCACTAGAGCCCTTAAAAGCCTAGCCATGCAACCCAAATATGACCCACAGATGTGTTTTATATTTGATTTATAGGGGTGATTTACTGACTGCCCCTGAGCATCAGAGGCATTGGATCCAGACCACAGGTGAATTTCTGATACCCCATCCACTGGTCCAGGTTGCACTTAAATAGGGATAGAAGGAACTCTGCTTTACATGGTTGGGGAGCCTGTTCCAGAGAATAGGAATCCTATGAGAAACATATTTGCCTCTCCAACATGTCCCGTTTATGTTGCAAAGCAGAATATGCAAAAGACTCATCAAAACAGGGTTCATGGATTCCTTGTAGGCAAAGCAAAGATTGTTTCTCAAAAGTATGTATGATACCTAGTAAAGAGACAAGGCTTTGAGGTGATCAGCTTAGAATATTTTGTTTACACCCTGTATTCTTTTTGTAAGGAACCTTTGTGGACATTCCATTTCCTGCATGTGTCTGGTCAGGTACATACCAAAGGGGGCATTATACTCTTTGATGAGCCTGATAAGAGCCGAGTACAGTGGTATGATCTTTCTGGACCTAGATTCTATGTTCCTGCTTATAAACTGAACAATCTAGAAGACATTTCTTACTACCTTGGATACATGCTGGTCTAGTTCCCAGGTCCCTGACTACAGAATCTTTTTTTTTTTCAAAATATTTTATTAAGTTTTGCATGAAAAGTAAAAGACAACAAGTGACATAATCAATTTTTATGGTGTTTTATTAATGACATATTTACCCGCAGTGGCAGACTTCCCAAAAGGCACTATAATGCATTTCTTGCTATTGAGTTTTAAGACATGGCTTCAGTAGCAGCAAGCATATACGTATGACACCAAATGTACAGGCACAGAGGTTTCTGGATTTTGTAAACACAAACTTCCTGGACCAGACTGATAATACACTAACCAGGGGTGCAACCATACTGGATCTGGTCCTCACTAATATGGCAAAGTGCTGCACACCCCTTAATGTAATGTCTTCCCTGGTAAGGTCAGACCACAAAATGGTCTCCTTTGAAGTAAAAATAAAACCTGGATGCCAGCTAAACCTGGAATATTCAGGAACTACTCTAAGGCTAACCTGGCAAAATTTCAAGCTCCCATAAACCCTGAGAACACTGCTGCCTATGCAGAACTGTTAACAGAAACCCTGTACAAGCATGTTAATAGCTGCAGAGGGGCAACTGTACCCATCAGGAAAAAGTGCAGAATTATCTCAAAAAACAAGCCACCCTAGTGGAATCACAAAATCAATAGGCTGTATAACAGGAGGAAGAAAATCATGGCAAAAATTAGGAGGTGCAGAATGCAGCAGGATAAAAGCACTCTCATCAAACTAAACAAACAACTCTGAGGACAAATAAAGTCTAACAAAGCTAAATTTGAGGTAAATTCGGCCTCCCAGGCCAAGAACAACCACAAAGCATTCTTTAACTGTGTCTGCAATGTCAAAGGGAATACACAGTTGTATGCAGCGCTCATTGTAGATGGAGCTACCTATACTGAGCCAGAAGATATAGCAAACCTACTGGATATAGGACAAGGAAAGAAAAAGAGATTTAATGCGGCACAATATTTATGCAAATGAGAAAGTGAAACAATCAATACAAAAGAGCAGCACCAAAGATATTTGAAGAGAAATACAGACAAAGGCATCTGGACATAAACAATTTTGCAATACAAAAAATAAGAAAAAGAGGAAAAGTAGAAAAAAGATAAGTAACGGGAAAGTTAAAGAAACAGAAACTGAGTTTATGGATTACCTGCAAAGTGAAGGATTTAGTGTAGAAAATCTAACTCGGATAATATCACAGCAGGATAGCACAATGGATCCCCAAATTAAGGAGAAACCAATGCATCGGGAAACATCTGCTAAGTTGCCATATGAAGATACTTTGGAGCCTTTCATAGGAAAACAGTACAAATGTTCAGATGGAGTCGGACAGTAACAGGAAACTGTGGCAAATCAGACATAGTCAACGTTGTGCAGTGATAGGCCAGTGAACTCCCATACGAAAGAGCAATGGATGACGCAGGGTGAAACCGAAGAGAATGTGGCACAGGAGGAAGCTCTGGAACTTTTTCTACAAGCCCACAGAAAATAGCAAAGAATGTGCCCTCAGTTTAGAAGAAAATGATCTAAGAGAAGACTTGCTTGATTTAATAGAAATGGGCAGACATATTAAGATCAATGAAAGAAACAGCATACAGAAAGTCAATAAAACCCAAAAAGTTAGAAGTCTGATAAAAGAAACGAGCACAGTAATTAGAACAATCCACAGAGATTAATGTGATATAACAGAAGTAAATAGGATATATTACTGTGTAGCTAAACTCTTACCACAAAAACACAGGGTAGTATGGGAAAAAAGGGGAGGAATTGAATGCCATCATGGAAGTATTGAATAGAGAAAACTATAAAGCAATTAACACAAGACGTGTCACTGTTAGAAGAGTATAGAAGAGGGAACAGAAAAACAAAATACTTAGAAAGATAGACGTGAAAAAAAGCAATGAGCAGTATCAGAACAGATCAGGATCAGTCATGCACTATCGCAAATAAACTAAAAATCTCAGCACAAGCAGAAAAACGTAGAAGATATGCAGATAAATATAAAGAAAAAGTAGAAAATAAGCAATTTACTGATGACCCAAACATTTTTATAGAGAATTGGGAAACAGGGCGAAAGGAATGGAAACACCACCAAAAAAGAAGAAATAGATACATTTTGGAAAATATCTATGAAGATCCTGTGGAACATAACAAAGATGCTAAATGGATAGAAGAAGTAAAAGAAAGAATAAGAAGTTTAAATGTACAGGACATGAAATGGGATGAAATAACTGCCTGAGAGTGTGAAACAAAGTTAAGGTAACTTCTGGCTAAAAACATTAACATCTTTACATGAAGATTTAGCCATGAGTAAGAATGCACACTGGCCAGACACCATCTTCGTTAACAACAGGAAAAACAATATTACTACTTAATAGCAAACCTGTGATCTATCTAAACCCATTGACCAATAACCTGCCTTCCGACGACAGTGGAATTGATGCCAACAGAGTTTATAGTATTTTAGAAGAAAACTCAATCATAGCAATAGAATAAAAGGGTAATAAAAGAAAGTCATATGGAACAAAGGATCATTTGTTGTTAAATGAAGTCATAATGAAGAACTGTAAAAAGGGGAAGAATTTACGTATGGCAAGGGTAGACTATAACAAAGCATTTGACAGTATCCCACATTTATGGATAAAAGATTGCTTAAAAATGTATAAGATACACCCTGCACTGATCGATTACATTACAGCGACCACAAAACGGTGTCAAACCACTTTGCAGTTAAGCCATGGTAAAGGACAAATTATTATTCCAGGGATAAAACTTCAAAGGGGGATATTCCAGGGTGACTCTCTGTCACTGCTATTTTGTCTTACCCTTAACCCATTAAGTTGTCTACTTAAAAAATTAGGTCACGGCTACAGTTTGGCTCCCAGAATTAAAACAAAGTGCAAAGACTTCTCATCTTGTTTTCGTAGATGATTTAAAACTGTATAGTTCATCAGATGAGGAACTGAAAGCACAACTCTAAGTGGTCAGAACTTTTTCACATGATATAAGAATGTCATTTGGTCTTGCAAAACCAGCCTTTAAAGCAGGAAAAATGCAACACCAAAAAAAAAAAATAAAGCTATCAGTTTGGGACAGGAATGTGATATAAAAGAACCTGAGCAAGAGGGAGTGTATAAATATTTGGCAATTGATGATACATCAACAATAAAGCATAAACAATTGTGAATAAAACTTAGTAAGACATATTTTAGAAGACTTTAATCCTGAAAACAGCATTGACATCTAGGAACAAAGTTCAAGCTATAAACAAGTTTGCTCTTCCTTTCCTAACTTATAGTTTCGGAGTGATTGACTGACCCCAAAAGTTGTTGGATAAGTTGGACAGGAAAACAAGAAGGATGCTTCATGCTCATCAAATGATTTATAAAAATCAGTGCATACCAAGATTATATAGTGCTTGTTCTGAAGGCGGTATGGGCCTCCTCAAAATTGATTACATGTTTATTTCTGCAATCATGGGACTGCATACATATCTGCTGACCTCACAAGACCCAAATGCAGTGAAAGTTTTGAAGCATGAGGAGAATAAGTCTAAGATGACTTCCCTGCTTAGTTTAGCAGAAGCATATCGACATCAAGCGGGAATGGAAATCAAATCACTAGTAGATAAAAATCAGGCAGCAACTCTATGTGCCAAAAAACAAAAGAAGGAATATAAGATAAAGGATCAGATGAGAAGGCAAGAAATGTGGAAAAGGCATAAATATAGTTGCAAGGAAAGAAAACTCTTGGAACAACCTCATGTTGATCGGGCTCGAAAGCAAGAATGGTTAAGAAGAGGTGAATTTAAATCAAAAATGAATGATTAATATTGGCAGCATAAAACAGATGACTATGTACACATTGGTTTACAAAGTCCATTGAACATGTGGGAGAAGCAGACAAATGTACCTTTTGTAAAACAGAATTGGAAACAGTCTCTCATCTTGTTGCTGGTTGTGATATGCTAATGGCAGAAGGACTGTATACTAAAAGGCATAATAATGTTGCAAGACTGTTGCACTGGGGATTGTGTAAGCATAATATTACGGTAGCTGAAAAACACTGGAAACATGAGCCACAGATCATCATAGAAAATTATGACGTTTATATCACATGGGATCACCCATTACCAACAGTTCAAAAAAATTGATGCAAGAAAACCAGACATAGTAGTCCATGAAAAGAAGACAAAAGTAGCATTGATCACTGAAATTGCTATTCCCAGTTACTACAGCGTCTTACATACAGAGAAACACAAAGTCATAAAATACCAGGATTTGCAGGCAGAAATGAAGGCAATGTGGAAGGATACCCAGATAGTTCCAGTAGTAGTAGGAGCAACTGTAAAATGACCAAAATACTCCTTTTCCTCACGCCAAACAGGACTAAGAACCAGGGCAGGCAGCAGAAACCAGGGAGAAACAACTGTCAAACAATCCATTTTATTACTAAGCACCTTCCTCCCTTACTAAACCTAGACATGGGACTTCATCAGAAACTGGATAATGAGGTAGAATGGCTATTTAGAGTTAAAAACACAAATAAAATAATAATAATAGTAATTCCAAAAATCGATCAAAATGAAATTTTAAAAGACTGAAATACCTAAGAAATCTATGTTTCAAATATTTTTGGGCTGCCTCAGTGGTTCAGCAGTTAGCACTGCCACCTCACAGCAAGAGGCTCTCCGGTTCAATTCTCAGCTGGGGTGCCTTCTGTGCTGATTCTGCATGTCCTCCCTGTGGTCATGTGGGTTTCACCCAGGTGCTCCGGTTTCCTCCCACATCCCAAAGACATGCTGTAGGTGGATTGGACACTCTAAATTGGCCCTAGGCATGAGTGCGTGCATGTGTGTGCCTTCTGTGGAAGGTTGGGTGCCAGGCTGGCAACTCGACACCATAAAACTCCATTGCCAATTATGAGTGGACATGTGATCCACTGTGGCGACCCCTAACTGGGAAAAAGACGAAAGAAGAAGAAGAATTTTTATTTCTGTTTTTAGTACTACCTATTTTAGCAACAGTTCTTATGCCAATGGCTTTCATGAATTATTTAAAAAGTGTTGCAACGTGACTTGCTTAATATTCATTACATGACTCTGTGATTGATGTTTTTAAACTTTAAATAGTTGTCCTACCTTGTTATCCAGTTTTACTCTGATGAAGTCCCATATCTAAGTTTAGAAAGGGACAAAAGTGCTTAGTAATAAAGTGGATTGTTTGACAGTTGTTTCCTCCTGTTTTTTGCTACCTGTCCCAGTTCTTAGTCTTATAAATAAGAATTTACAATCATACTTAGATATGTTACCGATACATGCAACTCCGTACGAATTGCAGAAGGAGTCACTACTGGGAACATTGTGGGTGCTGCAAAGGGAATTTCTAGCTAACATCAAAAATTAAAATAATACTAATTTCATGAACTTTAATCATACTTTGACTTAGAAATGGGGTTCATTCTCATCATGGTATTGGAAACCCAAAAGACATGGAGAAATTAAAAAGAGATGCTAGAAGATATAGCAAACCTACTGGCCAACAAATTCAGCTCCAACTTTACCCCTCTCTCCCCCTCAACCTTCCCTTAGGAAATACCATCAAATATAATTCCCCCTGCAATCATTAGGGAACAGGTCCTTAACACACTCTCTAAAACCAAGAACACTGCATCAATGGGCCCAGACAATATTCCAGGATGCCTTATAAATAGCATGAAACATGACCTATCAGGCCTTCTGGGATTGCTATTCAAATGTAGCCTCCAAACAGGCTTCATGCCTCATGAATGGAGAACAGCAACAGTCATCTCTTTGCACAAAGGTGGGCCATCTGCAGATCCTGGAACCTACAGACCCATAAGTCTCACTAGTCTTATGTGCAAAGCCATGGAATGAATTATCATGGAAATGATCGATAATGATAAAGTAAACTTCTAGACACTGGACCCAACCCAGTTTGTTTTCATCGAGGGCAAGTCATGCCTACTCAACCTGGTGGACTTCTTTGAGAAGGCCACCAAAGCAATGGATGTGTGCAAAATAGTTCACACTGCCTACCTTGACCTGGCCAAGGCATTTAACAAAACACCCCACTCAGGCATTGTTGACAAACTCAAGAGTTTAGGTACAAACCCAAATGTCACCCAATGGATAGCCAGCTGGCTCATAGACAGGACCCAGGAGGTTAGAATTGGGGAGTCCATCTCTACAAAGAGGCCAGTCATGAGTGGAGTCCATCAGGGAACAGTCCTTGGGCCGGTCCTTTTAGGCATTTGCTTCACTGAAGTCAAGGGCAATGTCAATAGTCTCTGGCTGATTAAATTTGCAGATGATTGCAAATTAGGAGCTGTCATTGAATCCGACACTGATACAAATGTTTTCCAGTAAGGGCTGACACAGACAAATAACTGGTGTCAGAGCCATGGACTAAAAGTAAATGCCAAGAAATGTATAATAGTAGCCTTCGGGAAGTCATCCAAGTCTGGTAACAATATTATTGAGAACACATCCCTTAGAGTTGACCCAGTAGTCAGGGATTTAGCGACATACATAGACAGCAATTTAGCCTTTGACTGTCACTTGTCTACACTAGTGAGGAAATCATTCTATGTTGCCCAACTTATAAACAAAAGTATGGCATCTAAGTCCAAGGAAGTCATTGCCCCTCTGTATTCAGCATCCATTAGACTTATCATTGAGTACAATGCCCCATTTAGCATGTCCCTAACCAGGCATATCCAACAACTGGAACATTCACAGAGGTTCCTCACTGAATGAATACAGGACATCAGTAAAATGTCCTATCCAGACCGTCTCAAGGCCCTATCCCTGTATTCTGTCTCCTTTAGGCTTTTGAGGGGAGAACTCTGCCTGGCCTACAGGGCATTGTCAGATCCCACTCTGATGGACCTCCTACATATCCACAAAACAAATAGTACCAGAATTACCCATTCTAAAGACTTGGACCATGTGTGTGATATAAATACAACCTGCTGGAGAGACAGGTATGTATACCAGAGACTACCCCATCTCTGGAACAGGCTCTCTATCCATGTGAAGCAGAGTTCCTCCATTACCCAATTCAAGTGTAACTTGGACAACTGGATGGAGAACAGGAAATTCATCCCTGGTTTGGCACCTATGTCTGTAATGGACACAGGCAACCCGTAAATGGTTCATCTCCCAGGTCCCTGCTTAGACTTATCAAGGGTACCAGAACTTGTCAGAGATTTGGTATGCATGGCTAGGCTTAAAAAGGCCCTTCTGGTTGTTAGCCTAGTAAACACCTATGAATTTATTAGACCTTCCTGAAGGGTGTTCTCATCTTGGGAGGATTCAATGACTGCTCCCAGTTTGCAATCATCTGCAAACCTGGTTAGACAGACGCCTTTGACATTGGCTTTGATATCCTAGAAGTAGATGCCAAAGAGGAGTGGTCCTGGCACAGAGCCCTGGGGGACTCCTCTGGTGACTAGTGTCTTTCTGGAGGTAGCCTCACTGATCCTAACCTACTGGATCCTTTCAGTGAGCCATCTAGATTTCCAGCATGTTATAAAGGGGTTTATACCTAGTTCAGTAATTTTGCTGACAATGCCCTAGTCGGGTATAGTATCAAATGCCTTAGCCAGATCTGGGTAGGCAGTATGAACCATTTTCAACTCATTCATTGCCTTAGTGACCTTTTCAAAGAAGTCTGCCAGATTCAGTAAGCATGACCTTCCTTTGACAAAGTCAAACTGGGATGGATCCAGTGTGTGGAGGTCTCCTATATCCTTGTTGATAATTTCCATGATAATTCTTTCCATGGCTTTGCAAATTAAATTAGTCAGACTAATGGGTCTGTAATTTCCAGGATCTGTTGAAGGTCCTCTCTTATGAAGGGGGATGACCATCACAGTCCTTCATTTACATGGTACAAAGCCTGCTTTAAGACTATATTTAAATAATGACTCCAGCAGTCCTTATATAAGTATATTAGACTATTCAGGAAGCGTTCTGGGATGTTATTGTGGTCCAATGAGGTCATGTTCATGGCTTTAGTGAGTGCAGCCAGTACATTGTCCTTAGTTATAGTTGGAGGGGGTTATGTTTGAGGGTATTAATGGGGGGATGGTTGGGGGTGAGGGGGGGGGGTCCATTAGTGCACTCCAGGGAAGTAATGGAGAGGAACTATATTTTACTCACTGCATAATACACTGTCCCCCTTCCCTTGATTCATGCCTTGGCTCTGTGTATTCTGGAATTCTTACACTGTTTTTTAACATCTTAAATCCATTGAAAGACTGTTCCAGGCATGCATTGTTTTTTTCAGAAAAATACTTATGTATGTTGGTCCTCAGCAGTCTTATCTTTAAGCAATAATCCATGACTGTATATGGGTATGTCAGAATTTACCCATGGTTGGTGTGGTTTGATTACAAGGGCGAATCCATGCACAGGAGTGAATTATTACTATTATGCAATGACATTATTTAAGAAAGAAACTGCTTACCTTTCTTAAGTGATGTGTTTGTATAAGGGCACTGTAATGTTCCTATATGTTCTTCCTCGTTTGCTGATGTACAACGCATGCATATCGGATTTACATTTCCATGTTTGTACAACACATCAGTGCAGTGTAGGAGAAGTAATGGAGAAATGAGAATCTTCATTTTTCTTGTTTTATTTTTCCCAGCTGACATACTGTTAATGCAAGAAATTTGGACCAAGTCCAACATAATGGAATGACAAACTCCCGAAAACAAGGACAGATTTTAAATATTGCTCTGATAAACTTAGAAAGTTCCTAGAATAAGTTTTCTGTTCGGGTGCATTTCTGGAAGGATATGAAGCCTGAACATGAAATGTCTGTCATTATTTTATGAGTTGAATCTCCA
This sequence comes from Protopterus annectens, assembly GCF_019279795.1. Lineage (NCBI taxonomy): Eukaryota > Metazoa > Chordata > Ceratodontiformes > Protopteridae > Protopterus > Protopterus annectens. The sequence continues at coordinate 151,086,282 of NC_056746.1, forward strand.
GTAGATTGCCAGAAAAATACAATTTTTATGAGGAACAGAGCAAAACTGAGGCAAAAATCTGGACCCTCTGCAAACATCTGAGCAGTTGAAAGGTACCACAGTCTGCAAGATTTTAGGAGGAACAGAACAGAAATACAAGGAAAATCACATACGTTTTTGTTTCTTTAGTTTGATCACATACGTTTTTGTTTCTTTAGTTTGAAGAGCATTCCTGATTTTTTTCTTGCATTTTGTTCTGTCCTCTAAGGATATGTCAGTAGAAGAGTCTGGCCACTCAATGGTACTTCAGTGGACAGACTTTTTTCTATTGGTGTGTGCTCGATTTACAACAGGTGCATGTTTTTGAATGGTATGAGCAATTATTGTATAATTATCTTTATACTGTATTATCTTACCAATGTTCATTTATTTCCTAACAGCAAAAACATAATACATTCAGTAGCATTACATACACGTTTCCCATTACGCATTTCATACATATTGACATAAAATACTTATTATGTCAGCTATTGCAGAAGCATTTTTTTTCTGTTTTGTTAGAATGCATAGTAAAGACTTGTTCCATGAGAAAACTGATCAGATTCCAAGTCTGTCATACCACTTTGCCAGTGTCACAAAATGTGTTATAATGCTTTGATGACAAAGGCAGATCAGTATACCAACATCTGAAACACAGGCACAACACGTACCATGAATAAAAGATAAAAACAAAAGTATGCTCAGTTATTAGAAACTGCCTAACTTTAAACAAAACAACCCAGATCAACGAATCAGCACAAAACTGGAGGAAAATAAATATCTTAAAACAAAATTTAAAACTTAAAAAATACATCCAAAAATCAGAATGTCTTGCACTATAAAAATAAAATCTATTGTAACAAGTTTTACCAGGAAATTATACTACAAGAGGTTTTTATGAATAATCTTGGCCCCTCAAGTTTAAAGAGACCTCGGAGGCATAAACGCACGCAACTCCACCACACATAGTCTATACACGTGTCTCACAGCCACTAAGGCCTAAACATAAACCAAACATATTAGTCATAGGAGACTCCATTGTGAGACACACAGATGTGCCCCTCACCAGGTTGGATAAGGAAAAAGTCAGTTACTTGTTTGTCGGGTGCCAGAATCCACCATATCACCAATGCACTCAAGTCTCTCAACAGGTACTGTTATGATTCTGTCATAGTCCATGTGGGAGTGAATGACTTGAGACATACTTCCCTGGACTATATGAAGAGAGACATGCTCGAGTTCGCTGAGTATGTGTCCCATGCAGGTATGTCCCTAGCCTTAAGCAGCATTCTACCGTCACCTAGAATAATGCCTCAATACAAACAGAAAATGACTGACTTTAACAACTGGCTTAGTTTCTGGTGTCATTCAAAGGGGATCCAGTACCTGACAGCCTGGGATGACATGTTTGGCAAGCCACGATGCTTTGTCACAGACAGTCAGCACCTGTCTCCCTTGGCTTCAGGCTCTTGGCAAAGGCTCTTGCCTCCCCCATAGTGCCTTTTTTAGGCAATGCCATTAGGTCAAAACTACCAACATGAAAATGTCATCAAAATGTAAATTAAAGGTCTTGCTGCTAAACGCTAGAAGTCTAAACATGAAACTGCACTCATTGCAAGCATTCTTAACCCTGGAAGAAGCTGACATTTGTGCAGTCACAGAAACCTGGTTCAAAGCTGCAGAGAGCACCCTAGCCATACCAGCAGGGGCGGCTCGTGCTATTGGACTGCAGGACTTCAGCCCTCCCAGCTGTAAAATAAGACAAATTAAATAAAATATAAAATAAAAATAAAAAGAAAATAATAAAATAACCATGAGTCCCGGAACATCGCGCATGTGCACTCGCAACATTTCCGATATTCAGACTGCTGGTGAACCCGTCTGGAGCATGCGCACAGAATCCAGACTGTCTCCAACAGCAGTCTGGATTACAAAGACAACATGCACATCTACATTTTCCCAGCAGTCTATGCAGTCAGAACTGCATAGACTGGAAGGGGATCGGACTGCAACATCCACAGGCAGGGTGGTCTCGTGGGACAGCTAGTACGAGCCTTAGGTGCTCTCGCAAGAAGGGCTTGCCTATTACATGGATTAACAGCTTGGTGACGATGGAGCTTGCTGCTTTTGACGGACTTTGCAGTAAGTGTGTGTGTGTGTATGTGTGTGTGTGTGTGTGTGTGTGTGTGTGTGTGTGTGTGTGTGTAATGCCCCAGTTGCTACATGGTGGTGGGTAGAGAATAAGGCTTGAACCCTGTACCTTGGGGCCAAATGTCAAGAGCCTGAATTGCCTACCCACCACCATTTGTAAAAAAAAATGCAGATTTTTGCCTCATATTTGTTCTGTTCCTCATAAAATCTGTGTTTTCTGTATTTTTGTTTCTCAACACAGCCAGTTGTACAGTGGTGCAGTGGTACTATTGTTGCCTAACAGCTACAGGTTGTCTGGTTTGATTTTTGGATGAGGTGCCTTCTATGTGGAGTCTGCATGTCCTCCCTGTGTTTGTGTGGGTTTGCTCTGGTGTCCTCTCATCTTACAAAGACATGTCTGGAGTGTTTCTTCTTTTGCCAAAAATTGGCTTTTGTTTCAAATCAGACTTTCCTGGTTAACAAATGTTAAATAAATAAAAATGACAAGCACTGGAATTTCAGACTTCATATTCTTCAGAAAGTACATGGTAACACAAAACCTATTATTATAGCACATTTCTAAGTTTATAAGATGGATATTTGAAATTTGTCCCTATTTATGGGACTGTATTCCCCCATTATTGGCTTTGTCTAGGTTTTTTGTGCTAAGGTTGTGAGCTATGGTGATAACTGAACTCACTGAATATGTTTGGGGGCTGTATTCCTGCATTACTGACTTTGTCTGTGTTTTTGCTAAGAGGTTGAGAGCTATGGTGAGAACTGAATTCACTGAATATGTTTGGAGGCTGTATTCCCCCATTATTGGCTTTGTTCAGGTGTTTTGTGCTAAGATGTTGACAGCTATGGTGAGAACTGAATTCACTGAATGTAGCCATTTAAGTTTCAGTCTTCCTCTTTCATAAAATAGATGACTGATTTGGCATAGTGGTATGTTGCTCTGACTGTTTTGCACAGGGTCCTGGGTTCAATGCTTGGCAGTGAAATGTATGGTGGTAACACAGCATTTTATTCTAGCAACTTTCCAACATTATACAAGCAATGTTTAAAATGTGTCCCTGTTTTTTGGTCTTTTGACCCCCCCCCCTAAATGTTGGCTTTTTCCAGATTTCTTGTGCTGCAAAGTTCAGAGATACAACTGAGTGTCAAGTAGATTTTACAAGAAGCTGAGAGCTGCAGGGGAACAAAAGTTTAGTGATGCTTATGCTGAGTCTGCTTGCATTGTTAATAGCATAACAGGTAGTGTACTTGCTTTTGATGCAGAAGGCTGTGGATTCTACTCCCACAGTAGGTAGCTGCATTGCTGATACTGTACTGTATTGTAAAGGGGGTGGATGCTGCAGTCCTTTTTGGTGAAGATACCTAGTAACTCTGAACCTATCAGTTTGCCATCCATTCCCTATTGTAATATTACTAGCTTATCATTTTTTAATGAAATATAGGCAATTTATTCCTCAAGGGCAACAGACACTTTATTTGTAGATGAAACAATGACATATAAAGTTGTTTGCTAGCAGCAACCTCTTCATTAGTTACAGATTTCTTTAATGTGGAATTATTTAGATGACGTTTACTTCTTCAGAGATTGTGCATATTTACTGATACTGGTGGACTGTAGAAGTTTGAGTAGACTTTTATGATAGAAATGTTCTGAATTGGGTAGTTGTCATTTGTGCATTTATTTTGTTTCATTGTTTACTGGAAGAATGTTCAAAACAAATTTAAAACGCCTTCTACAGCTGTACTATATTGTACAAGGAATATAATTTAATAAAATCAGAAAGGAGCATCAAAGACCACATGTATGTTTCATGTGCAAGGGGCCTATGATTTGAAAACAGCTCAAAGTTAATCTTTATCTGTCACTGGCAAAATGTATTTTCTTTGAATGTGGGTTTCAATGCTGTTTCAATGAATGTGAGTTTCAAGGGCAGAGAAGTTTTAATGCTAAGTCTGTTTTCATTGTGAGATTGCATTGCTTTGTTTAGCAGATGTCTTAGTGTTTGTGCTGTAAAATGCAAAATAAAACTTTCAAATGAAGTCCAAATCATCCAAGTAAAGCAATATGCACATTAGTGTTTATGGTGAATGGGGTGAAATAGCCAAGTAATGGTTCATTGGAATAGCTGAAGGGGGGAGGCTCCATTCGACCATGATGTGAGGGGGAAGAACGGCAAACTCAAAGACAGCCCCAGCTGAACTATACCTCTCAACTGTCCAGATTTTTACAGAATGAATAGATTTTTGCTTCTTATTTTTTGGTTTGTTCCTCATTAAATGTGTTGATTTCTGGCAAATAATTTAGGAATTAAGTCACTAAATAATGACAGACACTGAGTTTCAGACTTCATAACCTTCAGAAAAATGCATGCTAAAGCAAGACCTGTTATTCTATCAACTGTCTCAGTTTATACAACAATTTGTACTGTTTATAAGTATATTTGGCCTTGTCCAGATTTCCTGCATTAACAGGTTGAGAGGTATGTGCAAATAAATTGCTTTAAAGAATTAGGCATATCCAAACCTCTGAACTGTCCCCAATTTTGGCTCAAAATGTTGCTCTTCCCCTAATAATCCCACCGCAAAATGGCAATTTTGGAAGAAAACGTGGAGGGTTTACAATTAAGAAATAACTGTAATAATCAGAGTTATAGATTACTTTTATTTCAGAAATACATGCAGATTCTTTTATTTTGTCAGCTGCTCATGTTAGCCTGAACAATCATATAAGAGCACTAGTGAAATCCTCCAAAGCAAACTTCGATTCCAAACTGGCCACATCCACTAAAGACAATCATAAGGCTTTCTTCACATATGTCCGCAATCTCAAGGGAGGCATCCAGATCTGCTCAGAACTGGTGGTCAAGGACACCACATAAACAAACCCTGCAGATATAGCCAACCTGCATGGCAGACAGGTTCAGTGAAAACTTCACTCCTCTGTCCCCATCAGTAAAGTGGGACATCACCATTACCTGCCCCCCTCCCCTTATCTCTAGGGAGGAAGTCATCACTGCCCTCCCAAAGGCAAAAAATACAGCCTCCATGGGACCCAATAATATCCCAGGCTGCATCCTACATGAACTCAAGCAGGAACTTGCAGCACCATTAGGCACCCTATTCAACCAAAGCCTGAGTACCGGCTTCATCCCAGCTGAGTGGAGAACAGCTACTGTCATCCCTTTGCACAAAGGTGGAGCGTCCACTGATCTAGGAAATTACAGACACATCAGCCTAACTAGCCTGATTCGCAAGGCCATTGAGCGGATTAAAATTGGATCTCATTAACAAGGACATTAACAACCTCCAGACACTTGATCCCACACAGTTTGGTTTTGTCAAGGGGAGGTCATGCCTGTTAAATTTGGTCAACTTCTTTGAGACAGTCACCAAGGCCATAGACGAGGGTAAGATGGTGCATACCGCCTAACTTGACCTGGCCAAGGCCTTCGATACCATTCCTCACTCAGGTATAATAGATAAACTCTCTCAACTAGGCATCAATCCATATGTTACTAGATGGGTAGCAAACTGGCTCACTGATAAAATCTACCTAGTCAAAATAGAGGAACCACCTCAAGTAGTAGACCTTTAACAAGTGGTGTCCCCCAAGGATCTGTCTTGGGGCCTCTGCTGTTTGGGATATACTTCTCAGAGGTGCAGACCAAATCTAGTGGGCTATGGCTGACCAAGTTTGCAGATGACTACAAGCTGGGTGCTGTCATCAATTCCCCTAATGATATGGATATCCTCCAAGAGGGTCTCACCCAAATAAATGACTGGTGCCAGAAACACGGCCTCAAACTGAATGCCAACAAATGTATTATCATCCCTTTTGAGGAGAATGATGTTCCCACAAATTATCATACTGATAATAAGGCACTAAGCATGCAATCAGTGGTAAGGGACTTGGGAATCCAGGTTGATAGCAAACCTACTTTTGACCACCATATTGCCTCCGTTGTATGGAAAGCTTTCTACATGGCCCACCTCATTAGTAAGGGTATCTCAACCAGGGACAAGGTGGTCATAACATCCCTGTATTCTTCCCTTACAAGACCAATTATTGAATACAATGTCCCTTTTGACTTGTACCTCACAAACCACATGCAGCAGTTGGAGAGACCACAGAGATTCCTTGCCCAGAGAATCCAGGGCCTCAAACATCTACCCTACACAGATAGGCTAAAAGCTTTGTCCCTCTACTCAGTCTCCTACTGACTCCTCAGAGGTAACCTGTCTGACATACTCTCAGTCTCCGCCCTGATGGGACTACCACATATCCACAAGTCAAGCTCCACTCAAGTAACCTGCACATGAGACCTCAACCTGGTCTGTGACATCAATAGGACTTGCTGGTGGGACAGATTTCTGTCCCAGAGACTCCCCGTTTTGTGGAATAGACTCCCTCTCCATGTAAAGCAGAGTACTTTATTAAACTTTTTTAAGTACAACCTGGATAACTGGATGGGGAACAGAAAATACACCCCTGGGATTCCACCTATGTCCCTGCTGGACAGTGGCATAGGGTGCTGACCTGTTGAAACATGGGTTAAATTCTTGACTAGGCTTGTAAGGGCCTCAGGGCCAATAGCCTACTAACTTCCTATGATTCCTATGATCACAAAGTCCCCTCTAAAAGTAAAATCTGAGGCAAAATCTGTTGTAGTAGCAGTAACACTCTTATTATGTCATCTTTCTGCCCTGCATTTTGCTTCAGATGTACCTTTTATAGTTCTTCCTCAGCTTATTGCATAATTGTGGAAACAAGTACAGTTTACCTTTTTATCTCTGACCACCCTTAATGATAATCTATTTTCCTGTCTCTGTCTTACACATTAAATATATTGGAGCTGTCTACCATGGTCTGGCTGCTCAGGTGACATGGGATTCTGTATTGCCCTACAGAAGGGATTTTCTTCCTTTCTAAACCTGTGTGGTAATGTGTAAGCAGCTGTTCTTTTTCAGGGGGCATCACAACAATTATTATCACTTTTGATTGTTTCCCATAACCATAATATCCCTTTACTTTTAATGCTTCTAAACATCACATATAATTGATTTTAAAGATAAATGCTCATGTTCTATAAATAACTCCTTAAGTTTATTTTTTTCTGCAGTTAGTAAATAAATATTCTGGGAAGTCTCCACAAACTATGTGCATGTCTGACCTCTATGGTGAGACAGAAATTTACGTTTGAATTTCCATGTACTGCATCCAGCTTGCAAATAATGTTAGCTGAAATAGGTCTAGCTGTAAAACTAAATGCTTGACAGAGCAATAAATATTTTCCTTTCCACCTACTGTTTGCTTGTATTGAGCTAGGTCTCTCCTCTCTATCTTCGTAAGTTACGGAAATATTTATTTCAACTTTCAGTCTATTTTTGTGTCACTGTATCCTACCTCTGATCTGAAAAGGAAGTTCTGACCTAGTTTATTCTGTTCTTCCTGAACTGATTCACAGCTGAAGCTTATTTAAGTGCATGCTGGGTTTGCTGGTCTTCAATTTTACGTTTCTATTTAATGTGTGACAGGCACAGAGGAAGGCCTCCTGTCTATAACATCAATGAACAAGGTTTGAATCCCATCCCAGAAAACAGAAGTCAGCTAAGGCATGAGAATATTGAGAAAGTGGAAGTCTGCAACTGTAGAGCTCCCACAAGGCAGCTGTGGGGTGCTGGGGGAGTTGGTGCGCAATCACTGACAACAGTATGACTCCATCAATCCCCTTGATCGCCTCACCAGCCCCAGACATGGGTCAGATTGAGTCGAGGGGGGGGGTTACGTTAGGTCCCACAGATATGGCGAGCAAAGAGAAAATCTGGTGTCAGCTGATGTTCAGCCACAGGGAGGAGAAAAATAAAAGAAATGCATAATGAAGAATGTGAGGCTTAAGCCCCATAATAGTCTTTTATTATGTATTTTCTAATTTTGTGTTAGATGTTAAATCTGTTGATGGTGAAACACCATTAATGAAGTAATTTATGAAAATAACATGGACAAAAATGAAGTTATGTACTTACCATAACGTTCCATGTGTCTTGTCCATCATGACCTTTATTCTCACTGATGGATCGGATCCAATGTGTAGGATCCATCTCGGCCTTTACAAAAGCTCAAGAACTTCAGCAAAGCTCATAGGCCTTCTTCCCTACCCATAATGTGGTTCCCTAACTTCCTGAGATCTTGTTTGCCCATCCAGAAATTATAAGGAGAGCCATAAATGTGTAATATCAGAAAAGAAAATACAGTAGCAATTGTTACAGAGGGTCAAGGTTAGCATTTCTGAGACTATGTAGATCCTATATCCAATGTCCACTCCATCTCCCAGGAGATCTGGTAAGGGGGCATGGAGGGTGGGTTGTGAGAATAAAGGTCAAGATGGACAACATACATGGAAAGTTATGGTAAGTACATAACTTCTTTATGTGTTGTTGTCAATCTTGTCTTTATTCTCACTGATGGGACTGTGTCCCAAGCAACCTAATTCCTTGGTGGTTCATGGCGGAATATTCCTCAGAATCATAGAATCAAAGGAAGTTCTACTTCTGGAGGCCAAATCCATTTTGTAGTGAGTAATAAAGGTATGCAGTTTTGCCCATGTGGCTGCAGTGCAGATATCGTCCCAGGGTAACCTTGCTTGATAGGCTGCAGATGTAGCTGCTGATCTGGTGGAGTGTGCTTTAACAGGAAAGGGAAGATAGACCTGTTTTTAGAGGTGTATATGTAGGATTTACAAAAGTGAACCATCTAGATAAGGTGATTTTTGCCACTGGCCGACCTTTTCTTGTGTCAGTGTAGGACAAGAAAAGTTGGCCTGATTTTCTAAACCCCGAAGTTCTGTGCAAGTAAAAACTAATTGTCTATGTACGTCTAGAAGATGCAATGAGTACTTGCCTTTGTTCTGGTAGTTGGGGAAGAACACGGACAGCTCAATAGATTGACTTAGGTTACTTTCTGACACAACCTTTGGAAGAAATGAGGGGTTAGTGCGTAAAGAAACTTTGTCCTTATTTAAAAGCACTAAGGGGGCTTTGTGGACAAAGCTTGCAATTCTGAGGCTCTTCTGGCTGAGGTGATAGCCATTAAAAAGCATGTTTTCCAAGACAGAAACTTTACATCACATTTGGGTGAAGGTTCAAACGGGGAACAAGTGATGTTTGTTAAAATGAACTTTAGGTCGCATGGAGGAGTTGTTAAAATGAACTTTAGGTCGCATGGAGGAGTTGGAGTTTTGTAAGGGGGTCTGATCATCATAGTTCCTTTCAAAAAGGCATTAGAGAGTCTGTGTGACATGATAATAGAACCATTTTGTCCCACATGATAGTTTGAGATTGCTGCTAGCTGAACTCTAATAGTAGAAGCTGCTGCACCTTCATGAAAGAGTTTCACTAAAACTTCCAGGATAGAATGTACAAGGGCAGAAAAGGGGTCTATTTGGTTATCACTTGCCCATATTACGAACCTATTCCATTTACTATTGTATAATCTGCGTGTAGAGGTCTTATGGGAGGACACCAATATATGTTTTACTGGGGAAGAAAGAAAAGGAAACCTGTCAATCAAGGAAATTGGAGCAGCCAACCTGTTAGCTTGAGGTTTTGAAGGTTGGGATGACCCAATCCCGATGGATGCATCAGTAGATCCGGATCTGGGTTCAGAATCCATAGTTCCTCCAGAAGATAAGGCTGTAGAAAGGGAAACCAGATCTGATGAGGCCAATAGAGAGCAATCAGGATTATTGTGGCCTCCAATTGACTGGCTTTCTGCAAAAACTTGGGAATCAGAGGAATCGGAGGGAAAGTATAGAGGAGTCCCGGAGGCCAATCGTGAACAAGTGCATCCCTTGGTGACTCCCCATGGGAGGGATCAAGGCAAATCAGTTGCTGCATTTGGTATTGGTGGGTGAAATAAAAAGATTACAGCAAGGCCGGCCCCATTTTCAGAAAATCTTTTCTGCTACATTCTGATTCAGGAATCACTCATGAGGCCATAATATGGCCCTGCTCAATTGTTCTGCAATCACGTTAAATTTCCCTGGGATGTGCACTGCAATCAGAAAATGGTTGGAGTATGTTGCTCATTGCCAAACCCTTAGAGCTTCTCAACAAAGGGGGTAAGATCTGGTTCCTCCTTGTTTGATGATGTACCAGACTACTGGCATATTGTCTGACTGAATTGCTATTGTTTGTAGAAGGAAAATGTTCTGAAATGCTTGCAGTTCCAGCAGTACTGCCCTCATCTCTAGGATGTTTATGTGCAGGTGAACTTCGTGTTCCTACCAGGTGCCTTGGACTTTCTTTCCCAGATAATGCCCTCCAATCTGGGAATCACCTGTGGTCACCGTGGCCTGGTGTGGAGGAGGGATGAAGGAACAGACTTGAGAAACTGAGGGAGAGTGAATCCACCACTCTTGACACTTTTTGCAAGATTTGGCAATGAGGATCTTGTGCGACATAGGTAAAATCAGAATTGACCATTGTGTGGAAAGTAGCCATTAAAGAATCTGCATATGTAGGTGAGCTGGAGGAATTAGTACGATAGAAGCTGCCATTTTCCCCAGAACTTGTAGCACTTGTTTTGCACTGGTTTGAGATTTCTTGATTAGCATTTTCACATCCAAGCAAAGATCATGTACTCTGTTATGAGGGAGCCTTGCTATCAGATGGTTGTATCTATCTCTGTTCCTGTAAAATTTAAATTTTGAGATGGCTTTGGAGGGGATTTATCGTAATTTATGGCAATGCCTGAGAGGAGCAAAGCTGAAGTGTATAGTCTCTGGTTTGTACCAGGAGATGCCTGGTTGATGCGGTTATGAGCCAGTTGTCTAGATATGGAAACACCCAGAATCCTCTGCGTCTCAAGTGAGCTGCCACTACTGCCATGCACTTGGTGAATGCTCTGGGGGCTGTTGTGAGACCAAAGGGCAGAGTTTGAAACTGGAAATGATTGGCTCCTAGCCGGAAGCGCAAGAACCTTCTGGATCGCCTTTCTATTGGAATGTGGTAGTACGCATCCTGAAGGTCTATAGAGCACATCTAATTGTCTTTTTCCAGGAATGGAAGTATTGACTGCAACGTTACCATCTGGAACTTGTTTTTTTTTTCACCAATTTCCTTAGTTTGCTGAGATCCAATATCAATCTCCAGTCCCCTGTTTTCTTTGGAACTAAAAAGAATCTTGAGTAATTTCCGGATCCTCTCTAGTCTGCGGGGACTTCTTGGATGACTCTTTTTTTGAGCAACTTTTCAATTTCTAATGTTGCTTGCTCCTTTTGTCTGGGTCCAATGTCTAGAACAGATTTTTTATGGGAATAGGGAATGCGAAGGGAATAATATATCCCCCGGATATTACGTCCTGTGCCCATTTGTCATTGGTTATGTTTTGCCATGCTTCGACATGTGGTGACAATCACCTCCCGACTGCATCCAGAGGTGAGCAGTCGGGCACTCCCTCAGGAGTGCTGAAAGTGTCTGCCAAAGAAAGATTCTCTGGAGCCCTAATTCTGCGGGCCTCCTCTGCCACAAGGGCAACATCTTCCACTATTGGTCTCCCCTCTGCCCCTGGGGGAACTTTCACCCTGTGTGTCTTGGTATGACCTCTGAGATTTTTGAACCACATCTTTCCACTACCACTCTGACCCTTAGGAAATGGTCTGGTGGGTGTGGAAAATGTACTCTAATGGCAGACAAGGTCTTACCATCATGTTCACACTGGGTTAGTGTTTCCTTTACCTTGGGCCCAAAAAGAGATGAGCCATCGAAGGGAGCATTAACAAAGGAAGAGTTAAAGGGCTCCATGAAATTGCAAAAGTGCATCCAGGCCTGCCTCCTAATGAAAATGGCTAAACCCGTCACCCTACTCACTTCAGCTGCTGCATATGAAATGAGTCCCATGGATGAAATGGCTACAGAATTGAGGGTATTGAGCTGAGGATTGACCTTATCTGCATCAGCTACACCTCCTTGGAGGGAGTCTGAGAGTTCTTTTAGCAGATCTCTCTGAAGTCTGGTGAAATGAGTGAGATAGTTCAGTGATTATAATGTAAAAGCCACTGAAGAGAAGACACACTTCCCATACCTATCCATGGTCTTGGAATCCTTATTAGGAGGATGGCTAGAGGAATTGGTCTCAGAAAGTTCTTTTTCATGGCAGCCGTCATGACCATGCCATATACTGCTACACCTTTGGTAAGGAAGGTTTGGTCCTTAGGGGCTGTAGTGTACTTGTTTGGCCTACTACAAGTGGGATCTATGGAGTCTGGAGTCTCCCAGGCCTTCTGAGGGATTAACTGAATAAGCTCATCAGAAGGTGGTGTCACCCACTAGGTTGAAGGGCGAGATATGTAGGCATTCGGGTATACAGACTCCTTGGCAGAAGGGGAGGAGGACTGCCAGTCACCTCTCTGTTTCAGAATTTCCAGGATGTCTCCCAAGGAAACATGCTCAGCAGGTGACCATGGGGTCCCTTCTGCTTCATTGAGGCTGGTATCTGAAGTGACGGATTCCACTGGGGAGTCTAGATGCTTCCTCTTGCATGATCTCTTCTGAGGGACGTCCTCAGTAGGATATTCTGGGAAAGATTCAGAAGAGAGGAGAGTCCTCTGGGGAACACCTTGAGGCCTTGGATCCCTGCAGTCCTGTTGATGGAGGTGATGAGATAAAGACACTGGCATCACTGAGGGAAGAAGCTCTGAAGGAGGCTGTGCCTGAGACTGAGGAGCAGTCATCATCCTTCTCATAATGTCAAAGGCAGACCATCCTTGCTCCGATGAACTCCCTGGACCTGAAAACACAGATGTTGGAGCCAAGAGAGCCCTCAGCACAGGAGAAGGAAGCTCCGAAGAAGAGGTGGAAGCTGAACCCATCTGCATTGAGGCCCTCAGTGACAGTCAGATCTGAGGAGATCTGCACCAGCTCTGAGGACCCGACCAGTGAGTGTCGATTCCCAGAGGTCTTCTGTTCTGGCTGGGTGGAGACACTCAGGGTGGACATCGGGTACAAGGAACTAAGAGGTCCCAGACCCAATACAGACACCACCAGGATGTTGGGAGTCTTCTGGCTCTGATACCAAAGGATGGATTAGAGAAGGAGTAGGTGTACAGGGGAAGGATGAGCCTGATCCAACTCCTTTAAGTTCAGATCCAAAAGAAGCTTGGCCAAAGCAGGTGTATTGAGAAGCCTCTGCACCACCCTATCCACATCTGCATCTGAGAGGCTCCTAGTAGACCTTGTGGACAACACTGGGGATCTGGACCTGGTAAGAAAAGGGGATGGGAGCTGGGATGTAATAGGCTCCAAGGATGGAGACTGGCTCCGATAGCAGTACTGCATGGGCAATGGGGTCTTTGGAGCTGATTCTGTGGATTATTTCGGATCTGAAGCCTTTGACTGATCTGAAGAAGTTCCTGGATCCATAGAAACTGTCTGCTCTGTAGATGCTGTCAGAGCAGACACCTTTGGTTGCTTGGCTTTCAGCTCCAATGAAGGTTTTGGAGCCAGAGAAGGCTGTTTCTCTGACCTCTCAGACTTGTCTGATTTAGGAGTGGAGGGATCAGAAAAAGAAATAGCCTCAGAGACAGGGGTTTTAATTAACCCCTTCAAAATCAATTATGTTCCATAAGCGCCATTTGATTAAAGGCATGGCATATGGAACAAGATTCCTGTAAATGAAGAAGCCCTAAACAGTATGCACACAGCTGCATTTCTTAAATCCTAACAGATTGTCTTCCTTTTGGGACATATTTGAAAGAAACCCGAAAAACAACAAATAATGGGAAAGAAGGACGACCTACAAAAGTTTTTTTTTTTTTTTTTTTTTTTAACTACAGAAGAGAAAGGGAAGGGAAAGTCCTTTAACTGACTTTGTGGAGAAGGGAGTGAGAAGTCCCCTAACTTAAACAGACTTTTGGTTAACTGCTCTCAAACAAAAAAAATGAACAGTAACCAGAAGGGAAAGGAAAGGGTTTAGTCCTAAATAACTAGAAAAACACTAAGTGAGAGAAAGAAGGAAAGAGAACACCTTCTATCTAAAAATGGGTGTGGGTAAGGAGTTATACATCCTTAACTAAAAACAGACACTAACGGGGGGGGGGGGGGGGGTTACTAACTAGGGAACTACCACAAAAAATACACAGAGAAAAAAGAACAGGAAAGTTAACAATAAGGAAATTACTAATTAGATAAAGGTATAAAGCTATAAAAATACAAAAAATTAGCCCAGAGCTTGCTTGAAGAACCTCTTCGCAGTGCAGCAAACAAGATCTGGGGAAGTTAGGGAACTGTATTATGGGTAGGGAAGGAGGCCCATGAGCTTTGCCGAAGTCCTCGAGCTTTTGTAAAGGCCAAGACTGATCCAACACAACAGATCCGACCCATCAGTGAAAATAAAGGTGAGACTGACAACAACACATCATTACTTATGTATCCCTTCCACCTGCTTGGCAATCACCTGATTCAGGCATGGAGAACCATGGCAGTCAACCATATTCTAAGAGTGCTGGCAGATTTCCAAAATAGGATGTATATGTGGAAGCATATACATAGGATAGCAGTGATGCTTTTACATATGAAGCACCTTTGGTTGGTGGATGTTTCAATAGGGTAAGGTATAACACAAAAAGTTCCTTACATTGCAGTATGACAACATTTTGGTTCTACTACCAAAATCTACAGTCCAAGTAGAGAGAATGAGTGAGCATATTGGACATGTAAGGTCCTAAAAAGTCTGAGACCAGAGGAGGAGGACCCAGGCATACAAAAAAGTACCTATATAAATTCATCACAGTGGGGGAGGTGGGTTACTACAACTTCATCACAGCATCATCACCATCACTATTCTTTAAACTATTTGTCCTAGTGGTAGTTGAACTACATAGAGCAAATTTCCCGATCTCTGATAACATATCAGTTCATCTTGTGAGAGCCCTAGGTGCCCCCAGGGCATTCCCCATGTTCAATCAATCAATTACCATTAGTAGAAGTACTACTTAATCACAGAACATCAATAGCACACTTTTCCTTACATGCTCCCCGCATTATCAAAATAAGAGTTTGAACGTTCTGAATGGACAGCTCCATATAGCACAGAACGGAAAGATTTCCATTTTCTGCACTGTAGTGCAATCTGAGCTGGTATATTTAAATAGCAGGGAGTGGGGGGGGGGGTGGCTTCATAATCTCAAAATGCTGAAATCTTGAATTTCAGCGTTTCGAAACTATGAAGCCGAACCATTCATAATTCCGAAACCCACAATAACGAATCACACAATCACGAACATACATACACCATACACTACATAACACACACACCATTCTACACACAGCACACAAACCACACAACCCTACACTACATGTAACAAGGGGGGCAAGCCCCCCTGTGCCCCCACCCCCCCTACTTATAGATGCCAACTCCGAGGTCACACATAACAAAAAAAAAAAAATCACACCATGGCATTCTACACTCACTCGCACACAAATACACATCACACATACACAAACACCAACAAATCCAGCATGCATACTTACACCTCCCTACCCTTATCCACAAATACAGTGTACAAAAACACACAAATACACTCATTCACCTTCAATTCCAGACACCATACCAGCCAAACACATCACGTGACTTACCGGAAATGCATAAGCGCCGATTCTAGATATTCAAATTCGCTCTTATGCACTTTCGGTATTCTGCATTTTCAGCTTCATGGTCTCAGAATGCTGAAATTCAGCATTTCGAGATTATGAAATGAAACTATATATATATATATATATATATATATATATATATATATATATATATATATATATTATAAAAAATAATTTATTGAACTTAGAATACACATACTAATAGCTATGTAATTTAATCACAAAAGACATTTTCTTAAATTTAATCTAATTTTTCTGCCCTTTGTTTCAAAACACTATACATTTAAACCTGTTTTTTTTTCAGAGTTCAGGCATAGCTGCCATATTAATTCCTTGTGCCCTGAAATTATTTCACTATCACCTCCTCTGTTGGTACTATTCACCTTTTCAATAACAAGAATATACCCTTTTTAAAAACCTGAAAAGAACATGAATGTTTATATAAAGCATTACCCTGTTTCACTTTTTCAATTTCATAAAGGTGTTCATAAATTCTTTCTTTCAAAGTCTGTATTGTTTGGCCTATGTAGAAGGACAGACAAGAGATACAACTAGCCAGATAGACCACCATCCTAGAGTTATAACTACATCTACCTCGACAAGTTAAAATTCTCGCAAATTTTTCTTCTGTTATATATGGTCCATCATTGATGTATCTACAATATTTACAATAACCGCAGTTCATCATTTTAGAATATATATAATATTTTCTGGCCCTCTATAATTCTTTTCAAATATATTCTTAATATTTTCTCAATTCTTATATGTCATTTTTGGATACATTCCTAACTTTTTTATATTCTAAAGGCAGCATAATTTCCCTTGTATTTTTAGATACCCTTTACTTTCATGGCTTCCTTATTATACTCAGTCGTCATTGCCCGTCCTTTTCATTTGTACTATTCTTGTTGTCAATATCTGATCCTACGTGCGATCTAAGCAAAATAGGGTCAAATCTTTCAAACCTTCCCCTCACAGTTTCATCCTTAATTTTCAATATTAAGGACAATGGTTAGTCTCTGTCTTAAAACATTTGTGCTAACTTCTCTAATTCTATAAAAAACATTAAATCTTCTGAGATTAACCTTGAAAGGTGGGCCATTTGACCTTTTAATATGTTTCTCTTCTGAAACTGGGGATGGCAGCTGTTGTAATGTAACAAAGAATTTGAGTATGTTTCCTTATGGTAAATATTGGAAACATATCTCTTCTTCTGAATATCCTTAAGAATGGCAATGTCCAAATAATTAATATTTTCCATATCAAAAGTGAATGTAAATCTTACAAAGGAGTTCAATCTATTTAAATACTCTACAAATTTCACAAACGATGCACTGTCATCGGTCCTAAAATGAAAATATCATCCAGGAATCTAAAGTATCGGAGCACCTTAGCAAAAAATGGGGAGTTAAATACTTTCTCATGTTCCCAATCTGCTAAACTAAGTTAGCATATGTTGGTGCACAGCTACCTCCCATCATCACATGTGTTGTTTGATGGAAGTATTTTCCCTCAAAGTAAATATAGTTGTTACGTAACACCAGTTTCAAAAATTCTTGGGATGGCTAACAAATCTCTATGGCTCCTAATACTATCCCTCAACAGGACATTTTGAAAATGCTGTACACGTAATCATGAGGCATCACGGACCTGTGCTATGATGCCCTGCCCATGAAAAATACAAAGAAAAGTGGCAACAAGACACACTCTTGGCATATCCCTACCCCCACTTTAAATGTAACACTATAATCACTTCACAGATACAAAAACTGAAGGGCAGGTAGCAGCAAATTTACAACTTTCCTACTGCTATAACACCTCCTATCAGATGTTTTGGGAACAAAGTCATATGCTTTCTCTAAATATATAAATCAGATGTATAAAGTACAACATACGTTCATCATCCCTCCAATATCTGGGTACAAACAAGTTGATCCACTGTTCCTCATTCAGAATGGAATATGCATTTAATCACAACCCCATTCAATTAATTCAGTTAAGTACATTTAATGACTACAATTTGTTTAAGTAAAAAAAACATTTTTAACCTTCTTAGCTATACAGCTTTGAGAAGCATATAATCCCACAAACATATCCAACTCATAAATAATCACCATTATAACAATTAAATATGTAAACCAGTCACATGAAAGAATGCCAGGCACTATTTTTTTTCTGATAACTCATTAAAGTCTGTAGCAGAAATGACATATATCATTATATTGTTCTAAAAGTAGTTGTTTTATAATGAAACCATATGCACAGTGAGTGTGTGTCCTACACTGGAATGGCTTACCATCAAGGACCACTGCCTGCTTTATGCCTGCTGCTTGCCAGTATAGGCAACAACTTCTAGTGACCCAGAACTGGATAAAGTAGCTATAGAAATGAATGAATGAATGAATGAAATGAATTATCAGAAAATACTGGAATATACTCAGGTCAGGTGTTGATTTAAAAGAAACCTGATTGTGCTGTCCTTGATTTCATATGAATAAGCAAAGGAAATGTGCTTCTCTGTATTAATTCCTCATAGCCACAATGCAAATAATGACATTATTTGGGCTGTTGCCATGTAAAGGAATGCACAGATATGGGTCATGCATATATAGGATTATGACTGGGTCTCTGATCATTACCAATTGTTTATGCTTTTGAGGGGTTTGGGAGGGTGGCTTAATGGCTAAGGTGTTTGCCTTACAAACACAAGGTGCAGGGTTTGAGTCTCACAAGGGATAATTGGCTAGGCTTAAAATGGCTTGCAAGGGCAGTTAGCTTAGTACTACACTATGAACCTATGACATAGATTTCAGCAAATTCACCTCGAGAGGAATGAAGCGAGGTTTGAGAGGTGAATCCTAACATCCATTTCAAGAACACATAACCGAGTTGTGGTCAGAGACACCCAGTTATAATTCTTTGCAGCACATGGAACGTAGCTGGTCCAGTGTATTACTTTTTAGAAAAAAAAATGCAAAACACGTCAGTAAAATATGTGTAGGAGAGCAAACTGTTTTACAGCTTTGAAATAAATAACACTCCTATGGCTCTCAGAAGCTGTCTACATCTAATGAATGAACACCTTTAAAAGCCATTAGAAACTTCATTCTGCTGCGTTTGTTTTAATGTGACAGAAAAGTGTTTTACACCTTTTAAAGATGTTTCAGCTTCTTGCCACTGCTTTGTGGTAGGCTGCACTGTTATGCACTAGCAAAAGACTAGAGCTTAAGAGTGCTGAGAGGTGTTTAATAAGGGTCTGTATTATGTTATTGAAAACTAAGTTTGCCAAACTGCATCTACATCGGAAATGCAATTCAGCAAACTATTGATGGCGAGATCGCAATACAGTGATGATTGGAAAATGTGGCCTTTCCTCATTGTAGTCGATCTCGGAGTTGATATATATAATTAGCGAGGGGTGTGGGGGAGTAGCACCCACAAGACCAAATTCACTGAACTGCAATTCCAATGTAGATGCAATTCAGCGAATTCACTTTTCAATTACGTAATATAGACCCGTTTAATAAAACTATGTTTTTTGCGTGTGTGTTTATGTGTGTATAGGTTGATAAATGTCACACACACACACACGCACACACACACGAAAAGATCTGTTTGCTGGAAACTAATGCAGTGATTCTTTACATACCTTTTGGTACTCTTATAAATTATTAAACAGAAACAAGGAAGGCCATGTCAGCCTTGACATTAATGTTACAAAAGCACAGGAGGAAAAGTTTACATCAAGTCAAGACTAAAGTCTCCTGCTAGTCATTTTAACAGGTTCCATGCTTTAATGTTAGTCTTATGAAGTGTATGCCTTTACAAGTTGTTCAATAAAGTATTAGAGGAGGTTCTATATTTAACAAGCTATCTACTTAAAAGTATTAAACATTTACAAGTTGAATACCATTTCATCAGGGAAGAAGATAAACTATTTTTAATACTTTGTTTTAATTTTTATTTAAAAAAAATGCAAAACAGTAGAAAGATACTTCTTTCTCCTGTGAACCTTGGTATCGTTGTTAATGTTTCACACTTAAAGGTAAGGTAATCATTTTGCATATTTAATTGTTATGCATGGCATTACTTAAGAGATTGGAATAGATGCATGATTTCATATTTCAGGCTTTGTAGCCGAGGTGCTGATGAGGTTTTTTTTTTTTGAGGATACGCTGAGCTTTGAATGTTGCTCATTTTGTTGGGATACCTCAGATTATGACTTTAGGAGTTTTGTTCACTAAATATAATAGCACCATGTTCTCTACAAGCAAGGTATATTGCATGCAAATTTCATGTTCTGCACAGATCTATTGTTTATGAAAGTTGGCAAGTGAAGTTCTTTTTAAATTAGATTATTATGGCAACCAACCAAGGAAGTAGTAACAGTAATAATTTACAACCATCTGATCTAGGTGATGTTATTTTCATTAAACAAACACAAAAAGTGGTTTATTTTTTTCTGAAAAATAAACCTCAAAGCAATAATATCTGATTGCATATTCCTAAGACTATGAGTAGATGTGAACACTATGTAAAAAGGGATGGATTTTTAAATTTAAGATATATGCCAAATTAACAGCATCAAATGTACCATGTGGCCTCAGTACTGAAAAGCTTTCCCTTCTAGTTTAAAGAACAGGACACTGATTGTTGTGACGTTGTTGTGTTCTGAAGTGGCACACCATTAACAGTATTTTACTTAAGGTTGATATTTTAGTGAAATATTTAAAACTAATGACTAAGAGCAGTCTCATGACTTTTATTAAAGCAATGTCTTATGAAGAAAAAACTTCAAGCCTTCCCAGGGCATTTCTGATTTTAGTAATGGTAAGATTTACTATTCAAAGGGGTAGGCAACAAATAGAACGCTCAAAGAGCAACGCATAGACATAGACTGTGCCATGATCAAAAAAGTTCCAAAAAGTGGGCCTTTTTTCCATAAGTGAAGCATATGATACAGACAGGTAAAAATTCACGTAATAAAAAGCAAATTATATAATTTCTCTGGTGGGTGAACTATGTTCCACTTCAAAATAGAGACACAAAAAATATTAAGACAGGCTAGAGAAGAGACAGATATGGCAGGTGTGTGTGTGAGATATATATATATATATATATATATATATGTGTGTGTGTGTGTGTGTGTGTGTGTGTGTGTGTGTGTGTATCCTCTTCAAAAGCACAAAGTTTCAAAACTTCAAACTTCAAAACAGTGAGACCATAAGATCACAGTTTTGAAACTTTGCACTTTTTGAATGGAGATCGACTTACAGCGCAGAATGGGATATTTTCAGTTTTTCCTCACTCTAGTGTGATCTTTGAGTTGGTATATTTATTTAGCAGGGGGTGTGGGGTGCAGGAGAGCTTGTCCCCCTGCAAAAATATAAAAAAAAAATGTTTTTTTATTTTTTTTATTAGGTTTTCGAAGTTTCAAAACTTCAGTCTTATGATCTTGGTGCCATTTGAAGTTTTGAAACTTCCATCTTCTGAAGTAGATATATATATATATATATATATATATATATATATATATATATATATATATATCAAGCAATCTTTAGACAGGACAGTCCTATGGTGTCATCACTGGAGGAGAGTGTTGTAAATCTGCAGATATGATATTGTTTCTAGTGGATTGTAGGCTGGTGACATTCTATTATGAAGCTGTGGCAATGTTGAGGAGTCCATATTCTGAATGAGGAATTCAGATTTGCCTATGGCAGATGTCCATTCAGGAAAGGAGTAAGTGAGAGATATTTTTATCAGAAAAGTAGTTTGCTGAGCTTGGTTTTGGTGATTTCAGTGTGACACTGGAAGTTTACACTACAGTCAAGCGAAATACCTAGGTATCTGTACTGTTAGACAAGTTCCACCTCTCTTAGTTTTAGGAACAATAGTCCAGCTGCTTGGAAATTTTTTTTCAATAAACATCTTTATTAAATTATCACATATGACATAGGCAAGCTTACATTTATATAAATGAAAAACAAACAATGACACCACATTAGCTGCAAACATTATATATCACTTACACCAATGAAACAACTATAGTTACAAATATTATAGCTCACTTATAAACTATCCAGCCATTGGCAGTTAAGCATTATATGGGTCATTCAAATCTTGCCTCTTAAACCTCATTCTTTCTCTGCATATATTGTTCCCACAATCCCAATTTTTTCTGTGTAGTTTGCTCCTTCCCTTTTCTAAAGATCCCAATTCCAGTTGTTTTATCTCTGTTACTATATTCACTACTTCTAGAAAAGTTGGTCTAAACTTTGATTTCCATTTTCTAGTAATTTCTTTTTTGGCAACCACCATAATTAGACTCAGCATGGCTTTACTATGTCTAGGCAATTCTGATTTTGTATCATAGCTCAAAAAAATTATCTCTCCACTCAATCCAATCTGCTCACCCACCATCTCAGACACATCGGCCTGCAGGGAATCCCTAAAGTTCGTCAGCTCACTACACTCCCAAAAAATATGTTCCCAACCACCTCTGTCTTGTCCGTCACACCTCCAACATTTGCTATCCACTTGAGGAAAAATTCTTTGGAGTGTACTTGGGGTATAATAATACCTATGCAAACACTTCCAGGCAAAGATCCTAAATCTTCTAGACTTTGTTCCATATTTGGGAGATATACATTTATTCCCCCATTGACTCTTTGCAAATTGCTTATCCAGTCTCTCTTCCCAATCCTTTCTAAGCTCCCCAATTGATTCTTATATTTATTTATTTATTTATTTATTTCACATTTGTTTACTGAGTTGGTCCAACTGAGCAGTTATAGCCTATTTTCAGTGGAGACCTGAGTAGAAAAGCTCCAATAATAGATGTAAACATAGTAATATAAGAATAAGTAAACAGCATGTTAATTAAAGAACAAGAAATATCATAGCTCAGACAATAAACAAAGGATATATACATTCCATGGTTGAAAGGCATTTACCATACAGAAATTGGAAGAAATTCTTTAGTCATATATGGTAGTTATAAATAGTGCCATAAGGTTATGCAGTAAACAGACAGGAAATTCAGAGGTTAGTTAAATATGATTATGATACAGTATTTATTGGGTAGGAGTAGGATGATCAGGTGGGATTCTGGCATGAGCATATCCAGCCAGTTTAGAAGAATAATTTTAGTTCTTTTTTAAAACTTCTTGCTTGAGTGATGATTCATAAGTTAGAGGGTAAGCTGTTCCAGATATTTGGGTTGGAAGATTTATATAGGAAATTTCCTATGTTCAGTTTAGATGTACATGTTTCTAGAAGAAATTTCTCAGAGCTACAGAGAGGGCGTAGGGGGGAATAGAGTGTGAAAAGATTTGAGAGGGAGGGGCAGGAAGTGGGTTTGTTAAGTATAGAGTGGGTTAGCTGTAATTGGGACAGTTTTATGTGATGGGAGAATTCAAGCCATTGAAGCTTATGGAGATCAAGGCAGTGGTGGGTTGAATTGGAGAAATTAGCTGCAAATTTGGTAATTTTGTTGTAAATCTGCTCAAGTCTAGAGGGTAAACAGGATTGAAGATTGTTGAAGACAGGTGAACCATATAATAGGCAAGGGAGGAGGTAGGCTTGAGCGAGAGATTGTCTAGATACTGTAAAGAGGAATTTTGAGTTGCGGTATAAC
The DNA here is from genome assembly GCF_019279795.1 of Protopterus annectens. Classification (NCBI taxonomy): domain Eukaryota; kingdom Metazoa; phylum Chordata; order Ceratodontiformes; family Protopteridae; genus Protopterus; species Protopterus annectens. The sequence goes on from NC_056746.1 coordinate 151,109,740, forward strand.
AAGCCTAGTTTTTGATTAGTTTTTTTTTATTGCATGGTGAATGTGTAAGTCAAATTTTAACTGGTCATCAACAGTCATACCGAGTAATTTTGTGCGATTGTCTACATTGATTATTGTGTTATTTAGAGAGGAGATGGAGAAATTAGCCTTGAGGTGTTCTTTATTTTTGGGAGATACAGAAGTTGCTTTGTTTTTTGGGGGGGTTCAGGATAAGCTGATTGATATTTAGCCAATTTTCTACAAGATGAAAGGATTGCTGTGACTGTGTTTGGAGAAGTGTGATGGAGCTAGCAGATGTGATAAGGGTGGAATCATCAGCGTACTGAATGAGGCTGAAGAGAGAGGTTGAGGAGTGAAGGTCATTGGTAAAGACGAGAGGTCCAAGAATAGAACCTTGAGGTACACCAGTTTGTATAGGTAAGAAAGGAGAGCAGGAGGATTGCCATTTAACTGACTGACGTCAGTCGGTGGGGTAACTATAGATCCATGAGAGAGCTGAGCTGGATAGGTTGAGGTTAGCCAGTTTGATAAGAAGTTTGGAATGGGATACTGAGTCAAATGCCTTAAATAAGGTGAGGAGCAGACATGAGACTAAGTTATTACTGTTCCTGAATTCAACAATGGTGTGGGTGAAAGATAGCAGGTGCTCTAATAATTATTCCTTTTTTAATGGCAGCTTCTGTTCAACATTCTATTAAAAACTCTGCTAGTGCTGGCCTTTCATTTAGGACCCCCTATTTCTTTCTCTTTGCCTAATCTCTGATATCAATCCTTGATAGGGAAGGCAATCTCTAACCTGCAGTCCAAATAAATTCTTGGCCTCTTCCCATTCTTTTACCTTTCCGTTTCTAGTTATTTGCTCCCAATACCTTGGTTCCTTTGACAGTTTTCTCCAACAAGTTCCCAACTCCTCTTGCCTGTTACCTGCATCTCTAACCACAGTCATGCCTATCGGCAGAATCTCTTTTCTCCATTCTTGTGCTCGTTTGGTTCTTGGAATACTCCCTGCTATTTTATGAATATAATAATCTCTAGGATTTTTGTTGTTCTCCTTAAGAGTCTGTATCCAAAATCCCAATCTGTCCTTATTTCTTGAACCCACCCCCCATATCATCATCATTCCTTTCCAGTTTGAATTATAGTTTTCTGCTTGTGCTATGTATAAGAGCCTTAACTGTGTTACTCTAAAATACCCCCTCAAACTGGGTAATGCTAGTCTGCCTTGTTCTGTTGGAAGAATCAGCTTACCCCACTTGACCCTTCCTGTCTTCCCTACCCAGATAAAATTCTTCAACTCTTTTTTAATTGCTATCCAGATCTTCTCCTCTGCCTGATAAAAAATATGCCTAAAGGGACTAAAAACATTTTAATTGCTTGTATCTTAGTATCTATATCCATATAACAAAGCTTACAGTTTCTCAATTTTTGTATTATCTTCTGTTTAATCTCTTCCCACATATCCTTAGCTACCACAGCAGAGTCATTTCTAATCCATACTCCTAAATACTAAATGTTATCATGTCCTCATAAATATGGATATTGTTGGACCAATTTGTGTGTGGATACATAATGTACCACTGTTGCCTTTGTTTTAGCTTCATTTATTTTGTATCCCGAGAAGATTTGAAACTGTCTTAAAATGTTCCATAACACTGTAATGTCGTCTGTCTGGTTTTGTCATGTATAAAATAATATCATCTGCAAATAGAGCCATCTTTTCCTGTCTACCATACCAATTATATCCTTTCTGAGTCCTTTATTTTCTCTGTCAAGGGTTCTAAATATAATGCAAACAACAAAGGGGAAAGCAGACAACCCTGCCTGGTTCCTCTACTCAAGCAGAAGTTATCAGAAAGGACCCCACCCACTTTAATTTTTGTCTACAATCCCTAATATATATCCTCCTAATCAACCTCATAATTGTGTCAGGGAAAGCAAATGCTTCCATTGCCAGCTCATGAAGTCACAGTCTACTCTGTCAAATGTTTTCTCTGCATCAAGGCCCACCAACAACAATGGTACTTTCTTACATTCTGCTTCCCTCTGGATCATCAATGTTATGATAGTATTGTCAAATGTTTGCCTCCCCTCCACAAAACTACACTGATCCATAGCTATCAATTTTGGTATCACTTTTGTCATTCTTTTATCCATTATAGACATAAACACTTGGAGTCTGCATGTCCTCCCCACGGTCAAGTGACATTTAAAGACATGCAGGTAGGTACGTGCATGAATGGGTGTGCCTTCTTTGAAGGTTGAGCGTCGGGCTGGCACCTCAACACTGTAAAAATCCACTGCCAATCATTAGCGGACCGGAGTTCCGCTGTGGCGACCCCTAACCAGGAAAAGCCAAAAGACATTAGTTTAGACATAAACACTTTATAATCATGGTTTATTATTGAAATGGCCCTGTATGAAGCCGGATCTGATGGATCTTTACCCTCTTTAAGTATTACAGTTACCACCGCTTTCTTCCAGGATGCTGGTACTTCTCCTCCTCTTAAAATACTGTTAAAACTGTCTAGATCTTTATCAGTTTTTTTTCCTCCTAGCTTCATACTTTCATAGGAATACCATCTATTCCTGGGGACTTTCCTGTAGATTAGTTATACATAACTATTTTTATCTCATCTCCTCCTATCCTATTAGTAATTGAGCCTCATCTACCTCTAACCTTGGCATGTTTAATTCTTCCATAAGCATTTCCATTTGTACCTTTTCTTGATTTCCATATTTCTCTGCTTTATACAAACTTTCATAAAATTTCCAAAATATTTCTAATACTTCTACAGGGTCTCTTGTTATCTTCCTTGTTATAGGCTGCCTAAGCTTGGTGACAGCCCTTTTTATTTTCTGTTGCCTGAGTCATTGTGCTAAAAACTTTGTGCTTTAGAATTATTATCAAAAAACAGTTGCTTAACAGCAATCTTTCTAAACTTGTGCATATTATCAAGGTAATCCCTTATTTTTTGTTTAGCATTCTGCAGTTGCTCCTTTTCTTATTCTGAGAGATCCCCCCATTTTGCAATACTTTAACATTTGTCAGTCCCTCTAAATAATGCATTACTTTTAAACCATATCTCCCTTTCCTTTATTCCCCCTAGTTTTAAACTACACTATAATTTGATCCTACTCCCTAGCTATATTTTCAGAAGAAATTTCTGTCTTATCTAGTAGCTCCTGAATTAATTCCAAAACCCATTCCTTAAATTCCTCTCCTTTCAACCGATAGGTGGGGAAGCGCCAGTGTCTCATTTTTATTTCATTACCTTGTGCTTTTATTTTAGTTATTATTGGCGCATGATCTAAAATAGTTATTGGGTGCATTTTAAGACCTTCAATTAAATGCACATGTTCCTGTGAGATATAAATTCTATCTAGCCTAGCCTAGTTCTTATATCTTGGAGAATAATATGTAAATTCATTCCAAACTCCTAGTACTGAATTCACATGTTCATGCCAAACATCTTCATATATTTCTTCAAACATCTTCCCTCCTTTGTTATATTTTCCTTTTAGCCCCCCCCCCCGACACATCTTCACTGTAACAAACCAAATTCCAGTCTCTACCTATAAGTAACATTCCTTGCTGAAAACTGATTATTTCTCCCAGAATTTTCTTAAGCTCCATTAAAGCAGTTTTAGGTGGAATGTAAATGCATGCCAGTGTAATCCTCCTCCCTTGCCAGTAGCCCCTTAGTACTTTGTATCTACCATTATTATCTTTTTTTCCCTTTTCTGTCACTATTGGAACCCCTCTTGTAATTAATAGAAGCACTCCTCTTTTCCTTTGCCCCAGATATTTCACTGAATATCCATCCTGAAAACCTTTCTTTATCAAATTTACATGTTCAGTTCTTTCCAGGTGTGTCCCCTGCAGCACAGTTATTTCCACTCTACATTATTTTAATATGTTCACTACTCTTTCTTTTTTATATTTATCTGTAAGACCATTCAGACTGAAAGACATTACGGAAAGCATAACTTTCTTATATAGTTATTATTACCACCTTTTATCTATGCAGCAAAAAAACAAGGACCAAGACAGCTAAAACCATAAATTTAATTATAAACCATAAAAGATAAGTGCTTTCAGACAATTCCTTCATCAGATTAAAGAACAGTGTGTGTTTAACTGTTTTAAGTAACATTTGACCAATCACAAACTCAAAGCTGCACCACACCTCTTTCCTCTTTTTCAGAGCTCTTGCTTATAGCAAGTTAATCATTTCAGTGCTTGAGCACTATTGTCTCCCACTTCTGCAGCAATTTTTTTCAGAATCAACTCCTTCTGCTGGTAGGATTGCATCTTTACTATTAAAGGTCTAGGTTACTTTCTTACAGCTAAGTTTGAAACATACACACAATGTGCCCTTTCAACCAACAACTCCTGCTGTGGAATACTAGTCCAGTTGCTTATTTGTGTTTTCATAAAATTAATGCAATCTGTTCCTTTCAGCTTCTCTGTTATAGCTGAAAATCTCAGGTTTTCACTATGTGCTCTGTCCTCTAATTCTATTATTTTTTGAAACATTTCTTCCTGAGCAGTCTCATATTAAGCCAGCATTTTCTTCTTCATTTTGACCTCTGATTTTTGCAGCTTTATCATCTCATCTGAATATCTGTTTAAAGCTTCTTCCATTTTTTTTGTTTTGTTGATATACACCATAGGTTCATAGATTAGTACTAGGCTAACTGCCCTTGCAAGCCATTTTAAGCCTAGCTAATTATTCCCTGTGAGATTCAAACCCTGTACCCTGTGTTTGCAAGGCAAACACCTTAACTATTAGGCCACCCTCCCAACCCACTTCTACTATTAAAACGTCTTGATTGGTTTTACTGACGTGTACTGCTGTTTTTTCTAATTTTTCTACCGTACGACTTGCGTGTTTTACCAACACTAACTTCGTGCACCTACAGTTTTTTTTTTTTTTTTTTTTACATAAGACTTTCATCTGACTGAGTCAGCATATGAACCAGAAGAAACCTGATCTACATATGCCAACTCAACCTCATCATAGCTAAAAAGAATCATTGGATTCCCGGTGGGGAGGGGGTCCCTCTTTCCTTTCACAGGAGAAGACTCTGTAGTCGGGTTCCTGTTCTGGCTAAGCTGCCCAGATCTCATAATATCCATGAGATCCCTCAGGTAGCCGGACAAGGTCCCGTGGAAAAGCCTAATGAGATTGATACCCAGACAGCATAGGCTGAGGCATGCCGATTCAGCCTTCTTAGGTTTAGCTTTGGGTGCGTTGTTGAATGTACATGGCTCAGGCTATGGGTGAGCATCTGCAGCCTGCACCGCTAAGCTGCAATTTCCTCTGTCAAATTAGGAAATCCACCCTCCCCCTCAGAAGTCTTGGAATAGACATTAGAAACCAGGACCTGCACAATGATCCCAAACCCAACAGATGACCCATGTCTATCAGCCCATGCGGATGAAGGGACTGATGCCGTATTGGACTCCAAAAGGGAGTCAAGTACAAGCCTCAGTTATATGGTCCACTGGTGGAGGGAAATGTGAAGGAGGGTCTCCTCATTTGACAAACACAAGCCTCAGTGGATGGATTAACACAAACTGGCTATCGTCCACCACCCTAACATGCTTCAGACGTTTCCTGCAATGGGGAAGCAGCATCTCAGCTCGACTGCTGGATGCCATAATACACGAGTCCCAGTCCCTTCCTTTCATTATGTAAATATTTTTCTATGGATTCCACCCTATGCTTAATAGTCCTTAACTGAAATATGCACAATAGGGACTTGGTCACGTTGTGCTTCAGGCCCAGGTGAAAGAGTGTAGAAGTCCCTGTGAGCGTTTTCCCATGCTCCAAGCAACTATTGTTCTAATGCACATCTCACCATACATTCCCCACTGCTCCGGTGGCATAGAGGGATAAAGCCTTGACTACAGCCCAGGCAATGTGGGTTTCATTACTGGCTCATGCGAATGATGATGCAGTAGGGAGGGATGGACGTGCCCGTCCTGGGTGGCAGGGCTCATAATGATGCTCTCCAATGGGAATCATGCTCCAAAGATGAAAGCTGCAGTCAAATGCAGTCTATGCGCATGAGGTGGGGAGTGTAGGACACAGATGAATGAGCCCCCAGGATGCCCTTAGGATCCATGACCAGCCGCAATGATACCAGAGTAGTCAGGAGTGGGGGTATTAGGATGGCTGGTAGACCTGGTGTAGACATGGGGCACTGACAGCTTGGCCTGTAGGATGAGATCCAAGGGGACCAAAAAATAATGAAGAAAGAAGTTCCTCAGTGCACAACAGATCTGTTCTGGGCTCCTACAGCAAGAAAGCATAGAAAATGGCACCATATGACAACCCTTATACCGTGACTTCCCGATGTTGGAGGGAAGGGCATCCACAGGCACATATGGAACAGGAAAAGGTCTCTGGCATTTGGGCTGCCCCAGGACTTCCACAGCAGAAAATTCCAAGGCATTACTCCTGCAACAGTGAAACATGATTAACATCTACATTTATCAAATCATCAGTCCACATAAACAAGAACCTTCCTGAAACGTACTGACTTGTGTCATCAGTCACAACATAAAAGCAAGAATAAAACACCCACAAACTGTAAAAGGAATGAGCCAACCTTTACCCTTTTGGTCAAGACACAACAAAGACATTAGCTACTTTTGCAAGGTAGAAAGAAAGTAAAACAAAGTACTGGAGTTCAGAGAGCCTTAATTTATTACTTTAGGTTTACAAGACCTCAACTCAAATGTTTCCAAAATACTTTTCAAGTTTTCAGAGCACACTCTCCATAATAAAAGTAGCAGCACTTATTGGACAATAATAATTCTCAGTATGTTTTATCAAATATATATTTAACAGTCGTCTTTTTTTTCCCCTGTATATATCTTCTTTAATACTGCTACAAACAGTTATTAAATTTTTTTACATCTTTCAAGACAGCTATCACACATAGCTGCTAAAAAATTCTGCCAAAGAAGTTAGCCATTAGAAGTTAAATCAACCAGCTGAATTCAGAATGAATATAAATTTTATATCCATGTGCATGAGCACATTTTTCCCATTGCTCAGAGTACAGGAGAGGGAAACTTAAGTTGTTACATACTTCAGTGACACAGATACGAGAAAGGGTTAATTGCAAAGGTTCTAGCAGTCACTTCTGTTCAGCAGAGAACTGTAACAAAATTAATGAATATTACTTTACAGACCACCTTTCTGGGGTCTTTCCCAAACTACTCCACAAAACCACTGCCACCTGGTTCCCTTTTACTAATAGCTTCAGTGTTTTGTTTATTTTAACCAGGTCTGTATGTAGTTGTCTTATATCCTCCTGTAAGTTATTCGAAGTCAAGCCAGCTGCAGAACTTTCCCAGTCAGTGCTTGTTCCTCACTTTTTGTAGCTGATATTTTTTCCAGGTCTTCTGTATTTCTTTATTCCTGGCATCCAGGCAGTGCACTTACTAGCCAGTTACTGAAATTTACCCATAAACACAAGTCTACTGGCCCTCTCTGCTGAGTTTCTGCTTTCACAATGGGAGAGCTAAAACTCAATGTGCAGTCATTTTGGAAGTCCCTAGCTGCTTGGAAATTTGCCTGTTTTTTGAGGTGTATGAAATCCCAGGGTCTTTGTCTTTTTGGTATTGGGCAGGAGTTTCTGGTCTTAGAGCTGGTTTGGGTGAAGCCCAAGGTCGGGTTCTAGGGAATTTGTTTTAAGTCAGCAACTGATAAGAAATTTAACATTTTAAATTAAAAAAAATAACTGAAATAAAGGAATAAAGAAAAATAAAATATGAACTGCAATTAATCAGTCAGACAATGGTATTACCTCCAAAATGTATATTAATTATATATATATATATATATATATATATATATATATATATATGTGTGTGTGTGTGTGTGTGGGTGCATATGTATATCATGTGAATTTGTATATCATGTGAATTTATATATGTGTGTGTGTGTGTGTGTGTATCTATTCATAGGTTCACAGGACATTACTAGGCTAATGGCTTAACGGCCCTTACAAGCCAAGCTAATATAACCTGATTTTACCCAATATATGGCCCCTAATGGCAAGAGGATGGCATGGATTTGTGCCTGTGCACTGAGTATCGTACAGACTGCCCATCCATAAGGGACATAGACACTACCCCAGGTGTGAATTTGTGATTCCCCATCCATTAATCCAAATTGAATTTGAACAGGGCCAGGGAAGGGCACTGCTTAATGTGAATAAGAAGCCTGTTCCAAAGAAGGGACAATCTCTGAGACACATCTCTCTCGCTCCAGCATGTTCTAATTGAGTTGCTAAGTTTAGATCCCTAGATTGGGTGACCCTTGTGCTATCTGACTTGTGGATGTGTAGTAGCTCTATCAAGGCTGGATTTATGAGTGCCTTGTATGTCAGGCATAAGTCACCCCTTAATAGTCTATAACACATTTATTTTCATGAATTAATTGGGGTAGAATATTGCTCCAGAAAAAACAGTTTCTGGATATGACCAGCAATAAAGAACATTCAAAATATGGGTACAATTATGAAAGTAGAGCAACAAAATGAATTAAACAAATAAAAATTCCACACGAGAACAAGGATGGAACTTTTAGTGAAAGGTAAATGCACGTGGTTAACAAAATACTTAAGTAATTGCAGCCATGGAGATACTTACAATATCTACACGTATCAGTGAGTCAGGAATAAGGGTTAGTGGGAAATGTAAAGATTATGAAGTGTTAATTAGCTGGAATGGAGGATAAGGCAAGACAGGGAGTAATACTCAGTAACAGTTGATCTCTGGTACATATATTCACAGCTATCCGCCCCTTCTTTAGTTAAAGAGTTAAATTCTCCCTAAGAAGTAAGAAAAAGTAAAGGTAGTATAACATTGTGGTAGGTGTACTGCCACTGATGAAGGGAAAGAAAAATATTTGATAGCAACAGACTGAGAAAGACTAACTGCACAGATGTGGGCAGCTGCAGCGCATCTGGACAGGGAAGTGGAGCGAGCCCTTCCCCAATGAGCAGTGTACGATTACTGAGATGGCGGAGTTAAATGAGAAATTGGATAACGTTTACCAAAAGATTGTGAAAATAAATTAAACCCCGGAGGACTATATACAGAGCACAGATAAAATGCTGGGAGTGAAAGATACTCTACTGGCAAACAGCGATGAGACAGACAAGTTGAAAACTAAAGCGAATGAACAGGTGGTGAAATTAGTGGAATTAAATTCATCTTATGAAAGTCTCAGAGAGAAACTGATAGAACTGGTAGATCGGGAACATAGATAAAACCTAAGGTTTATGAATGTGCTGAAGGGAATAGAGGGCTGGAACATTCACTCATCTATGCAACAGCAACTCAGCACATGGACTGGGATATCACATGCACACATCCATATTGCGAGAGAACACAGAGTGTATATCAAGAATCAAAATAAAAACAAAAAATACCATGGAAGCAGATAGACTGGAGCCAATATATTTATTACCACACAGCTACAAATTAAAAACAACCACAACTTAGCACTTTTGCCCTCATAAAAACGGGCATCATCAGAGTCAAAGCAACAAGACATAACTTCCTCCCTCTCTGAAACAACTGGTCAGATTGGGAAATGAGATATAACATGAAGCTGGCAGGCTCAGAGGTCCGATGGAAGATGGAGACAGAATTACCCCATTTGGATCTGAGCCGTGAGAAACTTCCTCATCATTCTGTCCACCTCTGCATCAGATAAACTCCTGCAGGACCTAAGAGATGAACTAGTGGAAGGTGGTCTGGAGGGTTTCCTCTATGCCTCTTGCAAAAAAAGTGAATGGAGCCAAGGCTATCAGGAGAAATGTGAAGATTGGATCTGAGGAGATTTGGTTCATAGTGGGCCATTCTAAGCCTATCCAAGTACCTCATGTGAGAATCAAACCCTGCACCTTGCGTCTTATGGTAAATATCCTAACCATTATGCCAACCTCCCACTGATGTTTGAGTTGTAGGATCTGAGGTTGACATTGGATCGGTTTTCTTAGAAACTTTAATAAAAGGTATGGGAATAGACACTGAACAAGGAGAATGGTCAGGGGACCATTTTCTGCACTCCTTTTCTTTTGGACCAAGTTATGTCTACCTATGCTGATAAAGAAGCAGAAGAAGGTAATAAGCCTTTTCACACTAATTTGTTTCTCTTGTCATTCAACACATGGGAGTTGAATCACAAACAAATGGAGCAGTCACCTTCAAGTTAGGCAGCACCCAAACAATAAATGCACTCCTTGTGAGCATCAAAATTAGAGATCTTATGCCTACATGAAGTACATTTCCCAAAGCCTGTAGGCTTGTCAGCCATATCAAAAAATAAGAACGAAATACAGAGATCTTTTTTTTTTTTCTTAACAGTCAACACAGAAAAAAAATAATGCTATTTGAAAAGTACCCTATAGAGAGGTAGACAGAAAAAGATAAAATACCAACAATAGTATTTAGAAGAATACCCTTTTAAGGGTAGAGAGGCCTAACTAGAAGACAAGGTTGAAAACTTCAAAAGATTTTAACATTATCAAAAAATCCATTATAAAGGTAAAGGGAGGAACAGGACAAAAGGTTATTACAAATAAAAAACTCACAAATAGAGAGTTAAAGATTTCTATTGAACTCCCTAGCTCGATAGCAGAAAAAATCTGCATCCGAACAATGCAATGGCAAACAAGATCTGAGGGAGGCCAGGATGCTAGGGCATTATGGGTAAAGGGACGAGCTTGAGAGCTGGATCCATGAATCTAGTAAAAGCAGATGACCTGGATTCAAGATCAGATCCGAGACCCATCAGTTGAGGAATGAATGAAAATGACATCAGATTCAAGTTTAAACTGAAATATCTAGCAGTACTATGGCTGCTTTGTCCATAGGGTCAAAACCTTTTTTAAAGAAAGAGAATCTGCTAAGTTGGAGCTTACGAATTACGACCATTTCCATTCCATTCAGAAACAGAGAAATGGAAATCGGAAAATAGGGCCAGTAGAGAAAGAATTGGACAAACATTCCACAATGCATTTCCCACTTCTTAAGAAAATGGAGGAAAAGCAGAAAGGAAAAATAAGACACACCAAAAAAAAAAAGATAAGGGAAAGGATTCTGCAGTATGGTCAGGAACAGTTGGACCTTCTATGTAATTGTACGGAAGAACTTCAACAGTGACTAACTTTCTTCCATTGTTGTTCTTGGGTGAAAATCTACTGTTTAATCTGTAGGCAGTCTGATTTAACTAGTGGGACATTTTCCTTTTCCCATCCCAAAGAGACAACTGCATGCTTGTGGTATATTCTGAACTCATATTCATAAGACAGTTGTTTTTTTTTGTACAAGGGGTGTGTCTCTGTGGTTACTACAGCTATGACCATCTACTAATAATTTTCCAAATGATAACCTAAGTGCACAGAAGAACTTGAGCAGCGAATAACTTTTTCTCCCAATTTTTGTTTTGTGAAAATTTACAGTCAATATTGTACACAGACTAATTTAAATTAGTGGTAAATTTTCTCTTTTTTTGTTTCAGAGAGGGGAAGACTGCATGCTTGTATGTTTGGGAGTTAATTACTGGCAAGGCAAAAGTTTTTTAAAGGGGGAGAGTCTTTTTAATTTTTATGTCTATTACCAATATTTATTTTTAAATGATAATATTATTACTAATATACTTGCTGGATATATTGTTTAAGTGACATGGAGGGGATTTTGAGTTCAGACGTATAAGGTGGTGCGCATTATTAAAAACTACATGCAACTAAATAAATGGGTTTGGTCATGGCATGAAGGAGGAGGTTTTGACCAGCTTGAGGGTGGCAAGAAGAGATTTGACCTATAGAATGTCTCTCTTTTGTTGTGAAAGTTATAATATATAAATGACAGAGAATCACACTCCGAATAGGAGATAAGTTTTTCGGGCATGATAACAGCCCCTTGATGATGGTTCTGTGGCTCCCAGGGTAGTTTGGGAATAAACCCTCCACCCTTTTGCAAACGTTAGTATAATTCATTCTCTATTTCATTATATGCATTCCTTTGAAATATATGTAGACTGCAAGTTGTGGCATATAAGGTATAAGCAGCTATATTTTGTTTTATAATTAATGGGGGGGAGGGGAGGGCAAAACGGAGTTGAATGAATCACAGTACCTCAGGGTGCCATTTTGGAGCATTTGTTCATCAGTTTACATTGGACAAGCTGAGTTTGTATAGTTAAGTGCAGGTTGTTAGCCTTTCTTGTCTGCTGTTTGTTTTCTTCCATCGATAATTGTTACAAACTACTTTGTAGGTTTATGACTCAACATAGCCCATCTAATTAATTCCACATGAAATACAAGAAACAGTTCAACTGTTAAACTGGAAAAATATAATAAAGAGGATTTAAAGTAGATATTAATGTGGGGATAGATGGCTCTGAAAATTATAACACAGAATGTAAATGGCCTTTCTGATGTTGAAAAAAAGAAAGATTATTTAAGGCAGACTGGAGCAAGTATTAATTTGTTACTTGAGATTCATCTATATAAACAGGTACATGCAGAGATGTTAAAAAAAAAACAGTTTTCAGACAGGAATTTTTGCAAATGTTATAACAAAATATAGAGAGTGGTTACTACAGCTATGACCATCTACTAATAATTTTCCAAATGATAACCTAAGTGCACAGAAGAACTTGAGCAGCGAATAACTTTTTCTCCCAGTTTTTGTTCTGTGAAAATTTACAGTCAATATTGTACACAGACTAATTTAAATTAGTGGTAAATTTTCTCTTTTTTTGTTTCAGAGAGGGGAAGACTGCATGCTTGTATGTTTGGGAGTTCAACTCCGTTTTGCCCTCCCCTCCCCCCCATTAATTACAAAACAAAAGAGGAGTTTTTATTTTGATGAACAGGGTGACTTTCCTGGAAGCTGAGAAGACATAAAGAACAGACCCAGAAGGATGATACTGTATGCTAAAATGCTATTGGCAAGGATTTAGAATAATATTAGGGAAGTTTTACCCCCCCAGAATTACTAGAACAGAGATTCGGCAATTATTAACAGAATTTGTGGAGTTTATACAGGTGACAGGAATTCTGGGAGCAGATTGGAATGTGGTGACATCTAATGTGGATGATTTTCAGGGTCCTAGACACAGGAAGGTTTTGCAGGGGGGTAAATTGTAATGGATATGAGAAAGTTATTTGGTCTGCTAGATGTACGAGATAGCTGGCTGAGATATAAAAAATATATCTACAGATCAGGGGAGTTTGGGACACTTTTGTGTCTTGGCAGAATTTATATCACTAAGGAATATGGATATATTTTACTAAAAATAGATAAGAATCCTCAGTTGCTATCTGGCCATGCCCCTCTAGAAGTAGTAATCTTTCTGTCCAGCCTAGGTTTTAGCTTACAGCAATGGTAATTTAGATCAATTTGGTTGGATAATAAAAGCAGCACAAAGGGAATTATGGATAAATATACAGAGATTATATGAAGTAATGATGACAAAGATGCTTGCAGTGTAGACTGGTGGGATGAAATAAAACAAGGGGTATAGCAGAACGCAATGCAGCTAGAGAGAATGGATTGGAGAAAGAGAAGGAGGTTGGAAAAGGAGAGATTAGGGAAAATTAAAGAATTAGAGATAAGGGGGAAATCCCTCCTGGAAAAGAATAAAGAACAATTAAAACATATAGAAGTGAGATGGAAAGAATTCCAGGAAGATATCTTTAGACAGAAACAACTAGTAGATGGAGCCCAATTTTCTGCTAGTATCCCAAACAGCAAAGGTTTTTAGCAGCTATAGTAAGACAACAGAAGGTAGAAAGAAGAATGTATAAACTAAGAGACTCTTCTGAGCCTTGAATAGCCAGATACCCAGCAAAAATAAATGAGATAGTCTATGAACATCTGTACAGCAGGCAAACAGAACACGAGGCATGGAAGAATGATCTAAATACTTTAATTCAAGAACTGGTTCAATTGTGTCTACGAGAAGAAAGGGCGACTAACTCAGTAACTCCCATAACTCCCCAAGAGATAAAAATGCAGACTGGACGACAGGCATTAAGAAAGATGTTAAGGTGAGACCATTTCCCATTGGTAGTATGGAAAAAAATTAAAAACAGTAATAATCCCTGTATGGTTAAAACTTTTTATAAAGTCTTGCAACACGGGAAAGTGCCCCAGTCTTGGAAGTAGTCATCACTGTAATTCTACAAGAAGGAAAGGATCCAAGTATCCTCCGTTCATATAGACTGATTGCTATCTTAAATCATGACTATAAAATTATTATTTTAATTCTAGCCTCTAGAATTGAAAATCTACTTCCATGGATCATAGGACAGGATCAATGTGGCTTTATGAAGGATACACACAGATGATACATGAGTGTAAGAAATCAGAGTTCTGTTGCCACGGATTGCTTAAGAATAGTTTACTGCAGTGAGTAACATATAGCAGCAGATATAAATGTCACAGCAGCATAATTAGATGGTATATAGCAGCATGACATATCAAATAACTGAAAGCACAAAAGTAACTATATTTGAACAAGTCTTGTACCAACTTCAACTGCCTTCGCTGTCCTAAACATAGCCATAATATTACTTCAGTCCAGTGGTTTTCCTCTGGAAACTGTGTCCCTTTCCCCTAACCTTGGGTCTCAGGCCTTGCCTTGTTTTGCAGTCTTGCAGGTGCCTACCATGGCCCAGCCGTCTCATTATCTAGCATTCCATACACATATCTTTCCCTTGAAAAATGAACATTCTGTAGTATTCCCTTGAGAACTATTACTTCTGCACATCTCATGCTTAGACAGCAAGATTATCTTTTCCTTTTTAATAAACCTCCTTTCCCTGAAACTGAATGAATACATGAAAACACGTCTGACTCTATATTTTCAGGCCTATTATTCTACCTTAATATACTATAGTGAATTCAAAAAGAACGCCCTCAATCTAACAGTTCCCGAGGTCCCTGACAAAAGTTTTAGAGGGACCTTCTTTTGTAGTTACCTCACAAATGTATTACAAACTACTGTAATCTGATTTGAATACATGGGCTTTATGCCACCTGTCACTAGAATTTTTATAATGTGCAATCTGCAAAATGACACTATATTAGTTAATGCTGTTAGAATCAATATAGCTACCAGAAGGTATTTTAAAACTGCCCCGCCCTAACCTTGGAATAGGTTTGCAATCCAGTCTGTCCATGAGATGTCACCAATATCTTGTACCTTGGTCATTACCTCACTCATAATCTCCAAATGTGTCCTAATAGATTCACTTTTATTTGGTATATAACTACAGCATTCCATTCCAATCAATCCAGGTGACCCATGATGCAGGCAATCAAGGGCCATATGATTCTGGAGGACCACCATACTAATCATAGTCATTTCCAAAGTGATGTCCTTTATGCTCTCAAAGGTGCTATTTGCCAATACCTCCAGTAATTTGACCAATTGACACAATTCTCAGATAGCTTTAACAGCGCCATGTGCAGGAAATACACCTGCTCCAGTGATTACTCTATCATCTAAATCCATAGCTTTAAAAGTCTTTAAGTCCAAGTTCTGATGTATGTGTAATGTAACTAAAACCTGCACATTATTCTGAACATCAGTTTTCAAGTCTCGTTTAATTTTATGGTTTCTGAAACTTGTTGAGCCAATTAATTTCTTAAAGTGTCGTATGGCTGGTATTACATATCCTATATAACAACAGCCATACCAGTTTGGTGGTAGCCATTTATAGGCTCTGTTTCCACACGCATAATACATGTGCTTTAAGGCATAGTTAGAATGCCAAACCGGCTGTTCCAGAAGCAGCATGAAGAAAATGTCATACACAGTCTAGGTAAACTGAAGCTTGGTAGATGTATTATAAGGTGGATACCAGTCTTCCCATTTTAGCACTTCCCTTTTTATCAGGCAATGTTCTGTAAATAGAACCTAAACTTGAAATTGTGATGTCACTACCCTACATACATAGATAGCTGCATCTGCCTTATGTACTTGTGCCAGTCCTAAAGAAAATATCCCTTCGGATGTTTCAGACAAATTAATGTACATTTGATTTGCAAACTGTCTACTAAAAGATCTGTAACATTAACAACATTCCATGAAAACAATATTATTAAGTCTATACCACTAATACTCTACTATATCTAAAGGAACATAAAAAAAAAACAGTAAGCTGTAAATGTTTTATTTTCTGGTACATAAACTTTTTCACATTCATTTGCAATCTTCAGCTGTAATTCATCTGCTTGTGATCCAGTTGTTGCAGATGAACGGAGCATCCCAGAACTTGTAAAATACACAATCAAGCAAATCAATAATACCAGAGTCAGCCCTACACTCCATCGTTCCATGTCACTGCTGAGGTATTGGAAAGCCTGCCCTAGAGTTCCAGAGTCCTTTGTTGTGTCCCTTGTACAATTAGGCCTTCCAACCCTCATTTTCCTCTCTCCTGTGCAAGGCTGCACGGCTGATGTCAAAAAGTATGCATAAAAAAAAACACTGTCAAAGTATACACAAATCTAAAGTTGGCAATGTATTCTGTGTTGCAGCCTACAAAGTACAAAAAAGCAGTATCGCTTTCTTGGATTTACATCTGTACACTTAACAAGCTCTAATTGATAAACATGCACAACTTTAGATTTCCTGACTCTGTGATTTATATGGGAAGAAAAGCATCCAAGGATGAGGTGGCAAGAAATCATATTACCAGTTGCTCAGACACAGAGAAAGTGATCAGATCTACTAACTCATCAGCAGGGGGGACACCCAGGAGGTAGATGAGCCCATCCTAAAGGCCTTCAGAAACACGGACTCCTCTGAAGATGAGGGATGGGGAGACCATCCACCCTTTTACTTCAAGAATTCAAGGATGTCTCTAAAGGAGACATCATTGGGCGGAGATCTGGGGAACCCATCTCCATCCTCGGTGAGGGACTCCACGGTGGAGTCCAAGTGCCTCCTCTTGCACTTTTTCTTATGATGAACCTCCTTTGCTGGGGGGTGCGGGGTGGACAAAGAAGAGACAATGACTCCCAGAGAAGAGGAAACCCCCTGAAGACTCGAACAGGAGGGCTGATCCTGGAAAGGATGGAAGGCCTCACCAGCTGAAGTAGAGAGAGGCAGGGAGGGACCAGGAGGTGCAGCAAAGGAAACTCCAGACCCGGAGAAGGTCCTCTCTACCACCTGGAAAGTCGAGGGGCTGGAAGCAGGCCTATCCCCCATGTCTGACGGAGAGGTCCCCTGGAGAGGAGGAACGAGTCTGGAAAAAACACCTCAACTCCTGGATGATACCAGCCCAGAGCTATCGAAGGCAGAAATGCCAAGGGAAAGGGACTGGTCAGAGAAGACAGTACCAGATTCCCCCCGCAGAGCCTGTGTTGACCACTCCATTATGGGGCTCACCCCACTCTGAGGGTGGGGGAACAGAATAAGACAGGGACCCTGATGAGGTCAAGAAAGGGGGATACTCAGCTTCACCAGAATCTGACCGCAAACATCCTGGTCCCTAGAATCCAAAGCCATAGGGTTGGATGTGGAGAATGAGAAACTGGGATGGGCAAGGCTCCCCTGGCCAAATGGGCAGGGGAAGCAAGGAGCCCCAACTCTATTTGGGCCTTGAGGAAGCTCCTCATCATCCTGTTCATATCTGAGGGCAAGAGACTCCTCAAACATCTAGAGGAGTGGGTAGACTTAGAGGGAGATCTCCCTGACCTACTACAATGTTCTGGGGTATGGCTTTAATGTCTTTGAGCTGACTGTGTTATCTGTTTGGAGGTAGAAGGAATGACTACCCCTCCAAGACTATAATTGGATCTGACCCGAAGGCCTAGCCAACACAGTGGACAGATCCGACAAACTGGTCTGAGGCTGGCCTGATCTTGGTCGGAACTGAGGACCTCTGATTCAGAGAGGCCCTGGATCCAAGAGACAGCTCCGCAGCTCTTGGTTCTGAAGACCAGAGATCTGAGATGGCCCGGGCTGGGATCAGATCTGGAGACATAGGATCCAACAGCCGCGGTTTCTTAGAGGGAACTGACTGGAAAGAAGGGGTCTTTCTCTTCGGGTCAGAAGAGGAAGCCTTCAAGGGGGAAACAAAGGGTCCCTTCCGGCCAAGACCCTTTATCAAGAGTTTGTTGTGGCACTCCACCAAAGCCCTGGGGATAAATGCGGTACAAATGTCACATTCAACCTCCAGGTGCAGAGCACCCAAGCAATACAAGCACTCCTCTTGCACATCGGAATTAGCCATTTTCCGACTGCACTTGGAGCATTTCTTACAGCCAGATGGCTTATCAGCCATAATTCAAACAACTAAATTAAACTATACTAACACACTAAACTACACCAACAACTATAACAATACAGCAGCCATAATGGCTACAAGAAAAAAGGGCACCAAAACCCAATGCATGCTAACTTAACAAAAACCTAAGCTAAGGGAAGGAGGTAATAAACTGTAAGAAACAATTAACAGTACCAAACTACACTAGAAAACTACTCTAACAACTATACCTGAAATACTAGAAAAAAACACTTATCTAGCTAGAGCCGATGGAAAATGTGTCTGCACAGGATACATGGTAAATGAGATATGGGGGTCAGAGAGCAGCAGAGCATCATGGGAGAGGGAGGAGCAAGAACCTTGGATCCACCTATGGAATGTTGCCAGCTTACATCTGATATCAGATCCTAGACCCTATGGCGATGAATGATGACTTAAATAACATCAGATCCACAGTGATTCAAGTCAGAAATTAAATCTGCAGGTATGTGCGACTACAAAAGATAAGTGTTTTCTGCACTTCTGATTAACTAAAACAATATTTGCTGCATATCTGTTTAAACTGTGCAACTGTTTTAAGGCTTGGTGAATTCAGTCCTTACCTCTGCTCTGATCTTGTATCCTACCTACCTGCCTAGCTGTTGTTGTGGTATTAAAGCTTGGTGGCTTTTGAACTGCCCACCTCTACTATAAATTTGTTACTGGACACTTCCCCCTAGTCCCATTACATCAACCCATTCTACTGAGCACAGTGATATCAGTTGCAAAGTCCCACCCCTTTAACTTCTTGACCTTGAATTTTCATCTTCCATCTCCTCACTTTCTACTTAAAAAAATGTGCCACTTCCTGCTTCATTTTGATTGTGCTTAGGTGTTCAACTGCATTGTCGCATTTGTTACTGCTTGTTGGTAGCCTTATAGTTTATTTGAGCTGTTTTTTACTGTTGTGGTTGCGAGCTAATTTATCACATTTAACTGCATTTCATTGCTATTTACTGCAATTCATTACTGTTTAATTGCTTTTTACTGCATTTCATTACTGTTTAACTGTATTTTTCATACTGTGAGTTCTGTTTTGTGTGTGTTTAATCTGTGCTTTTTTGTGAGTTTTACTGTGTTCTTAACTCTTAAATTGAGTAGCATAGTCTGATACAGGTTTGTTGCATCCAGAGCTGTAGCTGTACTATTTTTAACCCTTTGTGAGGTATTCTAGCTACAAATATTTCCTTAGTAGCACTTGTGTGATCACCTAGTAGTACTACTCTTAGACCTTCCAGCCTTTACCCACTTCGTACTCTCTGGCCTCTCTCCTTCAGTTTCTGACAAATATGGATGGACAATTTCCTACGCTTTCCCCTTCCAGTCTGGTTGATATGGGCATCCTGAGACAGTGTAGCGACTGCCTCATGTACACGGACAACTACCACCTAGGAACACAATTTGTGAGATGCAATTACATTAAGAACCTAGAGTCAATGCTCTCTCCCTTGCAAGCCAGTATATTTGATACTGAAAAAGTTGTCAACACAAACACCACACCTCAAACACTACCCACACCTTCACAACACACACCCACATATGCGGAGGTCCTCAACAAAAACATATCCAAACAAAAGAGACCTCCGAGGCAAACACACACGCAAACTCCACTGCCCACTACACTACACATAGTCCACACACTTGTGCCTCACAGCCAGTAAGGCCTAAATATAAACCCAACATATTAGTCATAGGAGACTCCACTGTGAGACACACAGATGTGTCCCTCACCAGGCTGGATAAGGAGAAAGTCACAGTTAGCTGTTTATCAGAAGCCAGAATCTGCCACATCACCCATGCACTCAAGTCTCTCAACAGGTACTGTTATGACGCTGTCATAGTCCATGTTGGCGTGAATGACTTGAGGCATAACTCCCTGGCCTATATGGAGAGACATGTTCAAGCTCTATGAATAAGTGTCCAGGCAGGTATGTTCCTAGCCTTAAGTAGCATTCTAGCGTCACCCAAAATGATGCCTCAATACCAACAGAAAATTATTGACTTTAACAATTGGCTCAGTTTCTGGTGTCATTCCAATGGAATCCAGTACCTAACAGACTGGCAATACATGATTGACAAACCACAATGCTTTGCCAGAGATGGCCTGCATCTGACTCCCTTGGGCTTCAGGCTCCTGGCAAAGGCTCTTGCCTCCCCATAGTGCCTTTTTTAGTCAATGCCATGAGGTCAAAACCACCATCATGAAAATTTCATCAAAATGCAAATTTAAAGTTCATATTGCTAAATTCTAGGAGACTAAACATGAAACTGCACTCACTCTAAGCATTCTTAACCCTGGAAGTTGCTGACATTTGTGCAGTCACAGAAACCTGATCAAAGCTGCAGAAAGCACCCCAGCCATACCAGGTTATTCACCCTATCATACATTCAGACCCCAAATGATGGGCAGCAAAGCACAAGGAGATGGAGTTGCAATATATCTATAAAAGACATACACCTCCAAGCCTAGTCAAACAGTATGATGCACAGGAGACAGTCCAGGCGCAGTTAACCATTGACAGGACCCCTAGTCAAATCCTAGCTAGCTACATGCCACCAAAATTTGACTCAAGATGCCCACTCCACCTATCTGGACCTCTTTGAATCTATCAAGATTCAGCCCTTAACCTGATCCTGGGCGACTTTAACTATCCAACCATAGATTGGAAGAACTACTCATGCCAAAACACAAATGCCCAGAGATTCCATTATTTTCTCAATGCAAGTGCCTGGGACCACCTAGACGACACCCCACAAGAGGTGAAAATATCATGTACTTGGTATTAACCAACATGAGTAACCACTGGGGATCCCTACAGTGTCATCCTCCCTGGTAAGATCCGACCACAAAGTGGTCACTTTCAAAGTCACCATCTGCCCTGACCCCCCCCCCCCCCCCAAGTAGGGTCAATAAAAAACCTTCTCCAAAGCTGATTACAACCTCATGAGGGAAGGTATAAACAGTTTCACCCCCCCCCCCCCAGAGAACTGGCACATATGCCCAAACTTACACCAAAAGTACTATACAAGCATTTATATAGCTGCATGGAATCAGGAATACCAGACAGGTCAAAATCCTCCTCCTCAAAGAAGAGTGTTACGGGACAGTTTCAGTTTCATTAATGATGCTATAATAAGATTGTTAAAAAGCAAATATAATTTGTATGCAGGGCTGGGAAAAATACAGTTTCATAAGCTAGAGTATTGTTGTATCTTAACTGCATTCTTTTAAAATGTAATAAGGAAAAAGTACGTGTTGCATAAAGTCGAAGCATGTTAGTTACTACAAAAAGGAATTTGTTAGCCTGACTCCTCCAGCCTAGGAGTGCATTGTTGCTAGGGAAGGTTTGAAACATCCAAGGTCAGAAACAAGACCCCTTGGAAGCAGGTGGATCATGTATAGAAAGGTGGTCACGTGAAGTCCCAGGCAAAAACCACGAGGGATGAGGGCATTTGTAAAGTTTCCTATTAGTCAGAGTAATTGAAATGTAATAAAATTGCATGACCAGTTTAGATGAGTAAAATGTATTAAAGATGTAGTTTGTCTCTCTTCAGAGAGACTGATTTATCAATGGCTATGAAGATGGTCTCCCAGCGCTGTAAGAATAAAATTTCTGTTTGCACATCCTGAAATGTTGTTCCTGACTGAAGGCATAAAAGATAAATTCTTAATGTTATTTATTTATGGCTATAACAATTTGGAGCCGTTCTCTGGATCTGAACTTTGGTATTGCTGCAGGGCTGTTCTGGAATAGGGCCCATCACAGATTTTCTGTGAATTCCACACTGCTTTGTATGGAATAGTCAGAGATTCAGATGTGCAGCTATTCAGGGTGTGCACACATACTAGCCTTGGCAGGGAAATTGTTTTGTAAGGGAACAGGCTTGGTTTGTGTTTTTTTTCCTCTTTCTCTCTTTTAGACAATTTTATCAAAATGTGGACTAAGTGCATAACTGTGTTTGTAGTATAAATGCAGGACTGTGTTTTTGTTTGACTGAGTTGTTTCTAAGGTATACAAGTAATACTGGGAGGACCCCACAGTAAATGAGTATAGTAAATGTATGTGCACATACAGTAAAGGACACATTAAACACAAGAAGGTGCCTTGTGTCGAGGGCGGTACCCTCAGGCTTGAAAGGTAAGAAGTATGAGAGATGTTTTTATTCTGTCAATGTATGAATGTATGAGAGAAATAAAAGAAAAAGTTCAACAAGTTCATGAGCCCACCGTATGTTTGGGACGTAGAGAATATACTGTTAAAATAAGTTTATGAGCCCACCATATGATTGGGACATAGACTATATAATGTTAAAACAAGTTCATGAGCCCACTGTATGATTGGGACATAGACTATACAAGTTCATGAGCCCACTGCATGACTGGAACATAGACTGTAAAGTTAAAACAAGTTCATGAGCCCACTGCATGATTGGGACGTAGACTATACAAGTTCATGAGCCCACTGCATGACTGGAACATAGACTGTAAAGTTAAAACAAGTTCATGAGCCCACTGCATGATTGGGACATAGACTATACAACAAGTTCATGAGCCCACTGCATGATTGGGACATAGACTATACAACAAGTTCATGAGCCCATAGCATGATTGGGACATAGACTATATACTGTTAAAACAAATTCATGAGCCTACCACATGATAGGACGTAGAGGTATGCGTTGTTAAAATAAATTCATGAGCCCAAAAGCACACTGGGACTTAAAAGTGTGACTGGGTGAAAGTACCCTTAAGAAAGTCCGAAAGAGTGGTCAGCTCTGGACACAGTACCTACCTGCCCCACTATCCCCGACAAAAATGCTGGAGATGGAACTTTTGAGCTCACGCCTTGATGAAAGCAAGGGGCTGCTGTGGGAAAAGGCTGATCGAAACCTCTCCGCTGTTGCTGCATGCCGACAGACTTTCTACCCTTCTCTCCCTGTATGGTGTGTGGATTACTAGATATTTTCTGTCTTTGGAACTACCAGGATCCAGGAGTTGTAAGGTAAGCCTAACATTTTTATTATTACTTATTTATAAAATAAGAAAAATGGGAGCAAAGATAAGCAAGCAAAAACAAATCCCTGAAAAGGGAACACCTGCATATTTTATGTATTTTAACTATGGGAAGGAAAGTAGTAAATATCTGCATGACTGGTTTCAGCTTACTAAGAATTGTGCTGGTGGGGTATTTCCATTAAATGGAACTTACGATAAGACTAAATTCCTGACATTAAAAGGTATTTTGGAAGAAAAGCAAAGTAAGTGGGGAACAAATGACAGTATTTTATTCTTGGTACAGTTACGCACTTAAAAGGGAAAAGGAGTCAATATTAAGAGGGTTTCAGGTTGTTAAGAAATTGTTGCAAAAGTAAAAGAGGTT
The DNA here is from genome assembly GCF_019279795.1 of Protopterus annectens. Lineage (NCBI taxonomy): Eukaryota > Metazoa > Chordata > Ceratodontiformes > Protopteridae > Protopterus > Protopterus annectens. The sequence goes on from NC_056746.1 coordinate 151,133,475, forward strand.
AAAAAGGCAGTAGAGACCAGTACAAAGGGGACGCTTTATCCTGTCTTAGCAGGTTTGCAACAGAGGGTGACAAAAAAGCAGAAACTTCTGAAGAGGATGATAATCTTTCAGTAGCTATTGCACCCCCACCCCCATATGCACCAGTACGGGTATCTCCTGTACAAGACTCTGCTGTTTCTCAGACCCCTACTTTTTGGCTCACTAACCATTGGACACCCAGTATGTGTGATACTGGTACATCTCAGACTGGTTCCCCTGTTCATCTTCTGAACAGGCATCTGCAGTCGGGGGGGATTCTTCTTCCTATCCTTCTCAGCTTCTACTTCCCCAACAGGGGCATTAGTATTTGACACCCATATATCTCACCATACATGGTCACATACATGACAGGGTACAACAGGAGATTACAACCTCTGGCGGGGATCTTTTGGCACCTCCCAGGGATATTTTAGGGGCTAACAATAGGGAACTTGTTCATCATCCTTGGACCCCTGCTGATTTGCATACTATTTCTAAAAATTTTCCAAATATTAGAGAAGAGCCATTAAAATTTAAGGAAGAATTAAAAACTATAATAGAATGTTACAATCCTACTTTGACAGATTTAAATCAACTGCTGAGGGTAGTTATTTCAGATGAAATAAGAAAGCAGTTACTGGAAAAGGCTGAAATAACAGATTTCACTCTCATAGGGAATGCATTAACAGACAAACGAACAACTTTATTAAACAAGATTATGGATGTGTGTCAAGTTAGGACTGACTGGTCTAAAAAACAGGCATGTAAACAAAATAAAGGGGAAGCCCCGCAGACTATTTGAGTCGCCTTAAAACAGTATTTGCTAGACATTCAGGAATACCAGACCCAGAAGAGCAAGCTAAGCCAGCTATTGCAGCAGCCTTTGTGCAGGGTCTGCAAGCCCGTGTACAAAATAAAACAAGTGTTCATAGACTGTCAAGGAAAAGACTTAGAGTCTTTATTAAGTGCTGCAAATCACTGTACAGAGTATCGGAAAAACAGAGGAAGGATATGGAGGACAAGCTGTTAACTTTGCAAATCAGGCAGCTGCAAAACCCAAGGGGTTGAGGCAGAAGCAGAGAAAGGGGTAGAGGAATTGCTAGAGGATTTAGCAAAAGTGCTGGTTGAGGGGAACAACGAGGTGGCAGTGCCCCTGCGGTTTCATCGAATGCATCTTGCTTCAATTGTGGAGAAGCAGGACATCGGACAGGGGATGCCCACACAGGCAAGTGCAAAGAGCCCAGGATACCCGGACTGAATGGCAACCAAATTATAATAATGCAGTTTTTCTACCACCACCTCCTCAGATTGGAAGGAGTCAGGAAGCTCCACACTGACTAGGTCAAGGAAATAATACAGAAGTGAATCTTAACCCTCTACTGCCAATAGATCAAAACAGATCCTACATCAAGATGAAAATAAATTCAAAGAAAACCCCATTTCTGGTGGACACTGGAGCCACTAGGTCAGTGTTAAAAATTACTTCAGATAGCCAAATACCAGTATCAGACCATAAAGTCAGTGCAGTTGGAGTAACAAATACCATGGTTACGTATCCTGTTTCAGAACCCATCCCCATTTCTTTAGGTCCAACTGAAGAAAAAAAAGAAGTTATGTACTTACCATAACGTTCCATCTGAGTAGGTAAACTTTATGTGTCAGCAACCTGTGGGTTTCGGATCTGATACAGATTCGAGCCAGCAGCATAGCAAGCAAAAGATCCGAGCTCCAAGCTCCTCCCCCCTACCCATACTACACTGCAACCTCCACCCAATCCTCAGATCGAGTTTGCCAATCCACACGTGACACCAACAAACTAACCTGAGACCCCTGAACCAAGGACAAACCTCCAGCTCATAAACTCCGAACATCAAGCTCAGCAAAAATAAACGCCAAGGTACGGGGGAAGGACGGTTGCTGACAAATGAAGTTTACCTACTCAGATGGAACGTTATGGTGAGTACATAACTTCTTTATCTGAAGTAGTTAACTTCATTTGATCAGCAACCTGTGGGACAGAGTCCCCAGCTACCCGAAATCTTGGGAGGCCCTTAAGGAAGGATATTCCGGAGCACTGCAGAGCCAAAGGAAGCCCTTCCTCTAGACACCAAACTGAGTTCATAATGAGTAATAAAGGTGTGAGAAGAGGCCTAGGTAGACGCTGAGCAAATGTCATCCAGGGAAGCTCTAGACCAGAATGCTGCAGACGTTGCCATAGAACGTGTAGAATGAGCATGAACTCCTACTGGTTCTGGTAAACCAAGCTCTCTGTTTGCTTGTAGGATACAAAGGGAAATCCACCTAGCAAGAGCCCCTTTTGAAACTGGTTTCCCTAAAAAGGGCTTAGCAAAGGAAACAAAAAGTTGATCAGATTTATGAAAGGCCGCCGTCCTGTGCAAATAAAAATGTAACTGCCTGTGAACAACCAGCAAATGAAGTTTGTATTCCCCTTTGTTCTGAAAATTAGGGAAAAAGAAAGGAAAATTAATAGATTGATTAATGTTTATCTCAGAAGCAACTTTAGGGAGAAAAGACGGATTAGTCCTGAGAGACACCCTGTCCTTATGAAACACAAGATATGGAGGTTTCATACAAAGAGCTTGAAGCTCCGACACTCTCCTGGCTGAAGTTATAGCTACCAGAAAAGCCGTCTTCCATGACAAGAATTTTAAGTCAACTGATGCTGAGGGCTCGAAAGGAGGCACAACTAAGGCCTGAAGAACCGCAGTCAGATCCCACGGCGGGGACGGATTCTTAATAGGAGGTCTCAGAAGAAAAGTGCCTTTCAAAAGGTCTTACAAATTCTGGCAGCAGCGAGAGAGCCTAAATTGTCCCCTACATGGAAATGAGAAATAGCCGCCAGATGGACCTTCACTGTGGAAGAGCTGGCTCATCGCTGGAAGATATGAGACAAAAAGTCTAATACCGCTGGGATCAGAGTGGTAAAAGGATCTAGATTTCTCTGTGAAGCCCAAATGGAGAAGTGTCTCCATTTGCTACAGTACATTTTCCTTTTCCTGGTAGAGGATTTATGTGCCACAACCAAGATAGATTTAACAGGAGAAGAGATACCGGGAGTCCTAGCAACTATAGCAACTAGTGGAACTGTAGCAGCCAAGCTGTGAGCTTCAGGCTGTCCAGATTCAGAGGAATGATGAATCAGATCCGGAATAGGATCCAAGATGGAGCTATGAGATGAAACCGTAGGCAGGGGAACCAGACTTGACGAGGCCAGAATGGGGCTATGAGGATCAATCTGCTCCCCAACCGGCGAGCTTTCTGTAAGAATTTTATCATGAGCAGGAGTGGGGAATACGCATAAAGAAGACCGGGTGGCCAAGCATGAACAAGAGTGTCTCTGGGGGCTTCCCCCGTCAGGGGGATTAGAGTGAAAAACTTGCTGCACTTCTCGTTGGAAGGTGATGCGAAGAGATCGCAGCAAGGCTGACCCCACTTGAGGAAGATCTGTTCCACTACACATGGGTTCAGAGACCACTTGTAGGGAGAAAGGATAGTTCTGCTCAATTTGTCTGCCAAGATGTTGGATCGACCCGGAAGCTGCATTGCTATCAGAAACTAACTACCTTGTGTTTCTTAAGCTTAGTCAAACACTCTGCTTATGCTATGCTGAAGAGGTCATAACAAGGCCGAAATATGCTTATTTTTTAGGGTTGGGAGGGTGGCTTAATGGTTAAGGTGTTTGCCTCACAAACACAAGGTGCAGGGTTTGAGCCTCACAAGGGATAATTGGCTAGGCTTAAAATGGCTCGCAAGAGCAGTTAGCTTAGTACTAACCTATGAACCTATAATATATTAAAGTAGTATATTACATATTGTAATATATTAAGGGTTGGGAGGGTGGCCTAATGGTTAAGGTGTTTGCCTTACAAACGCAAGGTGTGGGGTTTGAGTCTAACAAGGGATAACTGGCTAGGCTTAAAATGGCTCGCAAGGGCAATTAGCTTAGTACTGATCTATGAACCTATGAACCTATGAAAGCGGTTGGTGGAGCTCGCCCATTCCCAGACTCTCATGGCTTCTCGACAAGGGGGATAAGACTTGGTTCCCCCCTGTTTGTTGATATACCAGACCACCGACATATTGTCTGAGTGGATCGCAATAGTTCCCAGAGGAAGATAAGCATGAAGGGCCTGCAATGCTAAAAGGACCACTCTCATCTCTAGAACATTTATATGCAGATCGGTCTCACTGAGTCCATGTGCCTTGAACAGTCCTGCCTGAACAATGACCCCCCCCCACCCTAGGCGGGAGGCATCCATGGTCACCGTGGTTTGGGGTTGGGGAGCAATAATGGGACATCCCTCCTGCAAATTCCGGGATTGGAGCCACCACGTGAGAATTTCTGCACACACTGGTCAGAGGGATCAGAAAATCTAGAGGTTGATGAAGAATCGACCACTGAACTTCCAACATCCACTGTAGAATTCTCATATGCAGACGAGTACAAGGGATCAGGTTGATAGCAGTTGCCATGGACCCTAAGGCTCTCAGGACTAATTCTGCAGGGGGTGCAGGGGACTGCAGAAGTGCTAACACATGAAGTGCTAGGCTGTGTAGTCTATCTGGGGTTAAGAATGCCCTGGCCTGACGAGAATCTATTCTCGCCCCTATGAAGTCTAACACTTGGACAGGTTGAAGGGAAGACTTCCTGAGATTTATGGTAATCCCTAGCCGAGGTGATATCTGCAGAAAGAAATCTCTGGCTAGTAAGAGTAGATGCCTGGTGGGGGCAGTGAGGAGCCAGTCATCCAGGTACAGGAAGACCTGAATGCCCTGAAGTCTCAGGTGGGCCGCTACAACTGCCATGACCTTGGTGAACACCCTGGGGGCTGTGGTGAGACCGAAGGGTAGGACCCTGAACTGATAATGACTGGCCCCTAGCCGAAAGCCGAAGAACCTCCTGGATCGCCTGTCCATCAGAATATGGTAGTACACATCCTTGAGGTCTATCAAGCACAACCAGTCTTCCTCCTGCAGGAAGGGCAGGATGGATTGAAGCGTGACCATCCGCAAGGTTTCCTTGGCAATGAACAGGTTCATTGTTGATAGGCCGAGAATTGGCCTTAGGTCCCCCATCTTTTTTGGCACCAAAAAGAACCTGGAATAGATGCCTGATCTGGACTGGTCTGGGGGCACCTGCTGGATGGCTCTTTTTTCTAGCAGCTTTTGTATTTTCAAGGCCACGGCCTCCCTATGAGTGGGTGGGACATCCGGGAGGTGCCTTGTGTAAGGGGGCTTGTTTATGAAGGGAATAGAATAGCCTCTGGATATTATTCGAAGCACCCAGCGATCTGTCGTGATGGACTCCCATTGGGCAAGGTGCATAGAAAAACACCCCCCGACTGCTTCCAGAGAGGAGCAGTCAGGCAACCCCTCAGGGTTGCTGCACGGGTCGATCTGAAAAAGGTTCCCGTGACCCAAAGTTCATCAGCCCCCCCCCTCTTCCTCTGGGCCAGCGTCCACCTTGTCCCCCTCTGCCTCTGGGGGAGAAGGAGTCCTGAGTGCTCCGGGACTGCTGAGTTTTCCGGAACCACAGCTTCTTTTGCCCTCACTGGTTCCTTGAAAAGGCCCTTTGAGAGTTAGAGAAGTGGATCCCGATGGCTGACAGCGTCTTCCCATCTTTCTCGATCTGGACAAGTGTATTGCAGACAGTCTTCCCGAACAGGGTTGAACCGTCAAAGGGTGCATTAGTGAAGGATGCCTTGAAGGGTTCCAAGAAATCACAAAGACGGAGCCAGGCGTGATGCCTTAAGGCGATGCCGAACCCACTAGCCCTAGCGGCTCCCTCGGTGGCATGAAAGAGTAAACGCATGGACGTATTGTACATAGACTTGAGAGTGGCCATACGAGCTGAGAAGCTCCGTTTATCCTCTGCCGACATGGACTCTGAGGGAGACTCAGCGTACTCTTTCACGAGGTCCCACTGCAGTCGAATTACGTGGGCCAAGTAATTCAGTGCCCTTATAGTAAAGGTAGCTGAAGCAAAAGTCCGCTTTCCAAGACAGTCCATAGCCCTGGATTCCTTGTCTGGGGGGGTGGACTGAGGAACTTTCTTGGGCGAGTTCCTTTTTCGTGGCTGCCGCCACCACCATGGCATTAACTGGGGAACCTTTGTTCCAACAAGCTCTATCTGCCGGTGGGCTCAATATTTTGTCGGGCCTTTTGGGTATAGGCTCCATAGTGTCCAGTTCCTTCCAAGCTCTGGTGGTGATAAGGTCCACCAGAGGGTCGGCAGGGGGGACACCCAAGAGGTAGATGGGCCTGTGTCGAACACCTCCAGGAATACAGACTCGTCAGAGGAAGGTTTTTGGGCGGACCACCCCCCCGGTGAAGGATTTCCATAATGTTTCCAAAGGAGACATCTTCGGGGGGGTGATTTTTTGTGGAACCTTCCCCTTCCTCCAAGTTGGTATTCTCAGTGAGGGACTCAGGGGAGTCCAAATGCCTCCTTTTACACTGGCATTTGTGAGGGACTTCCTCGGGTGGACTCTCTGGGGAGGGCTCACAAATGGTTTTGTGTTCCTCCAAGGGAACTGGCTGGGGTGCAATAGACACAGGCTGTCCCTGGGGGGACTGGATGATGGAAGACAAGCTCATCTGCGAGGGAGCAGGGATGGACCCCGAGGACAGAGTGAGGGGTCTCGATCCTTCAGAGAGAACCCTCTCCACAACGTCGAATGCCAAGGGAGAACCAGCCTCCCTGAAACTGGTGGTGTGGGTAGCCAAGACCCTCAGATCCAATGTAGGGATCGGAGCCGAAGTTGGAACGGCTGGACCCAAAGGGACTGTATGCCTCGACCACAATGGAGCCGATGACACACTCATCCCCTCAGATCTGACGCCCAACTCTCGACTCTGAGAGCTCGGATCTGAAGCGGATCTGTCAGACTCGAGGGCATGGCCGGCGTCGAGGCCGAAGGCACCATTGGTGCCGACCCCCTGACTCCAGGGGTCCTTGGATCCATAGACTCCGATATCCGATGGTGGATCAAAGAAGGAGCTATTGGGGTGAAAAATGGAGCCGAACTCCCTGCACCAGTAGGGGGGGGCAGCAACACCCCCATCTGCAGTTGAGTTTGTAGAAACCTTCGCATCATCTGATCCATGTCTGCTTCAGAGATGCTCCAAGTCGATCTAGAGGACGCCACTGACGCCGGCTGGGAGAGCCAACGTGAAGACGACCTCGAGGGTGGTCTAGCCTCTGCCTCCAGAGAAAAACGTGGTGAACAGAGCCAAGGAGAAGATGGCCTGGTAACTTTAACAGGAGACAAAATCACCTTAGCGGGAGGGGCCGTTGGATCCAACTCGGCCTGTCGCTTGCGGCCCTTCTCTCTATCTTTATCTTTTTCTTTCTCTGAATGTCTCTCTGTCTCCCTGTGTTTTTCTTTTATTCTTTCTTTCTTGGCCTCTCTTTCTCCCTGTGGTAAGGTGGAAAGGTGAGTCCCAGACAGGGGAGGAGGGCCTGAAGGCTGGACAGCCACAGCCGTGGCTGGTGAGGAAGCAGCAGAAGAGGCAGAAGTTGATTCTGCGGGTAGAAGACCCGCCAGAATTAACTTGTTCCTGTGATCCCGCAGGGCTCGGGGGTTGAAGGCCACACAGATTTTGCAGCCGGATGACAAATGGGACACCTCCAAGCAAACTACACACAGAGTGCGACTGTCGGCTGGTGACAGCTTGTGGCCACACTCTGTGCACTTAGAGAAAGTCACTTTCTGACTTTCCGACATATTAAGGCATCACACACATACACACTCTCTATGGGTGTGAAGGGGGGCCTACACTAACAGAAAGTTAACAACTTTCAAACTATAAAAAAACAATAACTACCGATGACGGATACCAGTAGAGAGGGATAAACTAATAATTATTACACACACAGACCAAAGTTTTCGAAAAAACCCTGACAACTTGCCTGGAGCTCAAAAATCCCGTGCCAGCGAAGCAGTGGCAAATGAGATCTGGGGATTGGAAGGAGGTTGCAGTGTAGTATGGGTAGGGGGAAGAGCTTGAAGCTTGGATCTTTTGCTTGATATGCTGCTGGCTTGGATCCGTATCGGATCCGAAACCCACAGGTTGTTGATCAAATGAAGGTAACTACTTCAGATGCATTCTTTTCTTTTGAGTACTATTGCACCAGTAAATCTGCTAGGAGGAGATTTGTTATGTAAGCTGGGTTGTACTATTTATTGTACCCCAGAAGGGGTGTATCTAAATGCTCCAACAGAATCAGAGGGGGAAGTATTGGCAGGTTTAGGAGAAGCTGATAAACAGCCTGCTGAAAGCATACAGGCAGATGGAGAGTTACTACAGCAGGTACCTGCCAACTTGTGGGCTAAGCATGCAAATGAAGTAGGTATACTGAAATCAGCAGAACCAGTAAAAATAAAATTAAATACATCAAAACCTCTCACTAGAGTTCCACAATATCCACTAAAGATGGAAGCAGAGCAGGAATCAAACCTGTAATTCAGTCTCTAATACGGCAAGGAATAATACCATCTAAAAGCCCTTGTAATACTTTTATTTTTCCAGTGAAAAAGCCTGGAAAGGATACTTATAGATTTGTGCAAGATTTAAGGGCTGCAAAGAATGCAGTGCTGCCTACTTTCTCTGTTGTTCGAAATCCAGCAAAAATGCTGAGTTGCATACCACCTACAGCTAGTTACTTTTCTGTGATAGATTTATGTTCAGCATTCTTTTCTATACCTATTCACCCTGACAGTTTCTGTTTGCTTTCACATATCAGGGATAACAATATACCTGGACACGGTTGCCACAAGGATATACTGAATCTCCTTCATTATTTTCTCAAATTCTGAAAAAAAGATTTGGAGAATGTGACATTTCTGGGTGGATCTGTGTTAGTACAATATGTAAATGATTTACTGATAACATCAAATTCCTTTCAGCAATGTCAACAAGATACCTTGCATCTTCTGGCTATCCTTGCAGAGAAAGGACACAAAGTGTCTAGAGAAAAATTACAGTTGTGGTCATCTCAGGTATGTTATCTTGGTCATTTAATATCTCAGAGTAGCAGGCAAGTGTTACCATCTCATACTGATGCAATATCTAAGGCCCCACATCCGACTACTCAGAGACAACTTAGGTCTTTCCTAGGTATGACAGGATACTGCAGACTGTGGATTACTAACTACACAGAAATTCTCAAACCTTTGACGAATCTTTTAAAGCAGGATACGCCAGAGCCTCTCCTTTAGAATAGTGAAAAGGAAAATTCATTTCAGAATTTGAAGCAAGCTTTAGCTATTGCCCCAGCTTTGATGTTACCAGCCTATAATAAACCTTTTATTTTATTCTGTCATGAAAGAAATGGATTTGCTCAAACAGTGCTTACACAAAAACATAGGACAGCTATTGTCCAGTAGCTTATTACAGCACAGCACTTGATTATGTTGCAAAAGGTTTTTCACTGTGTTTAAGGGCAGTTGCCGCTGCTGCCATTCTAGTTAATCTTGCACAGTCGCTGGTGCTTGGGCATGATCTTACAGTAGCTGTCCCTCATTCTGTATCATCTTTTGCTTAAAATAAAAACTCAAGCACTCTCAACTGCACATCTAACTAGATATGAACTTGCACTTCTTTCTGATCCATCTATTTCTCTGATCTGCTGTCTTGTTCTAAATCCTGCATCTCTGTTGCTTACTGCTGAGGATGGTGAAGAGCAGGATTGTGTGTGTAACTATTTGTTTTCTCCTAGGGAGGACTTAAAAGACACTCCTATACACAATGCTGAGTTGAATTTGTTCATAGATGGCTCCTGTGGAAGAAATCAAACAGGGAAGTTGATCTCAGGAACAGCAGTCTGCACCAAAGAGACAAAATTGTTGCAACAAAGATTAGAGGGTGTTCACTCTGCTCAAATAGTTGAGTTAGTGGCTTTGCAAAAAGCCTGTGAGTTACCCAAAGACAAGGTGGCCAATATTTTTACAGACAGCTGTTATGCTTTCGGGGTGGTACATGATTTTGGGCAACTTTGGAAAGAGAGAGGGTTTTTGACCTCTTCAGGAAATCAAATTAAACATTCAGGATACATAAAATCATTGTTACATACACTTTTGCTACCTAAGAGGTTGTCTGTAATCAAATGTTGTGCACATCAAAAGGGACAGAATATTGTTACCAAAAATAACAATTTAGCATACCAAGTTGCCAAACAAGCAGTAGTAAATTGTTGCAAAAATCTGTGTATGTTAACCATAACAAACTGCAACAGTAATGATGTGTTTGATTTTGCAAAGTTGTCAGCCTTTCAAGCTGAAGCATTACAGGGAGTGGCTCAAGGATGGATGTAGAAAATCCTCTAACGGCATATGGTGACATCCAGATGGCTGGCTAGTGGCGGCTGCCTCTTTGCTACCTTACCTGGTAAGGCCATATCATCTACCAGCCCATACAGGTAAGACAGCTTTATTTAATCAAATTACCTGAAGTTCGTATGCCCCTCATGTCTCCTCTGATACTTCAGTATGTGCAAAATTGTAGTATATGTTTGGAGTATAATATAAGCAAACATGCCAACAGCAAATCTGCATGTTTACCTTCACCCTGGGGCCCTTTTGTTAACATACAGCTGGATTTCATCCAGACATCTAAGACTAATAATTTACAGTTTTGGTGGTGGTATGTATGTTCTCAGCATCGGTGAAAGCTTGCCCATGTTACAAAGCTGATGCAGTCATAGTTATTATAAAACTGTTATCTGAATTTATACTGAGATTCGTTATATCAAGCATTGCCAATAGTGATCAGGGAACACATTTTAATAATGCATTGTTTAAAGAATTATGTAAAGCTTTTAATACTAAGTTGAGTCTTCACTGTCCCAACCACCCCAGTCATCAAGACTAGTGGAAAGGGTAAACAGGACCCTTAAAAATAAAATTTCAAAGATTTGTGCTGAAACCCATTTAAAGTGGCCCAAAGCCCTCCCCTTAGCATTAATGAGTATGGGGGCCTCACTGAATGCCACCAGGAAATTGAGTCTGTATGAAATATTAATGGGGAGACCCATGGCCCTTCTGGCTACCCCTCCAGTGGGAAATGTCGATTTAACTTTGTCAGATGATGCAATGGTTTCTTACTGCACGAAACTCCTTATATTTTGCAGCAATATCACCGAACAGTAAGAGCAGCGTTACCAAAGCCTCATGACCAGCCCTGTCATCAACTACAACCAGGTGATAGGGTATACGTGAACATTTTCCAGAGTAAAAACAACCTCAGTCCGAGTTGGAAGGGCCCTTTTCAGGTCCTGCTAACCACCTTGACTGCAGTTCACTGTGCAGGACTACCAACGTGGATCCATTAGTCTCATTGCAAGAAGACCTGTCATGTGGGGACCCCAGATGAATCATCGCAGCCAACAGAGGGAGATAGCGGTGTGACAGATAAATCATCTGCCCAGTGAGAAGGTCAACTTCAGTAGCAGTCCATGATTAATCCAGTGACAACAGGTACTTTTGCTTTGTTTCTGCTGCTGTTTCCTTCTACAAACTGATCAAGAGAAAATAGTTTCTTGCTGGTTCTTCAGCAGTATGCCAAAAATCTAAATAAAACAAATTGCTGGATATGTTCGCATATATGTCATCATTCTAAGGCAGGGATTCCTATGATTCCCATCCCTGCATCACAGGTATCGTTTGAAAAGGACCTTGATTACATCAGCTAAACCTGGCATAATGTAACTGATGTTTCTAAGGTTGTGTCTCTTCAACTTGCGACCAAACATCATGGAGATACACGTTATGCCAGAAATGGGTCTGTACCAGTGGGAAAAAGCAAATGTAATGACACCAGGCATTACAGTGTGTTAGACACTTTGAACTTAAAAAGCTATGACTGGGGGTGTGGCATGGGTATGATAAATGACCATTACTACATCTGTGGTGATTGCGCCTACCCCTGGTTCCCTACAAACTGGTCTAGATGTTGATTTGTAGGCTATATTACTCCTGCTATTCAACATTTCGAACACCCACCAGCAGGTAGACTGAGAAATAAGCGAGCAATCCACTGGGCAGAGCAAGCATTTTCAATTTTTAATCCTGGGTATTGAGTGCAAAGGACAACACTTGAAATCACTATGCTTGCTCAAATTCTACAGGAGGTGGCCAGGATGGCAAATCAAGAAATGACTGAAATGCGAACTATGGTATTACAGAATCGAATGGCACTTGATGCAATGCTTGCTGCAAAAGGGGGGTCATGTGGCCTCATAGGGAGTCGCTGCTGCTCATATATTGGTGACTATCATGATGAACGGAAAAAACTGGCAAATTTCATGGAACAAAGGGCCAAAGATTTGGACAGCACATCCAAACAATGGACACTTTTTGAATGGTTGAGCAGTAATTTTGGTAACCTGGGAACTAGCATAATCCAGGGTATTGTCATTGTACTTTTTATTATATTTGTGATCATTTTGTTATTTTCTGTTCTAAAGGCTGTGATTACCAGATGTTTAACATCACCTGTACATGAAATGCCACTGCATGCACCAATCAATGACAATTCTATTATAACAGAAGATGAGTATTATGATGCAGAGACGTACTTTATCAGGTTAAGAAAAATACAAATATAATTACATGTATGGTATAACAGTGATAGTGTCAAAGGGAGAAAACTGTTATGGGACAAGATCAGCTTATTAAAATGTATATTAATTTCAGTTTCATTAATTATGCTATAATTTGTTTGTGTCTTTCGGCTTTTCCTGGTTAGGGGTCGCCACAGCGGAACTCCGGTCCGCTAATGATTGGCAGTTGATTTTTATGTACCGGCTTGCCAGGCCTGACGCACAACCTTCAATGAAGGTACGCCCATTCACGCACGTCTCCACGCAGAAGATGATTGTTAAAAAAACAAATATAATTTGTATGCAGGGCTGGGAAAAATACAGTTTCATAAGCTAGAGTACTGCTGTATGTTAACTGCATTCTTTTAAAATGTAATAAGGAAAAAGTATGTGTTGCATGAAGTCGAAGCATGTTAGTTACTACAAAAAGGAATTTGTTAGCCTGACTCCTCCAGGCTAGGGGTGCATTGTTGCTAGGGAAGGTTTGAAACATCCAAGGTCAGAAACAAGACCACTTGGAAGCAGGTGGATCATGTATAGAAAGGTGTTCACGTGAAGTCTCAGGCAAAAATCACGAGGGATGAGGACATTTGTAAAGTTTTCTATTAGAGTAATTGAAACGTAATAAAATTGCATGGCCAGTTTAAATAAGTAAAATGCATAAAATATGTAGTTTGTCTCTCTTCAGAGAAACTGATTTATCAACTGCTTTGAAGTTTGTCTCCCAGTGCTGTAAGAATAATATTTCTGTTTGCACATCCTGAAGTGTTGTTCCTGACTGAAGGCATAAAAGGTAAATTCTTAATGTTATTTATGGCTATAACAAGAGCAAACCTGTCTGGTGGACATCTGCAATAAATAAACTCTATAACAAAAGGAAAAAATTGCTGTCCATGATCAAGAAGGAGCAGGTGCTTAACTGGAAGCAATCTCTCCTTAGCCTAAACAAGTAAATAAGAGCACTAGTGAAATCCTCCAAAGTAAACTTCAAGTCCAAACTGGCCACATCTACTAAAGACAATCACAAGGTTTTCTTCACATATGTCCACAGTCTCAAGGGAAGCACCCAGATCTGCTCAGAAAAAGAAGTTATGTCTTACCATAATTTTCCATCTGTGTTGCTGATCTTCTTTCATTCATCACTGATGGGTTCGATTCCCAGCCCTTGGAACTGAGTCGGCCTATTACCAAGCTCACTCCAGCCAGAAACTCTCAAGCTAAGCTTCTAATCACAAAACCCTTCTCCCTGTTACTTCAGATCAACTTTGCCCTTGATAAACCAGAAACACAGAGGCCCATTCTGCGCAAATGCCCTAAGTCACCACTTGGACCCAAAGTATCCCCCAAGAGCCTTTGGAGGGGGGAGGTGGGTGGGAAGTGATGAATGAAAGATCAACAACACAGATGGAATGTTATGGTAAGACAAAGTACAGTTGTGTACACTTACCATAAATGTAGATGTTCGAGTGTATTCACTGTTGCAGTCATCACATTTAGGTTATCCCTGCCAGGTTAGCCCTCGGCCGGCCCGATTACCAGAGACTTAGTATTTCTGCTTCGGTTGCTGTCGCTTGAGGACAGACATCAGGTCATCAGTGGTATAAAGTATGGCAGCCGACACCATTACATCAGATTTTCTTGCCCCGACCTGTCAGGAGCCCCTAAGGTAGGAGGCCAGGTTCTGGTGGAAGAACCCCATCAATGGAAAATAAATACCAATATGTCCCTTCTAGGGAAAGGAGAACAACAAGGAAGAAGGGTAACAAAAAGAGAAAGAGAAAAAAAAGGGGAATGGAGGAAGGGAAACCAGGAATGCAACAGTGAATACACTCGAACATCTACATTTATGGCAAGTGTGCACAACTGTTCTATGTTCTTCGTGTTTCACTGTTGCAGTCATCACATTTGAGTAGATTACCAAAGCTGAGGAAATGGGTGGAGGGAGTCAAGGAAGCTCGGGGCTGGCTAGGATCCCCTGCAAGACTGCAGAGGCAAACCCTGCCCTGGATTTGGAGAAGAGACGCAGGTGGTAATGCTTGTTAAAAGTGTGAACAGATGTCTAGGTAGCAGCCTTCAAGATGTTCCTGGTGGGGACTCCTCTGAGGAAAGCTGTAGAGGTGGAGGCTGCTCTGGTGGAGTGTGTCCTGACCCCCTTGGGTGAGGCTTAGCACGCTGTTTGTAGCCGAAATGGATGCAGTCTGCTATCCATCTGGATAGTTTGCTTGGAGATGGCTTTGCCTTTTGCCCCTGTAGCAAAGCTAACTAGCAATTGGTCAGACTTTCTGAAGGGTTTAGTCCTGTCCAGGTAGTATCTGAGCTGTCTGTGCACATCTAGAGAGTGCAGAATCCTTTCGTCCTTGTTCTGGGGATTAGGAAAGAAGGTGGGCAGATGAATAGATTGGTTGAGAGTCACGCTGGACACCACCTTGGGCATGAAGGATGGGTTAGCTCTGAGGGATACCCGGTCTGAGCTCAGAGACTCTTCTGGCTGAAGTGATGGTCAGAAGGAAGGCTACCTTCCAGAAAATAAATTTTAGCTCTGCAGAAGAAGCTGGTTTGAAAGGAGGCAGGGTGAGCTTTTCCAAGACAATGTTAAGGTTCCAAGCAGGAGTTGGTGCCCTTCTGGGGGGGTCTAAAGTTGCTAGCCCCTCTGAGGAACTGTTTGATCAAAGGGTGTGAGAAAAGGGGC
Source organism: Protopterus annectens (assembly GCF_019279795.1). NCBI lineage: Eukaryota > Metazoa > Chordata > Ceratodontiformes > Protopteridae > Protopterus > Protopterus annectens. Next base: position 151,148,804 of record NC_056746.1, read on the forward strand.
TGCTCAGTGGGAAAATGAGCAGAAATAGCACAGGCATGAATTTTTATAGAGGAGAAAGACAGACCACTGAGCAGTAGGTCAGCTAAGTAATCCAGGATGAGAGGGACTGAGGGCTGTGCTGTATTGGCCCCCTTAGCCTGGATCCAGGTACAGAACCTTTTCCATTTATCTGCATAAGACTTTCTGGTGCTAGGGCATCTAGCCTGATGGATAACATCCAGAACCTGTTTACTGAGGATGGCAGATTGGTTCGGGGTTAGGGAATAAGCCAAGCTGCCAAACTGAGTGTCTGCACCTGTGGATGCATGAATTCCCCTTCCCTCTAGGTTAGGAGGTTTGGAATCTGAGGAAGATGCCATGTAGGCAGTGGGGACAGGCTACGCAGCAAGGGATACAACTGCTGTCGAGGCCAGTCTGGAGCCCTAGGAATGGTCCTTGGTTTTTCTTCCCTTATTTTGAGCAGTACCCTGGGGATGAGAGATAGGAGAGGAAAGGCATAGACCGAGAAGTTGACCCGGGGGGAAGGACAGGGCATCCACTTTCCAAGCCATGTAGCAATGCTCCCTGGTGCAGAATTTGCTGAGCTGATGGTTGGTGTGAGAGGCAAAGAGGTCGACCTTTGGGGTACCCCATTTCTGAGTTATTAGGAAGAAGGTACTTCTGATGAGCAGCCACTCGTGTGGTTCCAAAAGCTTTCTGCTCAATTGGTCTGCCAGGGAGTTGAGAGAGCCTGGTAGGTATTGTGCTAACAGGTGTAGTTGCATGGAAGAGGCTGTGAGGCCAAAGGGTCATAGCCAGCCTGCATAGAGGGTAGGAGTGAGTCACTCCCTGCTTGTTGATGTACCACATCACAGTGGTGTTGTCTGTTTTGATCAGGAGAACCCATGGAGAGAGAAGGGGTTTGAAAGCTACCAAGGCATGCTGCACAGCCATTATCTCTTTTAGATTGATGTGCAGGGGGATTTGCTGTGGGCTCCATTGGATCTGAATGCACCTGCCATCCAGGTGTGCACCCCAAGTGTAGTCTGATGTGTCTGTGGTGAGGGTCTGGGCAGCAGATGTGGGGAGAAGGGCAGTCCCTTGTTGTGGGAGCAGGCTGTTGCCCACCAAAGAAATTCCTTTCTTAGGCAAGCAATAATAGGTAGAAGAATTTCCAAGTCTTGGGAATGTTGACACCAAAGGCTCTTTAGGTACCACTGAAGTTTCCTCATATGCTGTCTGGCATATGGAATGAGGAATATGCAAGATGCCATGAACCCCAGGACTTGCAGGATTTTCCTTGCAGCAAGCTGGGGCCTGGTGGCCAGTTGAGAAAAGTAGGCTGACAGGAAAATGTGTTTCTCTGGTGTAAGGAATGCCATCTGAGATGCTGTGTCCAGATTTGCTACCAGGAAGATTATCCTTTGGGTGGGCACCTGTTTTGATTTCTTTTTGTTGATTGTGTACCCTATGGAGGTTAGTAGGCTCTTTACAAAGGCCAGTTGTTTGAACAGCTTTTCCTGGCTGTCTGCCTGACTAAGGCAGTCGTATAAGTAGGGATATATTTGAATACTTGGCTGCAAGGCAATGGCCGGGGACAGGCATTTTGTGAAAACTCTGGGAGCAGTAGATAAGCCAAAGGGAAGCACAGACAACTGAAAGTGTTGAGATCCTGCCCTGAAGCAGGGATATTTTCTGCATGATTCCCTGATAGAAATGTGGAGGTAAACCTCTTTTAGATCCAGGGTGGCTAGCCAAATATCCTTGCAGAGCATGGGCAGCAGCTGCTGGAGGGTGAGCAATCAACAGGAAGGTGTTTAGAATGGAAATATTGAGGATGGGGCACCAGGTGCCCTCTTTTCTGGGCACCAGAAAAAGTCTGGAGTAGAAGCCTTGGTCTATCTGTTCTGCAGGAATGTGCTCTACTGCCTTCAAAGAGAGCAGAGAGTGGATTTGCTTTAGAGCCTCTGCCCACTGATTTGGTGGTAGATCCAGGAACCCTTTTGTGGTTGGAAGGGTGTGGAAGGAGAATTTGTATCCCAAGGCACAATGTTCAGAACCCATTGGTCCTTGGAAATGGTGGCCCAGGTGCTTGAGTGAAAGGAGAGTTTTCCTCCTAGGGGTATGTGAAGATGGGCAGAGGGGCAGCCGAGAGGAGGTGAGTCATTGTGAGTTCTTATCATAAGGGGGTGGCTTAGAACTCCCTGGTTTTGAAGTAGAGGTAGTCCACTGCTTAGATCTCTGCATTCCCTGGGGCTGCTGTCTGGGGTGTCTGTTTTCATGGGGCCTAGGCTGGGCCTGTTTACTTGGAGCAGGAAAAGACCAGTGCTTGGAGGAAAATGCCTGCTGACCCTAGGGGGCTGGACCTGTTAGAAATCTAACTGTTTGCATAGATTTTGCTTTTTCTTCCATCTTTTTTAAGACCTCTTCTGCCTTAGTGCCAAATAATTTATCTTTGTGCAAGGATGCATCCAACAATTTAGATTTGACATGGTCTGGCAGGGGTTGTTCCTTAAACCATGCATGTCTTCTAATGACAGATCCAGTGACTGCTGCCCTGCAAGAAGCTTCTAGAGCATCAAAACCACAGTGCAATGTGTGTTTAGTTACAAGACTTGCAGAGTGCATTAAGTCTTGTAAATCTTTAGATTCTGTCCAAGCAGGAAAGGAAGACATTTTTTGTTTAAGTTCTAAGGTATGTTGCTGATATTTATGCATATGGAACTGACAATTTAGTGCCCTGATAGCAAGAGTAGCTGAGGGGTATACTTTTTTACCCCATCTGTCCAATGCTTGAGAATCCCTGTCTAGGGGGGGTGGGATTCTTAGCAGAGGTTGCTTTAATCCATTTTGGCCTTCGAGAAATGACCTCAGGGTCAGCTGTTGGATTTCTAAAAAGATATTTCAGTGAGTCAGGGACTCTGTAATACCTGCCTGGTTTTCTGGAAGCAGGAGGTAGGGCATCGGGAGCCAAGCTGGATTCAAGGAAAACATCATCCACCACATCCAGGACTGGGGAGGATGGCTAAGGGTCTGTGTTGCGGAAGATCTATGAATTCCCTGAGTCTCTTTTTTAGACTGAGGGTAGTCCTGACTCTCCCATTGGAAATACTCCCTTAAAGTATGCAGGGTTTCCCCAAAGGAAAAATCTTCTGGGGGAGAGGCTGAAGGAATGGATTCCCCTGCATCAGAATCCTCATAAGTGGAGAGGGGCTGCATGTCTTCATAGTCAAATGCATGAGATTCATCTGACTTATTCAGACAAAACTGCTGGGGACAAATCTCTTTTCCTTTCTGAGGGGGTCGCTTGGCTTCCCCTGATCAGCATGATAAGGCCTTCTGCCATTTTAAGCATTTGAGACTAAGGCAAGGTAGCAGGTGCCTGAGAGTGGGTAGTCGGTTTCTTGTGTGTGGTTTAAACCCCGGGCCTTAGGAATTCAGTTATTTTTGAAAGAAGATGTCAGTTTGTGTCAAGATTCGGTGGTGCAAAGGACTTCCTCGGAAGCCGGTGCCTGCTCAGTGGCTCCGGACCCATCCAAGGTAGAGATGACCGCAGGATCCTTAGACAAAGAAGAGTTTTGTGGCATACCAGACTCCGAAAGGGTCTCGGTAGTGGCCTGCGAATCAACTGAAGCGGGCATCAGGGGCTGCTGTAGGCTGGCTTACCGAAGCCATATCGGAATTCGAGGACTGTAAATGAAAATATTTGGCTACAATAAGGGCCCAATGATGGATAGTTCTGGCATTAAACAAAGCACAGAAGCGACAACGGGAGATGCCGTGGTCTGGGCCTAGACAAGTGATGCAGTAAGAGTGGAAGTCTCGGTGTGGTATTTGCTTTTCATAGGTGAGACAATTAACTTTTTCTGACATTGGTTAGTGCAAGAAAAAAGAATCCCCAATGGGGTACTTAGCTTTAGAAGACTTCAACTTCAGTTTGGAAACAAAAACTCAGGTAGCGGCAGATCGGCATTCATGGGAAATGCTTCTGCTTTGGGCTCCATGGCAAGAAAGACAGATGTAATGGCGTCGGTTGCCTTACTTTATACCACTGATGACCTGACGTCAGTCCTCAAGTGACAGTAACCGACTCAGAAATACTAAGTCTCTGGTATTCGGCCGGCCGAGGGCTACCCTGGCAGGGATAACCCAAATGTGATGACTGAAATAGTGAAACACGAAGAAAGTACAGTTTTGTACCTACCATAAATGTAAATGTTCGAGTGCTGATACAGCTGCAGTAATGACAGATGGGTTTTCAGCCGTCAGGCGGTCCCTCGGTCGGCCGAATTCCAAAGTCTTGGTCCGGCAAGGCCGGTTGTTGTCGCTACTCTTCTGACGTCAGGAAGGCCAGAGTATAAGACACAGCCCGGCGCCATGTTCTTCAGTCTTTCTTGCCCCAGATGTCAGGTGCCCCCCAAAAGGAAGGCAATACATAAATAAAGCTAATCCACAAAAGCAAGCAAATAAAACATAGCAGGATAACCCAGTCAGGAGGCATGAAGAGGTTTTAGGCCCCATGGCCTTACCAAGAGGGGGAAGGAGGGAGGGAAACCTGTACTGCAGCTGTATCAGCACTCGAACATCTACATTTATGGTAGTAAACCTGTCTGGTGACATCTGCAAATAAACAAACTCTATAACAAAAGGAAAAATTGCTGTCCAAGATCATGAAGGAGCAGGTGCTTAATCAAGCAATCTCCTTAGCCTGAACAAGTAAATAAGAGCACTAGTGAAATCCTCCAAAGTAAAACTTCAAGTCCAAACTGGCCACATCTACTACAAAGACAATCACAAGGTTTTCTTCACATATGTCCACAGTCTCAGGAAGCACCCACATCTGTTTCAGAAAAAAGGAAGCAGGTTCTGCCTACAATCTTCCATCTGTGTTGCTGATCTCTTCATTCATCACTGATGGGTTCGGACTCCCCCAGCCCTGGAACTGAGTCGGCCCATTACCAAGCTCACCCAGCCAAAACTCTCAAGCTAAGCTTCTAACCATAAAACCCTTTCCTGTTACTTCAGATCAAGTTTGCCCTTGATAAAACTGAAACACAGAGGCCCATTCCCGCGAAATGCCCTAAGTCACCACCTGGACTCAAAGCATTCCCCAAGAGCCTTTGGAGGGGAGGTGGTGGGAAGTGATGAATGAAAGATCAACAACACAGATGGAATGTTATGGTAAGACAAAGTATTAAAGCTGTGTACACTCTACTATAAAATGTGATGTTCGAGTGTATTCACTGTTGTAGTCATCATGATTTAGGTTATCCCTGCCAGGTTAGCCTCGGCCCGATTACCAGAGACTTAGTATTTTGTCAAGTTGCTGTCGCTGAGGGACAGACATCAGGTCATCAGTGGTATGGTAAAAGTATGGCAGCCGACACCATTACATCAGATTTTCTGCTCCGACTCTGCTGTCAGGAGCCCCTAAGGTAGGAGGCCAGGTTCCGTGGAAGAACTCAACAATGGAAAAATACCAATATAACCTTCTAGGGAAAGGAGGAACAACAAGGAAGAAGGGTAACAAAAGAGAGAAAGTGGTGAATGGAGGAAGGAAATTGAGAATGCAATAGCAGTGCTAATTCTCGAACATCTACATTTATGCAAGTGTGTACAACTGTACTACTATGTTCTTTCGTGTTTCACTGTTGCAAAGCCTCATACTCTGAGTAGACTACTAAAGCTGAGGAAATGGGTGGAAGGAGTCAAGGAAGCTAGGGGCTGCCAGGGATCCTGCAAGACTGCAGAGGCAAACCCTGCCCTGGATTTGGAGAAGAGACGAGGTGGTAATGCTATAAAAGTGTGAACAGATGTTCAGGTAGCAGCCCAGGATGTTCCGGTGGGGAATTCCTCTGAGGAAAGCTGCAGAGGTGGAGGCTGCTCTGCAGGGGTGTGTCCTTTAACTTTGGGTGAGGCTTTAGCACGCTGTTTGTAGCCGAAATGGATGCAGTCTGCTATCCATCTGGATAGTTTAGTTTTGGAGATGGCTTGCCTTTTGCCCCAGGAAAGCAAAGCTAATTCAGCACTGGCCGACTTTCAGTTTGAACCTGGTCCAGAAGACCTGAGCTGTCTGTGCACATCTAGAGAGTGCAGAATCCTTTCATCCTTGTTCTGAGGATTAGGAAAGAAGGTGGACAGATGAATAGATTGCTGAGTCATGTCATACTCACCTTGGGCATGAAGGATGGGTTAGCTTCCGAGGATACCCGGTCTGAGTCTGAGCTCGTAATTTTCCACGGAAGTGATGGTCAGGAAGGGAAGGCTATCTCCAGGAAAGAAATTTTAGCCTGGGTGCAGAAGGTTGTGTCTGAAAGGAGGCAAAGTGAGTTTTCCAAGACAATGTTATGTTCCAAGCAGGAGTTGGTGCCCCTGGGGGCCTAAAGTTGCTAGCCCTCTGAGGAAAACTGCTTGGATCGGGGGCAGGAGGAGAGAAAGAAGGTTCCAGTGGGAAAAATGAGTGAAATAGCACAGGTAATAAAATTTTAGAGGAGAAAGACAGACCTCACTGGAGCAGTGGTCAGCTAAGTAAATCCAGGAATGAGAGATTTTATGGGCTGTATTGGCCTCTTAGCCTGGATCCAGGTACAGAACCTTTCCATCATCTGCATAAGACTTTCTGGTGCTACGGCATCTAGCCCTCCTCAATGGATAACATCCAGAACCTGTTTACTATATAGATTGCCTGTGTTGAAATAAGCTGCCAAACCTGAGTGCCTGCAACTGGGGATAAGGCTGAATTCTCTCTGGGTTGTGGAGGTGGGAATCTGAGAAGATGCCACAGGCAGCGGGACAGCCACAGCAAGGTACAAATGCTGCCTTGCAGCCAGTCTGGTTCCCAGGAATGGTCCTTCTTGGTTTTTCCTCCCTTATTTTGAGCAGTACCTGGGATGAGAGATAGAGGAGGAAAGGCATAGACTGAGACGCGATCCGGGGAAGGACAGAGCATCCACTTCCAAGCCATGTAGCAATGCCTTGGAATTTTGCTGAGCTGATGGCTGGTGTGAGAGGCAAGTAGGTCGACCTTCTCGGGGCAATTCTACTCTGAGTTATTAGGAAGAAGGTACTTCTGTTGAGCAGCCACCGTGTGGTTCCCAAAAAGCTTCTCTGCTCAATTGGTCTGCCAGGGAGTTGAGAGATCTGCAGGTATTGTGCTAACAGGTGTGAAGGTTGCATGGAAGAGAGGCTGTGAGGCCAAAGGGTCATGTGCCAGCTCAGGCAGAGGGTAGGAGTGAGTCACTCCCCTGCTTGTTGATGTACCACATCACAGTGGTGTTGTCTGTTTTGACTAGGAGAACCCCTGGAGAGAGAAGGGGTTTGAAAAGCTACTCAAGGCATGCTGCACAGCCGGCTATCTCTTTTAGATTGATGTGCAGAGGGGATTTGCTGTGGGCTCCATTGGACCTGAATGTACCTGCCATCCAGGTGTGCACCCCAAGCGTAGTCTGATGTGTCTGTGGTGAGGGTCTGGGCAGCGGATGTGGGGAGAAAGGCAGTCCCTTGTTGTGGGAGCAGGCTGTTGCCCACCAAAGAAATTCTTTTCTTAGGCAAGGAATTATAGGTAGAAGAGTTTCCAGGTCTTGAGAGTGTTGACACCAAAGTCTCTTTAGGTACCACTGAAGTCTCCTCATATGCAGTCTGGCATATGGAATGAGGAGTATGCAAGAGGCCATAAACCCCAGGACTTGCAGGATTTTCCTTGTGGAAAGCTGGGACCTGGTGGCCAGTTGAGAAAAGTAGGCTGACGGGAAAATTTGTTTCTCTGGTGTAAGGAATGCCATCTGGGATGCTGTGTCCAGATTTGCTCCCAGGAACATTATCCTTTGGGTGGGCACCTGTTTTGATTTCTTTTCGTTAACTGTGTACCCTATGGAGGTTAGTAGGCTCTTTACAAAGGCCAGTTGTTTGAACATCTTTTCCTGGCTGTCTACCTGAATAACGCAGTCGTATAAGTAGGGATATATTTGAATACTTGTCTGCAAGGCAATGGCCGGAGACAGGCATTTTGTGAAAACTCTGGGAGCAGTAGATAAGTCAAAGGGAAGCACAGACAACTGAAAGTGTTGAGATCCTGCCCTGATGCAGGGATATTTTCTGCATGATTCCCTGATAGAAATGTGGAGGTAAACCTCTTTTAGATCCAGGGTGGCTAGCCAAATATCCTTGGAGAGCATGGGCAGCAGCAGCTGCTGGAGGGTGAGCAATCACCAGGAAGGTGTTTAGAATGGAAATATTGAGGATGGGGCACCAGGTGCCCTCTTTTCTGGGCACCAGAAAAAGTCTTAGGTAGAAGCCTTGGTCTATCTGTTCTGCAGGAATGTGCCTCTCTACTGGGCTCTCAAAGAGAGCAGAGAGTGGATTTGCTTTAGAGCCTCTGCCCACTGATTTGGTGGTAGATCCGGGAACCCTTTTGGGGTTGGAAGGGTGTGGAAGGAGAATTTGTATCCCGAGGCACAATGTTCAGAACCCATTGGTCCTTGGAAATGGTGGCCTCAGGGTGCTTGAGTGAAAGGGAGAGTTTTCCTCCCTAGGGGTATGTGTGAAGATGGGCAGAGGGGCAGCCGAGAGAGAGGTGAGTCATTGTGAGTTCTTACTCATAAGGGGTGGCTTAGGAACTCCCCTGGTTTTGGGAAGTAGAGAGGTAGTCCACTGCTTAGATCTCTGCATGGCCCCCTGGGGCAAGCTGTCTGGGGTGTCTGTTTTCATGGGGCCTAGGCTGGGCCTGTTTACTTGGGAGCAGGAAAAGCACCAGTGCTTGGAGGAAAATGCCTGCTGACTCCTAGGGCTTGGACCTGTTAGAAATCTAACTGTTTGCATAGATTTTGCTTTTTTCTTTCCATCTTTTGTACAGACCTTCATTTTGCCTTAGTGCCGGGGCCAATTTATCTCCTTTTGTGCAAAAGGGATGCATCCAACAATTCTAGGATTTGACATGGTCTGAGTAGGGTTGTTCCTTAAAACCATGCATGTCTTCTAATGACAGATCCAGTGACTGCTGCCCTGCAAGAAGCTTCTAGAGCATCAAAACCACAGTGTACGAAATGTGTGTTTAGTTACAAGACTTGCAGAGTGCATTAAGTCTTGTAAATCTTAGATTCTCATTGTCTGCAAGCAGGAAAGGAAGACATTTTTTGTTTAAGTTCTAAGGTATGTTGCTGATATTTATGCATATGGAACTGACAATTTAGTGCCCTGATAGCAAGAGTAGCTGAGGGGTATACTTTTTTACCCCATCTGTCCAATGCTTGGGAATCCCTGTCTAGGGGGGGTGGGATTCTTAGCAGAGGTTGCTTTAATCCATTTTGGCCTTCGAGAAATGACCTCAGGGTCAGCTGTTGGATTTCTAAAAAGATATTTCAGTGAGTCAGGGACTCTGTAATACCTGTCTGGTTTTCTGGAGGCAGGAGGTAGGGCGTCGGGAGCCAAGCTGGATTCAAGGAAAACATCATCCACCACATCCAGGACTGGGGAGGATGGCTAAGGGTCTGTGTTGCGGAAGATCTATGAATTCCCTGAGTCTCTTTTTTAGACTGAGGGTAGTCCTGACTCTCCCATTGGAAATACTCCCTTAAAGTATGCAGGGTTTCCCCAAAGGAAAATCTCTGGGGAGAGGTTGAAGGAATGGATTCCCCTGCATCAGAATCCTCATAAGTGCGGAGAGGGCTGCTCAAAATGTCTCATAGTCAAATGCATGAGATTCATCTGACTTATTCAGACAAAACTGCTGGGGACAAATCTCTTTTCCTTTCTGAGGGGGTCGCTTGGCTTCCCCTGATCAGCATGATAAGGCCTTCTGCCATTTTAAGCATTTGAGACTAAGGCAAGGTAGCAGGTGCCTGAGAGTGGGTAGTCGGTTTCTTGTGTGTGGTTTAAACCCCGGGCCTTAGGAATTCAGTTATTTTTGAAAGAAGATGTCAGTTTGTGTCAAGATTCGGTGGTGCAAAGGACTTCCTCGGAAGCCGGTGCCTGCTCAGTGGCTCCGGACCCATCCAAGGTAGAGATGACCGCAGGATCCTTAGACAAAGAAGAGTTTTGTGGCATACCAGACTCCGAAAGGGTCTCGCAGTGGCCTACTGAATCAACTGAAGGGCATCAGGGGCTGCTGTAGGCTGGCTTACCGCTTATATCGGAATTCGAGGACTGTAAATGAAAATATTTGGCTACAATAAGGGCCCAATGATGGATAGTTCTGGCATTAAACAAAGCACAGAAGTGACAACGGGGGGTGCCGTGGTCTGGGCCTAGACAAGTGATGCAGTAAGAGTGGAAGTCTCGGTGTGGTATTTGCTTTTCATAGGTGAGACAATTAACTTTTTCTGACATTGGTTAGTGCAAGAAAAAAGGATCCCCAATGGGGTACTTAGCTTTAGAAGACTTCATCTTCAATTTGGAAACAAAGACTCAGGTAGCGGCAGATCGGCACTCATGGGAAATGCTTCTGCTTTGGGCTCTATGGCAAGAATGACAGATGTAATGGCGTTGGATGCCTTACTTTTATACCACTGACAACCTGACGTCAGTCCTCAAGTGACAGTAACCGACTCAGAAATACTAAGTCTCTCACAGTGACCTAGGCCGGCCGAGGGCTACCTTGGCAGGGATAACCCAAATGTGATGACTGAAACAGTGAAACACGAAGAAAGTACAGTTTTGTACCTACCATAAATGTAAATGTTCGAGTGCTGATACAGCTGCAGTAATGACAGATGGGTTTTCAGCTCGTCATTGGGCGGTCCCTCGGTCGGGCTTCAATTCCAAAGTCTTTGGTCCCAAGGCGTCGGTTGTTGTTTTTTACCTCTTCTGACGCCAGGAAGGCCAGGAGTATATAAGACACAGCCGACGCCATGTTCTTTCAGTCTTTCTTGCCCCAGATGTCAGGTGCCCCAAAAAGGAAGGCAATACATAAATAAAGCTAATCCACAAAAGCAAGCAAATAAAAACATAGCAGGATAACCCAGTCAGGAGGCATGAAGAGGTTTTAGGCCCCATGGCCTTACCAAGAGGGGAAGCGGAGGGAGGGAAATGTTCTGTACTGCAGCTGTATCAGCACTCGGAACATCTTACATTTATGGTAGGTACAAAACTGTACTATGTTCACTTCCTGCATACAGCTGCAGTAATGACAGATGGGTAGAGTCCCAAAGCTATGCATAGGGTGGTAGGTACTAGGAGGAACTGGGTTGAGCCAGAATGCTTACCTGCAAAACAGCAGTGGCAAAGCCTGCTCTTGTTCTGGAGTATAAAGGTAGATGGTAGTGTTTTTGTGAAGGTATGTACCAGAACTCCAAGTGGCTGCCTCCCAAGATATCCTTAGTAGGCACACCTCTGAGGAAGGCTGTAGAGGGCTGTTGCCCTGGTGGGAGTGAGATCTGATACCCATATGGGGGACAGGTTTCCCATGATAGGAGTAACAAAAACGTATGCAGTGGGCTAATCCATTTTGAAATGGTCTGTTTGGTAACTGGTTTCCTAGGAGCCCCTACGGCATAGGACACAAAAAGTTGGTCTGATTTCCTGAAGGACTTATTCTGTCCAAATAGTAAACGTAGCTGCCTGTGGATGTCTAAAGAGTGGGGTAAAGCAGCCTTTCCCCTTTGTTTTGAGGGTTAGGATAAAAAGGTAGTGGAAGGTGTGTATGGCTTGGTTTAAGGCATACCCTAGAAACCACCTTTTAAAGGCATAAAAAAGATGGGTTGGTACGTAAGGGAAACCCTGTCCTGGTGGAAGATGAGGAATGGCTGCACTGCCATGAGGGCCTGTAGTGTCTAGGAAACCCTCAGTGAGCTGAAGTGATGGCCAGGAAGGAAAGCTGTTTTCCAGGACAAATATTGTAGATCTGTTGAAGCAGCAGTGGGTTCAAAGGTGGAGGTAATGTTAATTTTTCTAGTAACGTGTAATTAAGGTCCCAGGCTGGTATTGGTTGTTTCCTTGGAGGTCTTATATTCCTTAGCCCTCTGAGGAACTTAGCCTTAAGAGTGGATGTGAGAATAAAGGAGGAATCCGCGGTTGAATTCTGGGTGATATGGCTGAGGCGTGTATTTGATTGAAGTGAAATGAAAGTCCACTGCTCAGTAGTTCAGTTTAGGGTACTGTAAAACCTGGAGGTAAGTCTGTTCAATTTTCTAGGGTCCTGTCCCTTTTCTCTATTCCAACAGCAAAACCGCTTCCATTTCGTGGCGGAGTAAGCTTTCTAGTGGATGGTCTTCATGGCCTCCAAGAGATGACATCCGTGCACATCCTTGGACAGTAGAGTTTGATGTGGTGTTAAGGGATTTTCCATGCAGCGAGGGTTGGAGTGTTTTCAGCTGGCTTGTGAAGGAAGTTTTGTAGTTGTTCCCGCGTTGAAAGCCGAAGAGTGTGTATTAGAGTGCAGGGACCAGGGAGGAGTATGTGCTAGGCTCCTCAGGAGTGGGATACCCAGTGTTGCCCCTTTTAAGCCAGTCTTGGAGCAATCAGTGCATCATCCCTCGGGTTTGTCTGTTCTTGCTTTCAAAAGTACCCTTGGGCAGAAAAGAGGGCAGAGGTGGGAATGCATAAACTGTCCATGTTGTCCAACTGAATGAAAGGGCGCTCCACCCTTCCAGGCCCTTGGATGGAAGGTCCTTGAACAAAAACCTTTCAATTGATGGTTTCTGTGGGAGGCAAAAGATCTATATTCTGGTGCATTCCCCACGCTTTGACTCACATCTCTGTAAACACCTGTGGATGTAGTTTTCCATTCCCGCAGTGTGATCTGTTGGCCATATATTGCTGTTTCAGAGTGTCTGCCAGTGCGTGTTTTCCAGTCCCTGGTGCAAGTAGTGTGCTTTGAAGTCTGGATTTGTCTTTCTAGAGCTAAGTTCCAAAGGGTCATAGCCAGCCTACCCATAGAGGTAGGAGTGTGTCCTCCTTGTTTGTTGATGTACCACATCACAGTGGTGTTGTCTGTTTTGATCAGGAGCAATTGTCCATGGAGAGAGGGGGTTTGAAAGCTGTAATTGCATGCTGCACAGCCATTATCTCTTTTAGATTGATGTGCAGGTGTTTTTCTGTGGGCTCCATTGGATCTGAATGCACCTGCCATCCAGGTGTGCACCCAAGTGTAGTCTGAGGCGTCTGTGGTGAGGACTTGTCTGGGCTTGCAGATGGGGAGGCCTGTGTTTTGTTGTGGGAGCAGGCTGTTGCCCACCAAAGAAATTCCTTTCTTAGGCAAGCAATAATTGGTAGATGAATTTCCAAGTCTTGGGAATGTGTTGACACCATAAGGCTCTTTAGGTACCACTGAAGTTTCCTCATATGCTGTCTGGCATATGGAATGAGAAGAATGCAGATGCCATGAACCCCAGGACTTGCAGGATTTTCCTTGCAGCAAGCTGGGGCCTGGTGGCCAGTTGAGAAGTAGGCTGACAGGAAAATGTGTTTCTCTGGTGTAAGGAATGCCATCTGAGATGCTGTGTCCAGATTTGCTACCAGAAAGATTATCCTTTGGGTGGGCACCTGTTTGGATTTCTTTTTGTTGATTGTGTACCCTATGGAGGTTAGTAGGCTCTTTACAAAGGCCAGTTGTTTGAACAGCTTTTCCTGGCTGTCTGCCTGACTAAGGCAGTCGTATAAGTAGGGATATATTTGAATACTTGGCTGCAAGGCTTGTGGCGGGACAGGCATTTTGTGAAAACTCTGGGAGCAGTAGATAAGTCAAAGGGAAGCACAGACAACTGAAAGTGTTGAGATCCTGCCCTGATGCAGGGATATTTTCTGCATGATTCCCTGATAGAAATGTGGAGGTAAACCTCTTTTAGATCCAGGGTGGCTAGCCAAATATCCTTGGAGAGCATGGGCAGCAGCTGCTGGAGGGTGAGCAATCACCAGGAAGGTGTTTAGAATGGAAATATTGAGGATGGGGCACCAGGTGCCCTCTTTTCTGGGCACCAGAAAAAGTCTGGAGTAGAAGCCTTGGTCTATCTGTTCTGCAGGAATGTGCTCTACTGCCTTCAAAGAGAGCAGAGACTGGATTTGCTTTAGAGCCTCTGCCCACTGATTTGGTGGTAGATCCAGGAACCCTTTTGTGGTTGGAAGGGTGTGGAAGGAGAATTTGTATCCCAAGGCACAATGTTCAGAACCCATTGGTCCTTGGAAATGGTGGCCCAGGTGTTTGAGTGAAAGGAGAGTTTTCCTCCTAGGGGTATGTGAAGATGGGCAGAGGGGCAGCCGAGAGGAGGTGAGTCATTGTGAGTTCTTATCATAATGGGGTGGCTTAGAACTCCCTGGTTTTGAAGTAGAGGTAGTCCACTGCTTAGATCTCTGCATTCCCTGGGGCTGCTGTCTGGGGTGTCTGTTTTCATGGGGCCTAGGCTGGGCCTGTTTACTTGGAGCAGGAAAGGGCCAGTGCTTGGAGGAAAATGCCTGCTGACCCTAGGGGGCTGGACCTGTTAGAAATCTGTTTGCTTAGATTTTGCTTTTTCTTCCATCTTTTTTAAGACCTCTTCTGCCTTAGTGCCAAATAATTTATCTTTGTGCAAGGGTACATCCAACAATTTGGATTTGACATGGTCTGGCAGGGGTTGTTCCTTAAACCATGCATGTCTTCTAATGACAGATCCAGTGACTGCTGCCCTGCAAGAAGCTTCTAGAGCATCAAAACCACAGTGCAATGTGTGTTTAGTTACTTGACTTGCAGAGTGCATTAAGTCTTGTAAATCTTTAGATTCTGTCCAAGCAGGAAAGGAAGACATTTTTTGTTTAAGGAGTTCTAAGGTATGTTGCTGATATACGCATATGGAACTGACAATTTAGTGCCCTGATAGCAAGAGTAGCTGAGGGGTATACTTTTTTACCCCATCTGTCCAATGCTTGAGAATCCCTGTCTAGGGGGGTGGGATTCTTAGCAGAGGTTGCTTTAATCCATTTTGGCCTTTGAGAAATGACCTCAGGGTCAGCTGTTGGACTTCTAAAAAGATAGTTGTGTGAGTCAGGGACTCTGTAATACCTGCCTGGTTTTCTGGAAGCAGGAGGTAGGGCATCGGGAGTCAAGCTAGATTCAAGGAAAACATCATCCACCACATCCAGGACTGGGGAGGATGGCTAAGGGTCTGTGTTGCGGAAGATCTATGAATTCCCTGAGTCTCTTTTTAGACTGAGGGTAGTCCTGACTCTCCCATTGGAAATACTCCCTTAAAGTATGCAGGGTTTCCCCAAAGGAAAAATCTTCTGGGGGAGAGGCTGAAGGAATGGATTCCTCTGCATCAGAATCCTCATAAGTGGAGAGGGGCTGCATGTCTTCATAGTCAAATACATGAGATTCATCTGACTTGTTCAGACAAAACTGCTGGGGACAAATCTCTTCCTTTCTGAGGGGGTTGCTTGGCTTCCCCTGATCAGCATGATAAGGCCTTCCGCCATTTTAAGCATTTGAGACTAAGGCAAGGTAGCAGGTGCCTGAGAGTGGGTAGCCGGTTTCTTGGGTGTGGTTCAAACCCTGGGCCTTAGGAATTCAGTTATTTATGAAAGAAGATGTCAGTTTGTGTCAAGATTCGGTGGTGCAAAGGACTTCCTCGGAAGCCGGTGCCTGTTCAGTGGCTCCGGACCCATCCAAGGTAGAGATGACAGCAGGATCCTTAGACGAAGAAGAGTTTTGTGGCATACCAGACTCAGAAAGGGTCTCGGTAGTGGCCTGCGAATCAACTGAAGCGGGCATCAGGGGCTGCTGTAGGCTGGCTTACCGAAGCCATATCGGAATTCGAGGACTGTAAATGAAAATATCTGGCTACAATAAGGGCCCAATGATGGATAGTTCTGGCATTAAACAAAGCACAGAAGCGACAACGGGAGATGCCGTGGTCTGGGCCCAAACAAGGTATGCAAAGGGAATGGAAATCCTTATGCGGTATTTGCTTCCCACAGGTGATACAATTATTAACTTTTCTGACATCGGTCTGAGGCAAGAAAAGATTCCCCAATGGGGTACTTAGCTTTAATGAAGACTTGGTTCCAAATATTTTTGTAATTCAGGAGCTGGCAGATCGGCATTTGCGAACTGCTTCTGCTTTGGGCTCCATGGCAAGAAAGACTGATGAACATGGCGTCGGCTGTGTCTTATATACTCTGGCCTTCCTGGCGTCAGTCCTCAAGTGACAACAACCGACTCAGACCAAGACTTTGGTATTCGGCCGAGGGACCCTGGCAGGGAAAACCCATCTGTCATTACTGCAGCTTTATGCACGATGAACATCATCTTATCTGATGTTGTTATTCTTTCCATTCATCACTGATGAGACAGAATCACAAGCTACCTTCAGACCTATGGGCAGCCCTTATGGAAGAACATTCCTGAGTACCACTGAGCCAAAGGCAGCTCTTTCTCTGGAGACCACATCCAATTTGTAATGATTGATGAAAGTGTGGGGTGTAGCCCAAGTGGCTGCTGCATAAATGTCATTCATAGAAGCCCTGGAATGGAAAGCTACAGATGTCACCATAAATCTAGTGGAATGGGGTTTAACTTGTGGCATGGGTTCTTTTGTGGAAGAGTAAGAGAAATGTATGCAATCCCTTAGACATTTCGATAAAGCAACCTTGGATACAGAATTTCCCATTCTAGGTCCAGAAAAAGAAATGAAAAGTTGGTCAGACTTGCGCATAATGTTGGTACTGTCTAAACAGAATCTCAGTTGTCTGTGTACATCCAAGGAATGTAGGCAGTACTCTATTGGAAAAATTTGGGAAGAACACTGGTAGGTCAATGGACTGATTGATGGAGAAGTCAGAAACAACCATGGGGAGGAAAGATGGGTTCATCCAGAGTGATTCTCTGTCCTTGTGGAAGATCAAATAGGGTCTTCTGATGCACAATGCCTGGAGCTCCGAAACCCATCTGGCTGACACAATAGCTACCAAGAACAAGGATTTCCAAGACAAGAATTTCAGGTCACACTTTGCTGCAGGTTCAAAGGGGAGTTGAGTCTAAGACTGTAGTATTAACGTGAGGTTCCATGTCTCTATAGGCTGTCTGACTGGGGGTCTGATGTGGGAAACTCCTTTGATAAAGATTTTACATAAACGTAGTGCGATGAGAGGCGTACCATCCAACCCATTATGGTAATTCAAAATTGCTGCGAGATGTACTCATATGTTAGAGGCTGCGGCTCCCTCTTCAAAAAATGTAGGCAAGTACTGCAAAACCGCTGTGACTGGAACTGAATAAGGATCTAGCATATTATCCTTTGACCAGAGAGAGAACCTTTTCCATTTGACATGATACAGTCTTCTGGTGGATGGTTTATGAGAAGCCAGGATAATATCCCGATCCGGTGAGGTGAGATCAGCCTGCCTGGCAACTGACGGAAGTGGAGAAACCAAGCTGTCAGCTTCAGACTGGACAGATTCAGGTGGCTCAATCCTTGGAGGTGAGCAATCAGGTCTGGAAGAGGGTCCATAATCCATGGAGGGTATACCAGATGAGGCTGAAGGAAGGGGAACCAAACTTGTCGAGGCCAAAAGGGGGCTATGAGGATCACTTTGGATTTCAACTGATGAGCTTTCTTTAAGAATTGTGGAATCAGAGGAATGGGGGGATAAGCATAAAGAAGTCCAGTGGGCCAATCATGAATCAGAGCATCCCTTGGGGACTCCTCCTTTGGGGGGAATAGGGCAAAATAGCTGCTGCACTTGTTCAATGGAGAAGTGAAAAGGTGGCAGCATGGCTGGCCCCAGCGGCTGAAACTTTTTGCCGCTACATCGAGATTGAGGGACCACTCATGGGGAAAAATAATACATATGCTCAACTTGTCCGCAATCACGCTGGAGTTCCCCAGGATATGCTTTGCTATCAGAAAATGGTTGGAAGCTATCATGTACTGCCAAATCCTCATGGCCTCTCGACACAAGGGGTAGGACTTGGTTCCTTCTTGCTTGTTGATATACCAGACTACTGACATATTGTCGAACTGAATTGCAATTGTCCCAGAAGGAAGAACCAGATGGAATGCCTGCAATGCTAACAGCACTGCTCTAAGTTCTAGAACACTGATATGCAGGTTGGCCTCTAATGTGGACCATGTGCCTTGGACTGTCTTTCCCTGGAAATGCCCCCCCCACCCGATCAGGGAAGCATCCATGGTCACAATGGCCTTGGGCTGAGGGGACTGGAATGGGTGGCTCCAAAGTTCTGTGTCTGGCCTCATCCACCAAAGAAGGTCCAGCTTGCAGGAGGTGGTTATCTGGATCTGGAAATATAGAGGGTGATGATTCGGGAACCACTGAGAAAGAAGAAGCCATTGGAGAATTCACATGTGCAACTTGGAAAGAGGCACTATTGGGATTGCCATGGATCCTAGGGCCTGAAGAACCTCTCTCGCTGAGACTTTGTTTTTACAGAGTATCACTCAGAGCTGAAGCCTCAATCTCTGGAGTCTGTAAGCTGGGAGTGACACCAGACAAGATTGGGTGTTGAAGACTGCTCCGATTAATTCTATCTGCTGGGTAAGGGCAAGGTTTGACTTCTTCCAGTGCACAGTTATCCCCACAATTTCCGCCAGAGAAAGTGTATATTGTAGGGCTGTTACCAGAAGACATTTGGTGGGGGTGGTGAGGAGCCAATCGTTCCAACATGGAAACACCCAGAATCCTTGCAGTCTCAAGTGAGCTGTAACCACTGCCATGCACTTTGTGAACACTCTGGGGGCTGTAGAAAGGCAGAACAGCAGAGCACAAAACTGATGACTGGCTCCTAGCCAGAAGAGAAGCAGACTCCTGGAGTGCTTGTCCATTTTAATGTGGTAATATGCATCCCTGAGATCTATCGAGCACATCCAATTGCCTTCCCTCAGAAAAGGGAGAATGGACTGAACCGTGACCATCCAGAATTTGGTATGGGCGACAGACTTGTTCAAGCTGCTGAGATCCAGAATGGGTCTCCAGTCCCCTGTCTTTTTTGGCACCAAAAAGAAACTTGAGTAAAATCCGGATCTACACTGGTCTGGTGGGACTGGTTGGATGACTCTTTTTTGGCAGAGCTTTGCCTTTGACTGGATGGAATGTCAGAAAGTTTGTTGGAAATTTCGGATAAGAAATAAGGGGAATGGTGTAACCTCTGGTAATTATACTCTGCACCCAACGATCGGTGGTAATAGAGTGCCAAGCAGCTTGGTGCAGAGAGATACGACCCCTGACTGCTTCCAGAGGCAAGCAATCGGGCAGTTCTTCAGGAGTACTGGTAAGACTGCCCAGAGAAAGAGTCCCTGGAGCCTTGGTTACATGGACCCCCTCTGTCTCTATAGGGGCATCTTCTGGGATTGTTACCCCCCGTGCCTCTGGGGGTATCGTCACCATGTGCAGCACGGAAAGGATCCTTTTTTGTGCCACATCTTCCCACTCCTCTGGTTCCTGGAAAAGGAATGCTGAGGGTTGCAAAAACATAACCCTATGGCAGGCAGGGTCTTGCCATCCTGTTCGCACCTGGCTAGCATGTCCTTCACTTTGGAACCAAAAAGGGAAAATGCTTTGATGGGAGCACTCAGAAAGGAAGACTTGAAGGGATCTGCGAGGTCACAAATGCTTCATAACTATGCCTGAACCTGCAACGCTAGTTGCCCCTTTGGTTGCATATGAAAGCAACCTCATGGTTGAGTTGGAGATCGATTCCAGGGTAGCAAGCTGCAAGGCAACTCCATCCCTTACCTCATCAGACACCTGTACTGTGAGTGTTCCAGAGAGTTCTGAGATCAGGTCTCTTTGGAGCCTCGTAAAATGTGCCAAATAGTTCAGGGACTGAATGGCAAAGGTCGCTGATGCAAAGACTCACTTCCCCAATCTGTCCACAGCCCGGGACTCCCTGTTGGGCAGATGGACAGCAGGACTCTCTTCAGCCAGATCCTTTTTTGTGGCCGCCACCACCATAGCGTTGACTGGTAAATGTCTGGACCAATGTGGGTTCTCCTCGGGAGGGGAAAGAATTTTATCAGGTCTCCGAGGGATCGCCTCAATAGAGTCAGGGTTCTTCCATCTGCATTGCACTATGAGCTGGACTAGCTCGTCAGCAGGCGGGGTCACCCAGGAGGTAGATGGTTGGGCATGGAAAGCCTGCAGGAACACAGACTCCTCAGAGGAAGGGTTGGAGAGCTTCCAGTCACCCCTCTGCTTTAACATTTCAAGAATGTCTCCAAAGGAGACATAATTAGGGGGTGACAGTGTGGACCCTTCACCATCATCGTAATCCATGTCTTCTGTTCGAAACTCCTCAGGCGAGTCAACGTGCTTCCTCTAGCATGATCTCTTCCGTGGGGGCTTCCGAGGAGGACTCGGAAGAGTGGGTACCCTGAACAGGGGTTTCCTGCAGCTTCCCTACCCGGTATCCCGGGGAGGTGGCCCATGGCAGCTATAGCTCAGGGTGAGAAAACTAGGGTTCTGACGTCAGCGGAATGCTTCCAGAAGCAAGTGCCCACTCCATCACAAGGAAAACAGGCCTGCCCAAAGAAGGATGGGAGCCTGGAACAAAGAAGGACAACCTCAGAACTGGGGTCACACCCCGCTCCGAACCTGCTCCTGAGGATGCAGCCTCAAGTCAGATCAGTGCAGATGAGGCTACCAGTACAAAGGATGGAACCGAAGGATCACATGGAATCATGCCAAGAACTGAGGACCCCGCCGCCCAGTCACGAGATTGAGGAACAACTGGTTCAGCAGGAACAAAGGACCAAAGGGACAGACCCGGAGCTTCAGTGATATCCACTACAGGTGCCGAGGCAGGGGATTCCGAGAAGGACATCTGAGCAGAAGGCTTCGGAACCGGGATGGCCGAAGAAGAATAGGATGGAGTCTGTGGAGAGGTCAACCCAAGTCCTGCCAGAGGATGGGTCTTGGAAGGCGTGGGTATCCCCCTGGGTGCCAACAGCTGATCCACAAGATGCACCACATCATGTTCTGAAAGGCTCCTGGTGGGTCTAATGAATACTCCGGATGGGGAATCAGGTTGATCTAAGAATGGGCTATACATGACCTAGGAAGGTACAGTTGTGTACACTTACCATAAATGTAGATGTTCGAGTGTATTCACTGTTGCAGTCATTACATTTGGGTAATCTGCTGGCAGGTTGCCCTCAGTCGGCCTGAATTCCAAAGTCTTGGGTCCTGCATTGGTTGCTGTCTTCTCTTCCATAACGTCAGGTCATCAGGGGTATAAAACATGCAGCCAACACCATTTCCTTTAGTTTTTCTTGCCCCCGATGTCAGGTGCCCCCAAAAAGGTAGCAATATTATTATATATATATATATATATATATATATATATATATATATATATATATATATGTATAATATATTATATATATATATATAAATACATGCATCAATATAAACTTTACCTTCATCTACAAGCAAATACACCACATAGGTTGTAGAAGATAGTGAAGGAAAGATAAACTTCAGAATGACAGGGGGATGGCGGAAGGGTAACCTGGACTGCAACAGTGAATATACTCGAACATCTACATTTATGGCAAGTGTACACAACTGTACTATGTTCTTCGTGTTTCACTGTTGCAGTCATTACATTTGGGTAGAATCCCAAAGCTATGGTTGGGAGGCTGGAGCTAAACAGCATTAGGTGCAGCTATAAGCCCCTGCAGCACTGCAGTGGCAAAGTCTGCCCTGGACTTAGAGTAGAGAGGCAAATGGTAATGCTTTGCAAAAGTGTGAACAGAACTCCAAGTAGCAGTCTCTAGAATGTGTTTGGTTGGCAATCCTCTGAGAAAGGCTGATGAAGTAGCTGCAGCTCTGGTGGAATGAGACCTAATGCCCTTGGGCACAGGTTTACCATGGTGTAAGTAGCAGAAACGGATGCAGTGGCTTATCCACTTTGAAATTGTCTGCTTTGAAATAGCCTTTCCTTCTGATCCTGCAGCATATGACACTAGTAATTGCTCAGTTTTTATTAGAGCTTTAGTCCTGCTCAAGTAGAATCTTAGCTGCCTGTGTACGTCCAAGGAATGCAGAATTCTTTCCCTTGTTCTGCGGATTTGGATAAAAAGTTGGCAGATGAATTGTTTGGTTAAGAGCCACACTGGAAACCACTTTTGGCATAAAAGTAGGATTTGTCCTCAGAGACACCCTGTCTGGGTAAAATATGATAACAGGCTCTACAGCCATGAGGGCCTGTAGCTCTGAAACTCTTCTTGCTGAAGTAATTGTTAGCAGCTGAGCTGTCTGCCATGATAAGAACTTTATATCAGCAGTAGCAGCTGATTCAAATGGAGGCAGGGTGAGCTTTTCCAACACATAATTGAGGTCCCATGCAGGTAATTGTGATCTTATAGGGGGCCTTAAATTGTTGGCTCCTCTAAGATACTGCTTTAGTAAAGGATGAGAAAAGATTGGTGGCGCTGTGTTGTAATGAGCCAAAACGGCAGAGGCATGGATTTTGATTGACAAGAAAGATAGTCCTTTGTCAAGCATCTCAGTTAAATATTGTAATATCTGAGGAATATTTGGTTCTGCTGTATCAGTTCCTTGTGCTTCATTCCAAGCACAGAATCTCTTCCACTTGTTAGCATAAGATTTTCTAGTACTAGGCCTTCTGGCTTCCAAAATTATATCCATCACAGCTTTACTGAGAGGTGCTGTTTGTATGATTACATTATTAGCCAAGCTGCCAGGTTTAGAGTCTGTAGTTGATTGTGCAGGATCTGATTGTTTTGCTGGGACAGTAGTTGTGGTCTTGGAGGCAAGGTCCAAGCTGGGTATTGAGACAAGCTCCTTAGGATTGGGTAACAGTATTGGCAGGGCCAGTCCGGGGCAATTAATATCATCTTTGGCTTCTCTTGTCTGACTTTTAGGAGGACCATGGGTAGAAGAGGCAGAGGAGGAAAGGCGTAAATTGACAGTTTTTTTCAGCTGAAGGATAGGGCGTCCACTTTCCATGCTTGTCTGTGATGAGCCCTTGTGCAGAATCTTTTCAACTGGTAATTTTGAGGAGAGGCAAATAGATCTATGTCTGGGCTGCCCCATTTCTCTGTTATCATGCTGAAGACTTGTGGATTTAGTTTCCACTCGTGAGGATCCATAAGGTTTCTGCTTAAATCATCTGCCAGAGTGTTTTGTTTTCCTGGCAGGAATTGAGCTTGAAGATGTATTTGGTAGGTCAAAGCTGTGTCCCACAGTGCCATGGCTAATCTGCAAAGGGGGTATGAGTGTGTACCCCCTTGCTTGTTTATATACCACATGACTGTGGTATTGTCCGTCTTTATCAGTAGTTGTCCTGGATGAAATAAGTCCTTGAAGGCTGCTGTTAGGGCATTTTGAACAGCTAGCATCTCTTTCTAGTTGCTATGTAGATGCATTTGTTTTGGTGCCCATATGCCCTGAATGCATCTTCCTGCCATGTGGGCCCCCCAGCATAATCTGATGCATCTGTTGTTAATATTTGGCTGGCAGGGGGTAGAGTGAAGGGCCATCCCATGTTTTGGTGACAGGCCTTTGCCCACCACAGAAACTCCTGCTACAGGCAAGGAATGAGAGGAATCATTGCTTCCAGACTGTGTGAATGTTGACTCTATACATGTTTAGGTACCACTGAAGTTTCCTCATATACAGTCTTGCATATGGAATTAGTAGGATGCAGGATGCCATGAAGCCCAGAGCCTGCAGAATTTGTCTTGCAGAAGGCTGGGTTTTTGTTGCCATCAGTTTGAAGTAAGTAGTCAGTTGCCTTTGTTTGTCTGGTGTAAGGAAAGCCATCTGGGCAGTTGTATTCAAGCTTGCACCCAGGAATGTTATCTTTTGAGAGGGTACCAGTTGTGATTTCTTTTCATTTATTGTGTACCCTAGGCATGTTAGAAGCCTTTTCACAAATGCCAGGTGTCGAAGAAGTGTCTCCTTGTTCTCTCCTTGAATGAGACAGTCATCCAGGTAAGGATATATTTGTATACTTCTTTGTCTGCAAAATGCAATTACTGGTGGCAGGCACTTTGTAAAGACCCTGGGCACAGTAGATAAGCCAAAAGGCAGTGCAGAGAATTGGTAATGCATTAAGCCAGCCTTGAATCTAAGATGTCTTCTGCACGATTGTCTTATTGGGACATGCAGGTATGCCTCTTTTAGGTCTCATGTCACCAGCCAAGCATTCTTGCCCAGCATCGGCAGAAGCTGCTGCAAAATCAGCATTTTGAATTTTGGAATGTCCATGTATGTGTTTAAAGTTGAGAAATCCAGTATTGGCCCCCCAGGCCTTGTCCTTTCTGGGTACCAAGAACAGTCGAGTAAAAACCTTGTCCTCTTTCCTGTTCTGGTACTGGTTGAATGGCCCCCATATCCATGAGGGACATAACCTGTTTCTGTGCCTCTGCCCATTGATTTTTGGGCGGATCTGGCCAACCGTTTGCCATTGGCAGAGTGTGGAAATGCAATCTGTATCTCTGTAATACTATGTTTAGTACCCACTTGTCCTGGGTTATTAACTGCCAATTTTGAGCAAAAAGTGCTAATTTTCCCCATAAGGGTGCTGTCAAAAGATAAGTGCTTGGTGTAGGCAGAGGGAAGTCATTGGGACTGTTTTCTGTAGGTTTGTGCTTTATCTCCCCCTGATTTGGAGGTAGATGCACCTCATTACTTTGACCTGTATGAATCTTGCGCCTGGTATCTGGAACCCTTTGGGCATCTGGATTTGCCTTTTTGAGCTCTGTCTGACACAGGAAAGGACCAATTTTTTGTAGGCCAGTGTCTACTGAATCTTGGTGGCTGCACTTGTAAGAAGTCTTTTAACAGTTTGCATAGTCTTAGCTTTGTCTTCCATTTTCTTTAAAACCTCTTCTGCCTTAATACCAAACAGAGAATCATGCTGTAAAGGTGCATCTAGCAATTTAGCTTTAACATGATCAGGCAAATTGTGTTCCTTTAACCAGGCATGCCTCCTAATCACAGATCCAGTAACTGCGGCCCTGCAGGAGGCCTCTAAGGAATCAAAACCACATTGCAAAGTATGCTTTCCAACTTGTTCAGCTGCATGCAATAATTCCTGCAATTCTTTATTTTCTGCACATTCTGAAATCAACATAATTTTCTGTTTCAGAAATCCCATAACATGTTGTTGGTACTTAAGCATATGAAATTGACAGTTTAAGGCCCTGACTGCCAAGGTTGCAGATGTATAAACCTTTTTTCCCCATCTGTCTAGTGCCCTTGAATCTCTGTCAGAGGGGGTAGGACTTTTTGCTGCTGAGCCCTTAACTCCCTTTGGACCCTGTGAAATTGTTTCAGGATCAGCAGCAGAGTTTCTAAATAAAAAAATTATGTGAGTCAGGGACCCTGTAATATCTGTCAGGCTTACTGGGAGCCCGAGGTAAGTAGTCAGGGGTCAAGCTTGACTCTGAAAACACATCATTCACAATGTCTAAAACAGGGGAATGGCTAAAGGCTTGTGCTGAGGGAGAAGGAAATCCCTGAGCGTCTTTTTTGATTCTGAGAAGTCTTGACTCTCCCAGTGAAAATGCTCCCTCAAAGTATGCAAGGTTTCTCCAAATGAATAATCCTCTGGAGGAGATGTAGATGGAATAGACTCCTCAGCATCAGAATCCTCATAGGGAGGTATAGATAATTCCTGAGCAGAAGAAATAGAAACCTGATCTGAAGATTCATAATCAGTGCCTTGCCGAGGCCTCTTATCTGGAGGGGGGATGGGTACCCCTGATCAAGGTAATAAGGTCTTCAGCCATTTTGATCATCTGTTTTTTAGGCATAGAGGCCTGTGCACGTGGCTCATGCGTCGGTTTTTCAGTTTTAGAAGTTGCCTTTGTCTTTGGTTTTGCAGCTGTCGTAGGTTTGATATATAAATGTTGAGGTCTGAATACACCCTCAGAAGCCGGTGCCTGCTCAGCGGCTCTGGACCTATCACAGGGAGATACATCCGTCGGTCCAATACCTTGAGTATCTTGTGGCATGCCGGACTCCACATGGGTGTCGGTAGAGGCCTGCGACTCAAAGGTAGCGGGTATCAGGGGCTGTGAAAGTGCCTCACTGAGTACCGGCGAACTAGTGACTGGCTTAGGAGAAGCTTCGTTATCAGTTTTGGATCTCGACTGCCTTTCTCTGTCCTTTTCTTTGCATTTTTTATGTACTCCGGTAGTCGGATTGCTATCTGATGACATTTCTGGGTAGTTAAATCTGTTTCCAAAATACTTTGATGCAAAAATATACCAACGCTTAATAGTGCGTTGGTTAAATCTAGCACATAACCGACAGCCAGGCACGTTGTGATCAGGGCCTAGGCAAGGAATACAGTATAAATGGAAATCCTTATGAGGTATTTGCTTCCCACAAGTAATACAATTACAAACTTTTTTTGACATCGGTAAAAAGCAAGAAAAAAGTTTCCCCAACGGGGTACTTAGCTTTAGTGAAGACTTCAGTTCTGAAACTCAAACTCGAATATTTCAGTAGTTGGCCGACCAGCACTTGCGAAATATTTCTGCTTCGGGCACCGCGCGGCAAGAAAGACTAAAGAAAATGGCATCGGCTGCATGTTTTATACCCGACGACCTGATGTAATGGAAGAAAAGACAGCAACCGACACAGGACCCAAGACTTTGGAATTCAGGCCGACTGAGGGCAACCTACCAGCAGATTACCCAAATGTTATGACTGCAACAGTGAAACACGAAGAACATCGGGTCTATGGACAGAGAGTATCGGGTCTGTGGTGCATGATCTGTCAGCACCGGTGTCTCGAGTTTAGAGACAGAAAGTAGTGGGGTCAGATCCAGTCTTGTCGTAATAGAGCTCGGTGCCGAAGGGGCACTTGGAGCTGAAAGCTGAGCTAGTCGGTGCCAGAGGCAGTATCGGAGCCGGCGACATATAGCAACAGTCGAAGTACTCAGAGCAGATGAGGACGGTGCCGAGGAGGCAGATCTATGCTCCAAGGATAACTTTTGAATTTTAGGTTTCACAGAGTTACCCTGGTCACCCAAGAGTGAAGAGGAAATCGAATGGGGCCTTTTCTTAAATTTCATAGGAGGGGTTGAGACCTCCATCACAGAAAGGGCCTCTGAAAAGGGAGATTTAAGCAGTCCCTTCAGAATTTGTTTATTCTTGCGCTCGTTCAGAGTGCATTGGCTGAAACTTTGGCAAATCCCACAGGGAGACTGCACTGAAAGGAGGGACACCCCCAAACAATAAACATAATCATCGTGAGAGTCACTATTAGGTAGTTTACCATTACACGAGGTACGGTGCTTGAATCCCGATGTACCCTTCTTGTAAGACATCGAGAAGTAAACACAATTCAAAACTTCAGAGAAAGGCAAACCCTATTTTCGTAAGTCAGAAAAAATATTTAAATACATGCAGAATATATCAACAAACCCAATATCAAACACACCAACTAGACTAGAAAGACCGGGAGGAAGGAATACCAGCGATAGTATTCAAGGAATACCACAAGGGTAGAGAGAAAAGGCTGTACCAGCAATGGTACTTAACAAATGTTACCAATGGGTAGAGACGGAAAGAAAAATATCTAGAACTGCTGTAATTCAACAGGAAAAAGACTATAGCTCACAAAAATTAATAAACAAGTTTTCCACACAAAATATCAAAAAAGTTTCCACTTAGCTGAGAGCTCGGCTGAAATGTGGCTTTACAGCTATGCAGCAAACGAGATCTGAGGTAACAGGGAGAAGGGCATTTTGGGTAGAAGCTTAGCTTGAGTGTTTTTGGTTGGCGCAAGCTTAGTAATAGGCTGACTCGGTTCCAAGGGCTCAGAACCGAACCCATCAGTGATGAATGGAAAGAAGATTAACATCATCAGATCTGGTGGTCAAAGACACCACATACACAAATGCCGTAGATATACCCAACTGGCTGGCAGACAGGTTCAGTAAAAATGTCACCCCTCTGCACCCCCATTAGTAAATCAGGACATCCCCAGCACTTGTTCCCCCTTATCTCTAGAGAGCAAGTCATCACCGCTCTCTCAAAGGCAAAAAATACAGCTGCCATGGGACCCGATAACATCCCAGGCTGCATCCTACATGAACTCAGGCAGGAAATTGCAGCACCATTAGGTACCCTATTCAACTAAAGCCTGAGTACTGGCTTTATCCCAGCCACATGGAGGACAGCCACTTTCATCTCTTTGCACAAAGGTGGAGCATCCACTGATCCAGGAAGTTATAAACCCATCATCCTATCTAACCTGATCTGCAAGTCCATGGAGCGGATTATCATGAACCTCATTAACAAGGACATTGGCAACCTATAAAACACTTGATCCCACACAGTTTGGTTTCTTCAAGGGGAGGTTATGCCTGTTAAATTTGGTCGACTTCTTTGAGACAGTCACAAAAGCCATAGACGAGTAGAAGCACACCACCTACCTTGACCTGGACAAAGCCATTGATACTATTCCCCACTTGGGTATACTAGATAAACTCTCTCGACTAGGAATCAATTCACATGTTACCAGATGGGTAGCAAACTGGCTCACTGACAGAACCCACCTAGTCAAAATAGGGGAAATCACCTCAAGCAGTCGACCCATAATGAGCAGTGTACCCCAGGGATCAGTCTTGAGGCCTTTGTTGTTTGGGATATACTTTTCTGAGGTGCAGGCCCAAACCAGTGGGCTATGGCTGACCAAGTCTGCAGATGACTGCAAGCTGGGCACTGTCATCAATTCACCTAATGATGTGGACATCCTCCAACAGGGTCTCACCCAAACAAATGACTGGTGCCAGAAACATGGCCTCAAACTGAATGCCAAAAAATGCATCATCATAATCATCTCCTTTGAAGAGAGGTATACCCCCACAAATTAATGCATTAATAACAAGGTCCTAAGCACTAAGCAATCAGTCATGAGGGGCTTGGGCACTCAGGTTGAAAGCAAACTGACTTTTGACCACTATATTACCTCCATTGTATGGAAGGCTTTCTACATGGCCCACCTCATTAGTAAGGGTATCTGATCCAGAGACAAGGTGGTCTTCCCTTACAAGACCCATATTTGAGTACAATGCCCTTTTTGGCACGTACCTCACAAAGCACATGCAGCAGCTGGGGAGACCACAGAGATTCCTCACCAGGAGAATCCAGGGCCTCAAACATCAAACAAACAAAGATAGCCTAAAGGCTCTGTCCCTCTATTCAGTCTCCTACAGACTCCTCAGAGGTGACCTCTGTCTGGCATACAAAGTAATCTCAGACTCCACCTTGATAGGACTGCTGCATACCCGCAAGTCAAGCTCCACTCATGTAACCCGCATGCGTGACCTCAACCTGGTCTGTTACATCAATAGGACTTGTTGGAGGGACAGGTTTGTGTCCCAGAGACTCCCCCTTCTGTGGAACAGACTCCTTCCCCACGTCAGGCAGAACACCTCATTAACCCTTTTAAGTGCAACCTGGATAACTGGACAGGGAAAAGAAAATACATTCCTGGGATTCGATCTGTGTCCCTGCTGGTTAGGGGCAGCAGGTGCTGACCTTTCAGAACATGGGCTAAATTCTTGGCTAGGCTTGTAAGGGCCTCAGGGCCAATAGCCTAGTAACTTCCTATGATAAGATAATGGTACAGTTGAAGGGAAATTACAGGAAGTATATGCTGGGATGGTAAGAGTCATCAAGAATGCAGTATGCTCAGACTGACGCCTTGACATTTGGTCAATTGGTGGGGGAACAAAACTGAAAAAAGTATCCTTACAATAATAAGATAGCGGTGGAAAAAGACAAGGAAATGCTATTATTGGGAACAATTTAGAGAGAGAGAAGGAAGTTTAGACTGGAAGGAATTTTGTCACAAGGAAAGTATTACCCCTCCCTCAAGAATACAGAGGATTATTTCAGATACTATCAAAGGATAACAAAACATGCTATGCAGAAATAAAGGTAAGCCTCAATTTATCCACCTTTTAAATGAAGGAAGAATATCAGAAGCTAGGAATAAGGGTATCACAAGCAGACTTTGCAAGGCAAATATCTTAAATGGGGAAGAGAAGGCAACAAATGCATTGGCAGGGGCAATTAAATAAAGAATGAATGCCTCAAGATTGGGAAAACATGTTTAGTTCTTAGATTTGCTACAAAGTTTCATAAATTTCACATATTCTCCAGAAAATGTCTACATAAATATTTTTTACAGTCCCGAGCCAATAAATAACATGTATGCTGAGGTAAGTGGGTATTGCTGGAGATGTGAAGGTTAGGTTAAGGGAGACAGGAAACACATTTTTTGGTGATGATATAAACTCCAAGAATACTGATTAAATTATCAAGCATGACAGACAGGATAACATAGGGGTGATGTTGGCTACAGACCATAAATTACTTCTTAAACTGGGTTGATCCTTAAGCATGGATGCACACTAATTATTTTACTATTAATAGTTGCTAAAAAAGTAATAAATAGACATTGGAGACTCGATCATAAGTCATATTTGCAGGAGATTCAGCAGCTGATGACTGAAATACAGGGAAATGAATGGCAACTGATAAAGACAGGTACTCATAAAGTCCATAAACAAAAACGGGAATAAAGGGAAATGATCCTGGAAGCTTAGGTTGCATTTTGTTTACAGAATGTGACTAGGCGAGGGGGAAAGGAGGACTGGTAATTCAAGAGAGACCAGCATATTTTTTCTAATTCAGGGGATGAAAGCTTTTACATAAAATCATTAGAGATCTCAATGTCTTGGAACAAGCGGTTAAAGAAAAAAAAAGTTTTCTTTCTTGCTTTTACTGGTTTTGGTTGATTGTGATATCTGATTTGATGTGTAAAACATTTGACAGTAAAGGTTTTGCTATAAAAGGAAAAAAAAAACAACTGAAGGGTTAAGTAGTCAACAGGGTTTTTCTCAGTTTGGAATATTTTCTTTCAGGACTACTTGTGCGAGGGCAACAGGACATCTGGTTCACGATACTACATCAGATGTAGAGATCTATATACTGATATTTTTATGCTGATATACAGATAGATATAAATCTTTATCAAAAGTAGTCAACTGGGGGTTCAGGTTGGACTATTTTCTTTCGGGACTATGCAGGAGTATGTAGCAAACACTGGTGTGTGTGTGTGTAAGAATTTTAATCGATGCACTGAAATATTGACCTACAGAATCAAAATCCCAAAAGATCAAAATAAGCACAAACTGTCCTCATCACCCCCACTTTACTAAAATCTGCTAACTCTAACTATGCCTCTAACCCCAACCCTATAACTAACATTAGAAAACCCCTTTCCCATAACACTACCACTATACCCATCTCGAGCACAAAACATAAACACTCAAATACACATAAAAAAACACAACAATCACCTAACTTAAGCCCACCATACCCTTAAAAGTCACACCCCCAATGCACCTGCATACACAAATTCCCACTCCCTAATCCCTAAATCCAAACTTAGCTACAAAATATGTGCATTTGATCCTATACATGTTTGACATTCAGGACACAAACAGTGAATGTTCAAAATTAAGAAAAGTCACTGAGTTAAATGGAACTCATTATATATATATATGTGTGTGTGTGTGTGTGTATACATATGCAATATCTACATAATATATATATATAAAATACATACACAGAGAAAGTGAGAGAGTGACACACATACGTGTGTGTCTGTGTGTGTGTGTGTATATATATATATATATATATATATATATATATATATACATAGATAGATAGATATAGACAGGAAAGTTGTGTATAATCTTACCATAACTATAGAAGTCTTTCTCTTCCATGTTGCAGTATTCTACTTGTGGGTTTACCCTTCATTCTCTCCAGTTTGTCCGGCCAGGTTTCCAAAGATTTTCAGTCCCTCTTAGTGCGTCAGACGTTTGACATGGCTGCTGGAATGTGGGTCTTAAAAGTGACATCTGCACGCACCAGCCCTCAGAACCTAGTACAAGCCCCAGTCGAAGCCAGCCCTGTAAGGGCATAGCCTGTCCAGTATTGCCCAGGAGAACAAGTGCAGCCATACAAGTGGGGAAGGTGGGTGAGAAGGAATACTGCAACATGGAATATAAGGACATCTATGGTTATGGTAAGATTTTACACAACTTTACTCTGCCCTTCTCTTCCAATGTTGCAGTATTCTACTTGTGGGTGAGTGCCAAAGTTCACTGATGATTGGGAGGTAGCCTAGATGAAGTTTTCAGGAATCCGTGTAGGGCAGCCCTGGCAAACTCCAACCTGGCTCTGAAGATATGGTTCAGTTTGTAGTGTTTGGTGAAGGTGTGTACTAAGGACCAAGTGGCTGCCTCAAGTATGGAAGTTGGTGTCGAACCCTTTAAAGAAGGCTCCAGAAGAGGCCATTGCTCTGGTGGAGTGGGCTTTAACATTGTCGTACAAGGTCTTACCAGGGTGTACGTAGCAGAAGGAAATGGCCCGGGAGATCCAGGCTGAAATGGTCTGCTTGCTCACAGCTTTCCCCAAGGCCCTGGGGTGGAAGGAGATAAACAGCTGGTCTGATTTCCAAAAGGGTTTGGTTTTATGTAGATAAAATCTAAGTTGTCTGTGGATGTCTAGGGAATGTAGCACACTCTCACAATCCCCTTGGGTTAGGAAAGAAGGTGGGCAGGTGGATGGGCTGGTTCAAGGATAGGTCATTCACTACTTTGTGAATGAATGGCAAGTTTATCCTGAGAGTCACTCTGTCCAGGTGGAAGATTAGGAAAGGTGGAGTAGCCATATAAGCTTGCAGTTTTGAAACCCTTCTGGCAGAAGTCAGAGCTACCAGCAACACAGTTTTCCATGTGCATATTTTTAATGTGGCCTTGTCTGTTGGCTCAAAAGGGGCTAGAGTGAGTTGAGCCTAGAGAGAGTTTTTCTAGTACATAGTTTAGGTCCCAGGGAGGGGGAGATGGCTTCCTGGGTGGTCTTATGTGCAATACACCTTTGCAGAAAAGTTTGGAGAGGAGTCTGGATGCAAGGCGTGGCTCCAGGGGGAGGCAGGCAGAGATAGCAGACGAGTGTGCCTTCAGAGATGAGTAAAACAACCCTGTCTGCATGAGTTCACACAGATACAACAAGATGAGAGGCATATCACTTTTCAGTGGGTCCAATGGTCATTTGTGACACCAGATAGAAAACCTTTTCCACTTTGGGAGACAGGATTTCCCTGTGCTGGGTTTCCTGGCCTTCTGCAGGTCAGTGAGCATGTCCTAGTTATATAGGTATCTGTAGGGGATCAGAATTCTATCAGCCACAGGGTGAAGTGCATGGATTGCAAATGTGGGTGTATCTGAGTCCCCTTGTACTGTGTGAGCAAGTCCACTGAAGGGGGTAACTTGTAGTGATTGCCCTTGGACAGGTGAAGAAGAGGGAACCAGTGCTGTCTTAGCCAGTAGGGAGTCACCAGCAAGATTCTGGGCGAGTCCTGCAGAATTTTCAGCAGGATCTTTTGTATCACTGGGAAGTGGGGAATGCATACAGGAATTTCCCAGTCTAGGTTTTCGAGAAGGCATCTGTTGCTAATGCCTTGAGGTCTGGTGTCCTGCAGCAGTAGCCAGGAAGTTGCCTGTTTATGGAGGAGGCGAACAGGTCTATTTGTGGAATACCCCACCTGTGGACAATATTCACAAAAACATCTCTTTGCAGCATCCATTCATGGTTGTTTGAGATGGTTCTGCTTAGGTAATCTGCCTGGGAGTTGTGCAGGGATGGGTTGTAGGCTGACTGAAGGGTGTTCCCCTGAGAGGTAGCCAGTTCCCATACCCGCAGAGCTAGTCTACACAGAAGGTAGGATTTGGTCCCTCCATGCTTGTTGAGATACCACAGGACTGTGGTGCTGTCTGTGAATATCTTTAGAGGGCCCTGCTCTAGGTAGGGCTGGAAGGCCTGTAGAGCAATGAGGATGGCTCTCATTTCTCTGAAGTTTATGTGATCTTGCTTGTGTTTGTCTGTCCACAAACCTTGTACTTTCCTTTTTCCCCAGAGTTGCTCCCCAGCCCAGATCTGAGTCATCTGTGTGCATGGTATGGGAGGGAGAGGGTGATTGCAGAGGGAATCCTGGGTTCTGGGCTACCTGAGCCACCCACCATCTCAGTTCCTGATGCAAGCAGGGGAGCAAGGGGATCCTGAACTCTAGAGGGTGGGAGTGCTGGGTCCACACCGACCAGAGGTACCACTGAAGTTTCCTCATGTGCATCCTTGCTAGAGGCAACATGGGAATGGTAGCTGGCATATAGCCTAGAAGTCTCAGAAACTGTCTTGCAGTGAGTTATGTTGACTGTAGAGTAGCAAGAAGGTGGTGTGAGAGGGATACCACCTTTTCTGCTGGAAGGTAGGCCTTCATGAGGTCGGTCTTGATCCTGCAACCCAGGAAGACAATATCCTGTGTGGGGATGAGGTGGGATTTTGGGAAGTTGATCATAAACCTTAAAGACTGTAGGAGTACCAGAAGCTCCTGGGAGTAATGGAGAAGATATTCCTTGTCTTTTACCTGAATTAGGAGGTTGTCTAGGTAAGGGAATAACTGGATTCCCTTTTCCCTGCAGTAAGCAATGACCGGAACCAGGCATTTTGTAGAAAGCCCAAAGGGCAAGGCAAAGAACTGAAAGTGAGATGAGCCTGCCAGGAATCGCAGGTATTTCCTAAAGGCGGGCTTTATAGGAATGTGAAGGTAGGCATCCTTTATGTCCAGGGTTGCCATGAAACCCTGAGGAAGGATGGAGTGGAAAGAGAGTAGGTAGGGTGAGCATCCTGAAAGTAGGAACTTTTAGGAAAGGGTTGAGGCATGAGAGGTCTAGAATCGGCCCCCATGGTCCTTTCCTTTCTGGGTACCAAAAAGATTCTGGAGTAGAATCCTTTTCTTTTTGCTTGTGCAGGAACTGGTTCTATGGTGCCCTGTAGTAGCAGGGTTTGCAAAACTGACGGAGAAGGGGTAGTTGACTGGGAGGGAGCTGTGGTATACCCAAGTCTTATTGGGGGGTGATCCAGAAACTGAAGTAGCCATTCTATATTATGGACAGAACCCATTTGTCTGTGGTAATGAGTGACCACACAGGGAAATAGTGAGAGATGCAGGCAGATAGGGGTATCGATGAGGGGGAGTGGGGGCTGAAATTTTGGAAGGCAGTCAGACACTACCTGCCCTATCAGGAAAGGGAGGCCTTTGGCTGAAAGACTGAGAAGACTGTCTTCTAGGGGGACTTCTAGATTGGGGGAGTTATAGGCATGGAGGTTTTCGTGATAAACTGCATCTTTGTCAGGTAGTTCCTCTGGGACTTTGGAATAGGCAAGACTAGGATGTGTTTTAGGTCCTGTAATTATTTTCCCTTCAGTTGTAAGGATTTAAACATGCCAGCCACTTTTGTACCAAAAAGTGCTGAATCATCCAAAAGTGCGTCAAGGAGTTTGGTCCTGAAGTCATCTGGGAGAGGCTGAAGTCGCAGCCATAAGTATCTTAGTACTGAAGCTAATGCAGTTGACCTGGCTGAGGCTTCAGCTGCATCATAACTGCATCTTAAGGAATGTCTATTCACTTGAGAGAATAGTGCTATCAGTAAAGACAAGGAAGCTTTGGCTGCACAGTCAGGGATGTCATCTAAATCCTTAGTGGCTTTGTCCAGCAGGGCTAAGGAGTATTTGGTCATATGAGTTTGGTAGTTGGTGGCTCTAAATGAGAGGGTAGCAGAGATGTAGATTTTCTTTCCCAACCTCTCCATAGTCTTGCTGTCCTTCTCAGCAGGGAGGATAGTAGTTGTAGGAAGGAGCTTGGAGGCCCTATCCATAGAGATGGAGATAGTGGCAGGATCAGCAGAAGGGCAGATTTCTCCATCCTAGGGACTTTATATAGTCTGTCTGCTCTACGTGGGGCTGGAGGATGGGAATCCGGGTATAATGGAGGCTGAGGGAAATGCATCCAGGAATGCTGGTTGAATAGGAGGGATGGCAGAAGGACTGGGAGAGTCCATTTGAATAAGGTCATAAAACCTCTTCTGTACATCAGTCATATCCAAAGATTGCCATTTGAAGTGGTCTTTCATCTTAGTAATAGTTTCCCCAAAGGTTAGGTCCTCTACAGGGGAATCAGGTTCAACAGGGCCCTCCTCAAGAGATCCATATCCCGGGGGGGATGAGATCTGGGAGGAGTACGAAAGAGTCCTCAGAGGAATCAGACAATTCTTCTTCAGGCTGATCTACCCTCCTTTCATGGTTGAGAGGTCTGGTACTAAGGAGGGGAGGAGCAGTGGAGGAAGGTTCTGCAGAAAGCCTAAGGGCCGTAATGCATTGAACAAGCTCTGGCTAAAGGCCTGCCAATCCAGCATGCTTTCAGACGCCGGAATAAGGTGTCTTGTTTTTTGTTTTTTCTTTGAAGGCCTCGATGGAGTCTGACTAGAGACAGGCCTTGGATCAAGTGTCCAGATGGTGGAGGTGACGTCCGATGGGCCCAGAGTGAACACTGGTTCCCCCCCAGCATTTAAGGTAGACACCAGTAAATCATCTGTGGACATGTCTGCTTGAGACTGTGCAGCTTTCTCAGAAGTACTTGCTTTATCTACAATGGCAGATGTCGGATCCTCAGCCAAGCTGACATCGACTACAGGCTGAGGTATGGCAGACAGAGGCACAGCTGACAAAGTAGGCCGCAAGGACTTGGATCTCTTCCTAGGCGGTACAGACAGGGCATTGGACATGGCCTCCATCCCCAGTGCTACCTGTTTGCAAGAGCTGATTCTCTAAATACAAATGCAAGGCTTGGAAACGGCGACATAAGGTCTTAGGGACAAAAGAACAGCAAATGGTGCTGTTCTCCTGGTTATGCTGCCTAAACAAAAGAGGAACTGGTCATGGGTGTCTTTGTGGGGAATCCGCAGACCGCACTTGCCCTTACCGGATGACACGAACAGACTATAAATATAACCAAAGTAGGACTGAAAGAATCCCCAACGGGGTACTTAACTGAATCTTTTTTTGATCTGACGTCCACGAGAAGCCGGCGCACCTGGCGTACGACTGGCGGCTGAAAAGTTCTGAGGGCTGGTGCATTCAGATGTCACTTTTAAGGCCCACGTTATAGCAGCCAGATCAGGCATCCGACACACCAAGAGGGACTGAAAATTTTTGGAAACCTGGCCGGACGAACTGGAGAGGAAGAAGGTTAAACCCACAAGTAGAATACTGCAACACTGGAATAGAAGGGCAAATATTTATATATATATATATATATATATATATATATATGTATATATCTATATACACACACACACACACACACACATGCATGTGTGTATGTATGTATATATATATTATATATATATGTATGTATATATATATTATATATATATATATATATATATATATATATATTAGATAAATCAAATATTGTCCACTATAGAGTTGGAGAACATATTTTCTGATATGCAGCTTGTTCACTAACCCCACAGTGCAAGTTACTATTCACTAAACCAACAATGCATTATCAAACAGAAGGCCCCTAGATATTGATATTGATATATCTATGCAAAAAGCCCGTTAGAGTGAATTTGTTGTTTTGTGGTGCTGCACATGAGAAT
Organism: Protopterus annectens; assembly: GCF_019279795.1. Lineage (NCBI taxonomy): Eukaryota > Metazoa > Chordata > Ceratodontiformes > Protopteridae > Protopterus > Protopterus annectens. Next base: position 151,186,267 of record NC_056746.1, read on the forward strand.
AAAGCCATTAATTTATGGATATTTATGTTTGGTACCATTTGTGCTCCTTCTGGTCACTTCATGCAGTTTTTGGTTTCTCTAATTATATATCTGTAAAGCTGTGTATAAAGCAATGGGGGAAGGAAAGTACAGTTGTGTATACTTACCATAAATGTGGATGTTCGAGTATATTTACTGTTGCAGTCATTACATTTAGGTTATCTGCTTGCAGTAGCCCTCAGTCGGCCTGATTAACAAAGTCTTGGGTCCTGCATCAGTTGCTGTCCCTTCTTCCATGATGTCAAGTCGTCAGGGGTATAAAACATGCAGCTGACGCCATTACATCAGTTTTTCTTGCCCCGGATGTCAGGTGCCCCCCTAATGGGATGCAATTAAACCTATAAATACAAGGATATACCTCCAACAGAAAAGCAAATGCACCAAAAAGCTTTTTGAGCATAGTAAGTGAGAGTAGAGGTATAGCCATAAGAAGAAAGGGGGCTGGAGGGAGGGTAACCAGGGCTGCAACAGTGAATACGCTCGAACATCTACATTTATGGTAAGTGTATACAACTGTACTATGTTCTTCGTGTTTCACTGTTGCAGTCATTACATTTGGGTAGATTTCCAAAGCTAAGGTTGGGAGGAGGAGTTTAAACAGAATTAGGACCAGCTATAAGGCCCTGCAAGACTGCAGTAGAAAAACCAGTTCTGGATTTAGAGAAAATTGGCAAATGATCATGCTTGGTGAAAGTATGTACAGAACTCCAGGTGGCAGCTTCTAGGATGTCCCTAGTAGGGACGCCCCTGAGAAAGGCTGTAGAGGTGGATGCAGCCCTGGTTGAATGGGGTCTGATGCCCTGTGGGATAGGTTTTCCATGGTGCTTATAGCAGAAATGAATGCAGTGGCCTATCCATTTTTAAATAGTTTGTTTTGAAATAGCTTTCCCCTCTGTCCCTGCAGCAAATGCCACCAGCAGTTGTTCAGATTTCCTTTGAGGTTTAGTCCTGTCCAAGTAGAATCTAAGTTGTCTGTGCACATCTAAAGAGTGCAGTATCCATTCCCCTTTGTTCTGTGGGTTAGGAAAGAATGTAGGCAAATTAATGGACTGATTAGGAGCCACACTGGATACCACCTTGGGCATGAAGGAGGGATTGGTTCTGAGGGACACCCTATCCACATGAAAGATGATGAAAGATTCCACTGCCATAAGGGCCTGTAATTCAGACACCCTTCTTGAAGTGATTGCTAAAAGGAAAGCTGTTTTCCAGGAAAGAAATTTTAAATCTGCAGTAGCAGCTGGCTCGAAAGGAGGAAGAGTGAGTTTCTCCAAGACAAAGTTAAGATCCCAGGCTGGAGTTGGAGCTCTCCTGGGTAGCCTTAAATTTTTGGCCCCTCTGAGGAACTGCTTGAGCAGTGGGTGAGAGAAGAGGGGAGGCTCTGTGCTACAATGAGCTAAAATGGCTGAGACATGAATTTTGATGGAGGAAAAGGACAAGCCCTTATGAAGCATCTCAGTCAAGTATTGTAGAATCTGAGGCAAATTGGGCACTGATGCGTTCATTCCTTGAGACTGGTTCCAAGCACAAAATCTTTTCCATTTTGCAGCATAAGATTTTCTAGTCCTAGGCCTCCTTGCCTAGAACATGATATCCATCACTGACTAACTGAGGGATGGTAAAGGACAGATTAGGTAGTTAGCCAGGCTGCTAGGTCCAGGGTTTGCAGCTGAGGGTGCAGAATCTGGTTCTCCTGCTGAGACAACAGGGAAGGAGTCTGAGGCAGGTGCCATGGAACCAAGGGTGACACACTGTGCAAGAGTGGGTACACCAGTGTTGGCGAGGCTAGTCTGGTGCAATTAAAATCGTCCTTGGCTTGTCCTGTTTGATCTTTAGTAGTACCTTGGAGAGCAGAGGCAGAGGAGGAAAGGCATAAACTGATAGGTTTTTCCAGCTGAAGGATAGAGCATCCACTTTTCAAGCTAGCTTGTGGGGAATCCTTGTGCAAAATTTGTCCAGTTGATTGTTCTGGGGGGAGGCAAACAGGTCTATATCTGGGCTCCCCCATTTGCTTATCAACATGTGGAAAATCCTCTGTTCCAATTTCCACTCGTGTGGGTCCATGAGGTTTCTGCTTAGTCCGTCTGCCAGTGTATTTAGTTTTCCTGGCAGGAATTGAGCTTGTAGATTCACTTGGTAGCTCAAGGCTGTGTTCCACAATGCCATGGCTAGTCTGCAGGGGGTAAGAATGTGTACTCCCCTGCTTGTTTATGTACCACATGACAGTGGTGTTGTCCATCTTTACCATTAGTTGTCTTGGAAGAATGTGGTCCTTGAAGGCTGTCAGAGCATTCTGTACAGCTAACATTTCCTTTTGATTTATGTGCAGGTGCATTTGAATTGGGTTCCATTTGCCCTGAATGCACTTCCCTGCCAGGTGAGCCCCCCATACATAGTCTGATGTGTCTGTTGTTAAGACGGCAGGAGGTAATGTGAATGGTAGTCCCCTGTTTTGGTGGCAGGCCTCTGCCCACCAAAGGAACTCTAGGCATAGGCAAGGTATGATAGGAATGCTTGCTTCTAGATCCTGTGAATTTTGACACCATAGGTTTTTGAGATACCATTGTAGATTCCTCATATGCATCTTTGCATATGGAATTAGAAGAATGCAGGAGGCCATGAACCCCAAAGGCTTGCAGATAGCTAGGTTTTTGTGGCCACTTGTTTGAAGTAGGTTGTCAAATTAATCCGTTTCTCTGGCGTGAGGAAAGCCATCTGGGAAGTTGTATTCAAGCTTGCTCCCAAGAATACAATTTGTTGACAGGGTACCAGGTGTGATTTCGTTTCATTTATGGTGAATCCCAGACCAGTCAGTACCTTTTGAACAAAGTCCAGATGATTCAAAAGAATGTCCCGGCTTTCTGTCTGAATTAGACAATCGTCCAGGTATGGGTATATTTGAATATTTCTTTGCCTGTAAAATGCAATGACTGGAGCTAGGCACTTTGTGAATACCCTAGGCTCAGTAGATAAGCCAAAGGGCATTGCAAAGAACTGATAGTGTATGTAGCCTGCTTTGAAGCGTAGGTATCTTCTGCAAGACTCCCTGATAGGGATGTGCAGGTATGCTTCTTTTAAGTCTAATGTTGCCAACCATGCATCTTTGCCTAGCATAGGAAGCAGCTGGTGAAGAGTTAGCATTTTGAATTTTGGAATCACCAGAAAGGTGTTTAGAGTAGAAAGGTCCAGGATAGGACACCATGTATTGCCTTTTCTGGGTACCAGGAAAAGTCTCGAATAGAAACCTTGTCCCTTTTCCTCTTCTGGTACCAACTGAATAGCCCCCATGTTTAAGATAGAGAAAGTACTTGCTTTTGGGCCTCTGCCCACTGATTTGGGGGTAGATCTGGCCACCCGCTTGGTGTTGGTAACGTGTGGAAGTGAAATCTGTATCCTAGGGACATAATATTTAAAACACATTTGTCCTGGGTAATGAGTTTCCAGTTTCTGGCCTGCAGACCAATCTTTCCACCTAAAGGAGCATTCAGTTGGGAAGTGTTTGGAAGTTTTAAAAACAAGTCATTGAGACAGTCTTCCATAGGGGGAAGTCTTACTACTGCCAGATTTGGGTGCGGAAACCCACCACTGCTTAGTCTTGTGTGTCCCTCGGGACTGAAACTTGGGGTTTCTGCTGCATCTGGGTTTGGCTTGAGAAGACCTGGAAGGGGCTAGGACCAACTTTTAGAGGGCCAGTGCCTACTAAATCTAGGAGGCTGAACTTGTAAGAAATCATTAACAGTTTGCACAGATTTAGCTTTATCTTCCATCTTTTTAAGAACTTCCTCAGCCTTGTTGCCAAACAGGCAATCCTGATTTAAGGGAGCATCCAACAATTTAGCTTTAACATGATCAGGCAAAGATTGCTCCTTAAGCCAAGCATGCCTTCTGAGCACAGACCCAGTAACAGCAGCCCTGCAAGAGGCCTCTAATGAATCAAATCCACATTGCAAAGTATGTTTTCCAATCTGTTCAGCAGAATGCATTAAATCCTGTAATTCTTTATTTTCAGTACAGTCAGGAATCAACATCATTTTCTGTTTAAGCAATCCAATAACATGTTATTGATACTTTAACATATGAAACTGGCAGTTTAAAGCCCTAATGGCCAAGGTTGCAGAAGTGTAAACCTCGTTACCCCATCTATCCAGTGTCCTGGAGTCTCTATCAGAGGGGGTAGGATTTTTAGCAGTAGAAGCCTTAATGTCCTTGGGTCCCTGTGAAATAGTCTCTGGATCCGCAACAGGATTTTTAAAAAGGAACTTTTGTGAATCAGTAACCCTGTAATCTGTCCGGTTTTCTGGGAGCAGGAGGCAAAGAATCAAGGGCCAAGCTAGATTCTGAAAAGGCATCACCAACAATGTCTAGTACAGGAGGTATAGCTAAAGGTCTATGCTGAGGCAGGAGTAAGAAATCCCTAAGCCTCTTTTTTTCAATCAGAAAAATCCTGACTTTCCCAGTGGAAATGCTCCCTTAGAGTATGTAAGGTCTCACCAAAAGAAAAATCCTCTGGAGAGGAAGCAGAGGGAATAGAGTCCTCTGCATCAGAATCCTCATAGGTAGATAAGAGCAAATCCAGATCCTCAGAAGAATCAGAATCCTGGTCAGAAGATTCATAAACAACTCCAGTCCTAGGTCTCTTAGAAGGGGGAGGTTGGCTTCCCCTGATTAGAGTTATAAGATCTTCAGCCATTCTTATCCTTTTTTTTTAGCATAGAGGCCTGAGCATGCGGCCTGGACGTCGGTTTCTTAGGCATGGTTCGAGATTTTGGCCTAAATGAAGGAGGCATTGGTTTAATATGCAACTCCGTATGCCTGAATACACCCTCAGAAGCCGGTGCCTGCACAGCTGCTCCGGACCCATCCAAGATAGAGACATAGTACAGTTGTGTACACTTACCATAAATGTAGATGTTTGAGTGTATTCACTGTTGCAGTCATTACATTTGGGTAATCTGCTGGCAGGTTGCCTTGAGTAGGCCTGAATAAAAGTCTTGGGTCCTGCGTCGGTTGCTGTCTCCTCTTCCATGACGTCAGGTCATCAGGTGTATAAAACATGCAGCCGACACCATTTTATTCATTTTTCTTGCCCCAGATGTCAGGTGGCCACTGAATGGGGAGCAAAAAAAAAAAAAAAATATATATATATATATATATATATATATATATATATATATATATATATATATACACACATACACACACACACACATATATATATATATATATATATATATATATATATATATATATATAAAACAGAAATATATAAGCAAATGCACTTTTAGCAGCATAAACTTTACCTTCATCTAAAAGCAAATACACCCCAAAGGCTTTAGAATACAGTGAAGGAAAGAGAAATTATAGAAAAGGGGGATGGGTGGGTGGGTAACCCGGACTGCAGCAGTGAATACACTCGAACATCTACATTTATGGTAAGTGCACACAACTGTACTATGTTCTTTGTGTTTCACTGCTGCAGTCATTACATTTCGGTAGTATCCCAAAGCTACGGATGGGAGGATGGAACTAGACAGCATTATGAGCGGCTATTAGGCCCTGCAGAACTGCAGTGGCAAAGCCTGCTCTGAATTTGGAGAAGAGAGGCAAATGATAATGCTTTGTGAAGGTATGAACCGAGCACCAAGTAGCAGCTTCTAGAATGTCTTTGGTTGGAACTCCTCTGAGAAAAGCTGCTGAGGTAGAGGCAGCCCTGGTGGAATGTGACCTGATCCCCTTGGGCACAGGTTTACCATGGTGCAAGTAGCAGAAACGAATGCAGTGGCTGCTTTGATATAGCCTTCCCCTCAGATCCTGCAGCAAATGCCACCAGTAGTTGCTCAGACTTTCTTAGAGATTTGATCCTGTTTAAGTAGAATCTTAGTTGTCTGTGTACATCCAATGAATGCAGAATCCACTCCCCCTTGTTCTGCGGATTTGGGTAAAAAGTTGGCAGGTGAATTGTTTGGTTAAGAGTCACACTGGATACCACCTTAGGCATAAAAGAAGGATTGGTCCTGAGGGACACCCTGTCTGGGTAAAATGTAATAAAAAGCTCCACAGCCATGAGAGCCTGTAGTTCTGAAACCCTTCTTGCTGAAGTGATTGCCAGTAGGAAAGCTGTTTTCCAAGATAACAATTTTATATCTGCAGTAGCTGCTGGTTAAAAAGGAGGCAGGGTGAGTTTTTCCAGCACAAAATTGAGATCCCATGCAGGAGTTGGTGATCTTCTGGGAGGCCGTAGATTTTTGGCCCGTCAAAGATATTGCTTAAGCAGAGGATGAGAAAAGAGGGGAGGCTCCGTGTTGTAATGGGCTAAGATGGCTGAAGCATGGATTTTTATTGAAGAAAAAGATAGGCCCTTTGTCAAGCATCTCAGTCAAATATTGTAAAATCTGAGGGATATTTGGCTTTGCTGTGTCCATTCCTTGTGCTTGGTTCCAAGCAAAGAATCTCTTCCATTTATCAGCATAAGATTTTCTAGTACTAGGCCTTCTGGCTTCCAAAATGACATCCATCACAGATTTACTGAGAGATGTTGTTTGAATAATTAAATGATCAGCCATGCTGCAAGGTTCAGAGTTTGGAGCTGAGTGTGCAGGATTTTATTGTTCTGCTGAGACAGTAGATGAGGTATTTGAGGCAAGTACCAAGGAGGGAGCTGAGACATATTCCTTAAAATTGGGTACCAGTGCTGGCGAGGCCAGTCCAGAGCAATTAGGATCATTTTTGGTTTTTCCTGTCTGACCTTTAAGACGACCTTGGAGAGAAGAGGCAGTGGTGGAAAGGAATAGACTGATAGGTTTTTCCAACTGAAGGATAGGGCATCCACTTTCATGCTTGTCTGTGATAAGTCCTTGTGCAGAATTTGTCCAGTTGATAGTTTTAGGGAGAAGCAAACAGATCTATGTCTGGGTTCCCCCATTTCTGTGTTACCATGCTGAAGATTTGTGGGTCCAGTTTCCACTCGTGTGCGTCCATAAGATTTCTGCTTAGGTCATCTGCCAGAGTATTTTGTTTTCCTGGCAGGAATTGAGCTTGAATATGTACTTGGCAATTCAAAGCTGTGTTCCACAACGCCATGGCTAGTCTGCAAAGGGGGTAGGAATGTGTACCCCCCTGCTTGTTTAAGTACCGCATAACCGTGGTGGTGTCCGTCTTTATCAGTAGTTGTCCTGGATGAAGTAAGTCCTTGAAGGCTGTTGGAGCATTCTGAACAGCTAGCATCTCTTTCTGGTTGATATGCAGATGCATTTGATTTGGGTTCCATTTGCCCTGAATGCATCTCCCCGCCAGGTGGGCCCCCCAAGCATAGTCTGATGCGTCTGTAGTTAGGGTTTGGGTGGCAGGGGGTAGAGTGAATGACAGTCCCTTGTTTTGGTGACATGCTTCTGCCCACCAAAGGAACTCCTGTTGAAGGCAGGGAATGAGAGGAATCATTGTTTCCAGACTGTGACAATGTTGACTCCATAAACTTTTTAGGTACCATTGAAGTTTCCTCATATGCAGTCTTGCATATGGAATTAGTAGAATGCAGGATGCCATGAACCCCAAAGCCTGCAGAATTTGTCTTGCAGATAACTGGGTTTTTGTTGCCATCTGTTTGAAGTATGTTGTTAGTTGCCTTTGTTTGCCTGGCGTAAGGTAAGCCATCTGGGCAGTTGTATTCAAGCTTGCACCCAGGAATGTAATTATTTGAGAAGGTACCAGTTGGGATTTCTTTTCACTGATTGTGTACCTTAGGCATGTTAGAAGCCTTTTTACAAATGCCAAATGTTGAAGAAGAGTGTGCTTGTTCTCTGCTTGAATGTGACAGTCATCCAGATAAGGATAAATTTGTATGGTTCTTTGTATGCAGAATGCAATTACTGGTGCCAGGCACTTTGTAAAGACCCTGGGCGCAGTAAGCAAAAAGAAAAACCAACGACTAAACCTCAGAAACAGTTAACCAGGCGGAAACAAACTGGTAAAATGGCACGGACTGTTTATTATTGTAAGCGCTTTCGGCTGCAGTAATATACAGCCTTCTTCAGACAAAATACAAAATCTATAACAGCCTGCAACACTTAAACTAATTCACCGTAAAACTCGTGACTTAATTAACCTATCAAAAAACACAATTCATTAAACATATAAAACCTTACCATTAATACTAAAATTAATTATACTTCTTTAAAAGAAGCAGTTATGACCAGCAATTATTAGTTACATTTATGAATGACATTTATAAAAAATGTTCACTTCCAATAAACTACAAAAAGAAGAAACTTGTCACAAAATATGAGCTAGAAATAAATCATAATCAGGTAGATAAGCCAAAGGGCAGTGCAGAGAATTGGTAATGCAAAAAGCCTGCCTTGAAGTGGAGGTATCTTCTGCACAATTCCCTTATTGGGATATGCGGTATGCCTCTTTTAAGTCTAGAGTCACTAACCAAGCGTTCCTGCCCGGCATTGGCAGTAAGTGTTGTAAAGTCAGCATTTTTAATTTTGGAATGTCCAGAAACGTGTTCAAAATCGATAAGTCCAGAATGGGACGCCAGGCATAGTCTTTTCTGGGTACCAAGAAAAGCCTAGAGTAAAAACCTTGTCCTTTTTCCTTTTCTGGTACTGGTTTAATAGCCCCCATATCCATAAGGGACCTAACTTGTTTCTGAGCCTCTGCCCATTGATTTTGTGGCAGATCTGGCCAACCGTTTGGAATTGGCAAAGTGTGAAAATGAAATCTGTACCCCTGGGATACTATGTTTAATACCCATTTGTCCTGGATAATTAACTGCCAGCTTTGAGCATGAAGTTCTAATTTTTCCCCCAAGGGGGCTACCAAAAGTTAAGTGCTTGGTGAAGGTAGAGGGAAGTCATTTGAGACTGCTTACTGTAGGGTTGTGCTTTGTTTCCTCCAGATTTGGAAGTGGAGGCACCCCATTGCTTTAACCTGTAAGAACCATGTGAGAGCCTTTTGAGTGCCTGGATTTGCCTTGAGAGGCTCTGTTGGACACAAAGGATCAATTTTTTGTAGGCCAGTGTCTACTGAACCTGGGTAGCTGCACTTGTAAGAAATATTTTACAGTTTGCATAGATTTAGTTTTGTCTTCCACTTTCTTTAAAACCTCTTCTGCCTTATTACCAAACAGAGTATCACGCTGCAAAGGGGCATGCTGTTGATATTTAAGCATATGAAACTGGCAGTTTAAGGCCCTAATTACCAAGGCTGCAGATGTATAAACCTTCTTTCCCCATCTATCCAGCGCCCTCGAATCTCTATCAGAGGGGGTAGGATTTTTGGCTGTAGAGGCCTTTACACCTTTGGGACCCTGTGAGATAGTCTCAGGATCTTTGAAATTTGTGGGAGTCAGGAACCCTGTAATATCTGTCTGGCTTACTAGGAGCCGGAGGTAGGGAATCAGGAGCCATGCTTGATTCCGAAAACACATCAAAAATGTTGAATACAGGACGTATTGCCAAAGGCCTATGCTGAGGAAGGAGGAGGAAATCCCTAAGCCTCTTTTTCGATTCAGAGAAATCCTGACTCTCCCAATGAAAATGTTCCCTTAAAGTATGCAAAGTCTCTCCAAAAGAATAATCCTCAGGAGGAGATGCAGATGGGATGGATTCTTCTGCATCAGAATCCTCATAGGGTGGAACAGAAAATTCCTGATCAGAAGAGGAATCAGAAGAAATGGAAACCTGATCTGAAGATTCATAATCAGTGTCTTGCCTAGGCCTCTTAGCAGGGGGGGGGGGGTTGGGAACCCCTGATCAAGATAATTAAGTCCTCAGCCATTTTGATCATCTGTTTTTTAGGCATAGGGGCCTGAGCACATGGGCTCATGCATCTTTTTTTAGACTTACAAGATGTTTTTGATCTTATTTTTGAGAGGCCTGAAAACACCCTCAGAAGCCGGTGCCTGCTCAGCAGCTCCGGACCCATCCAAGGGAGAGACATCCGCGGGTTCAATATTCTGAGAATCTCACGGCATACCGGACTCCGCATAGGTCTCAGTAGAGGCCTGCGACTCAAAAGTAGTGGGTATAAGGGGCTGCGAAAGCGCCTCACTGAGTACCGGCGAATCATCGACTAGCTTAGGAGAAGTTTTGTCGTCGGTTTTGGACCTCGACGGTCTGTCTCTGTCTTTGCGTTTTTTGTGAACTCCGGTAGTCGGATTGCTAATCGACGACATTTCAGAGTAATTAAATCTGGATACAAAATATTTAGAAGCAAAAGTATACCGACGCTTAATAGTGCACTGGTTAAATTTAGCACAAAACCGACAGGAAGGCATGTTATGATCTGTGCCTAGGCAAGGAATACAGTACAAATGAAAATCCTTATGAGGTATTTGCTTCCCACAAGTAATGTAATTATTAACTTTTACTGACATTGGTAAGGAGTAAGAAAAAGTTTCCCCAATGGGGTACTTAGCTTTAGTAGAAGACTTCGGTTCTGAAACTCGAATGCGAAAATTTCAGGAGTCGGCCGACCGGCACTTGCGAACTGCTTCTGCTTCGGGCACTGCGCGGCAAGAAAGACTGAATAAAATGGGGTCGGCTACATGTTTTATATCCCCTGACGACCTGACGTCATGGAAGAGGAGACAGCAACCGATGCAGGACCCAAGACTTTGTTATTCAGGCCGACTGAGGGTAACCTGCCAGCAGATTACCCAAATGCAATGACTGCAACAGTGAAACACGAAGAACATCCACCGGTTCCACAGTTGAAGCATCTCGCGGCATACCGGACTCCGAATGGGTCTCAGTAGAGGCATGCAAGTCAGAAGTAGTGGGTATCAGGGGCTGCGAACGCGCCTCACTGAGTACCAGCGAACTGGTGACTGGCTTAGGAGAAGCGTCGTCTACAGCTTTGGACCTCGGCGGCCTGTCTCTGTCTATCATTTTGTTTTTTAGGAATCCCGGTAGTCGTATGGCTAACTGACGGCATTTCTGGATAATTAAACCGAGAGGCGAAAATATACAGATGACGGACAGTGCACTGATTAAATAAAGCAGAAAACCGACAGCAAGGTATGTCATGGTCAGGGTGTAGGCAAGGAATATAGTACGAATGAAAATCTTTGTGAGGTGTTTGCTTTCCACAAGTAATACAATTATTAACTTTTACTGACATCGGAAAGAACAAGAAAAAGTTTCCCCAATGGGGTACTTAGCTTTAGTTGAAGACTTCAGTTCTGAAACTCGAAAATGAAAATTTTAGGAGTCAGCCGACTGGCACTTGCAAACTGCTTCTGCTTCAGGCACCGCACGGCAAGAAAGACTGATGTAATGATGTCAGCCGCATGTTTTATACCCCTGACGACCTGACGTCATCGAAGGGACAACAACCGACGCAGGACCCAAGACTTTGTTAATCAGGCTGACTGGGGGCTACTGCAAGCAGATAACCCAAATGTAATGACTGCAACAGTGAAACACGAAGAACATCAAGTATACATCAATGGAAACAAGCATAAAAAAGAACCCTAAACGGGGGAGGAAAAAGTTGGGTGAGCTATGCATCCCTGCTGAGGAATTTTGTTCTAGCAATGCTGACAGAAAATACATAATGCAAAAAGGGTGCTTCTATTAGGGAAAGATCCTTTTGTACAGGAGAGAATTAATAGTTAAAAAAAAATGTTATCAAAAAGAATAGACGAGTAGGAAAGTACAGTTTTGTACCTACCATAAATGTAGATGTTCGAGGGCTATTACAGCTGCAGTAATCACATATGGGTTTTCAGCCGTCAGGCGGTCCCTCGGTCGGCCGAATTCCAAAGTCTTGGTCCGGCGTCGGTTGTTGTCGCGTACTCTTCTGATGTCAGGAAGGCTAGAGTATATAAGAGACAGCCGACGCCATCTTCTTCAGTCTTTCTTGCCCCAGATGTCAGGTGCCCCCCAAAAGGAAGGCAATACATAAATAAATCTAATCCACAAAAGTAAGCAAATAAAACATAGCAGGATAACCCAGTCAGCAGGTATGAAGAGGTATTCAGACCCCAAGGTCTTACCAAGTGGAGAAGGAGGGTGGGAAACCTGTACTGCAGCTGTAATAGCCCTCGAACATCTACATTTATGGTAGGTACAAAACTGTACTATGTTCATCGTGCATTACAGCTGCAGTAATCACATATGGGTAGAGTCCCAAAGCTATGCATAGGGTGGTAGGTACTATACGGAACTGGGTTGAGCTAGAATGCCCTGCAAAACTGCAGTGGCAAAGCCTGCTCTTGTTCTGGAATATAAAGGCAGATGGTAGTGTTTTGTGAAGGTATGTACAGAACTCCAAGTGGCTGCCTCCAAGATATCTTTAGTAGGCACTCCTCTGAGGAAGGCTGTAGAGGTGGCTGTGGCCCTGGTGGAGTGAGATCTGATACCAGTAGGGACAGGTTTTCCATGATAGGAGTAACAAAGTAGCGTATGCAGTGACCAATCCACTTGGAAATGGTCTGTTTGGTAACAGGTTTCCCTTGACCCCCCACAGCATAGGACACAAGGAGTTGATCTGATTTTCTGAAGGACTTGGTTCTGTCCAAGTAATAACGTAGCTGCCTGTGGCTGTCTAAAGAGTGAAGCAGCCTTTCCCCTTGGTTTTGAGGGTGAGGGTAAAAGGTAGGAAGGTGTATGGCCTGGTTTAAAGCAACCCTAGATACCACTTTAGGCATAAAGGAAGGGTTGATGCGAAGGAAACCCTGTCCTGATGGAAGATGAGGAAGGGCTGCACCGCCATGAGGGCCTGTAACTCAGAAACTCTACGAGCTGAAGTGATGGCCAGTAGAAAAGCTGTTTTCCAGGACAAATATTGTAACTCTGTTGAAGCAGCAGGTTCAAAGGGAGGCAATGTCAATTTTTCTAGTATGTAGTTAAGGTCCCAAGCTGGCACTGGCTGTTTCCTTGGAGGTCTTATGTTCTTAGCCCCTCTGAGGAACTGTCGTAGGAGTGGGTGTGAGAATAAAGGAGGGTCCGTGTTGAATTCTGCAGAGATTGCTGAGGCATGTATTTTGATTGAGGAAAATGAAAGTCCATTGCTCAAAAGTTCAGCTAGGTACTGCAAAATCTGAGGTAGGTTCAATTTTCTAGGGTCCTGCCCTCTTTTTTCATTCCAACAGCAAAACCGCTTCCATTTTGCGGAGTAAGCTTTTCTAGTAGATGGTCTTCTGGCCTCCAAAATGACATCCTGCACCTCTTTGGAGAGTAGAGTCTGATGTGGTGTTAAGGAATTTTCCATGCAGCGAGACTGAGAGTTTTCAGCTGACTGTGAAGGGTTTTGAAATTGTTCTCGTCAGCAGTAGAGGTGTTAGAGGCAGGGGCCACGGAGGAGTGTGTGTTAGGCTCCTCAGGAGTGGATACCAGTGTTGTCTCGGCCAGTCTGGAGCAATCAGTATCATCCTCGGCTTGTCTGTTCTTGCTTTCAAAAGTACCTTGGGCAGAAGAGGTAGAGGTGGGAATGCATAAACTGACCAAGTTGTCCATCTGAAGGAAAGAGCGTCCACTTTCCAGGCCTTTGGGTGGAAGGTCCTTGAGCAAAACCTTTTTTAATTGATGGTTTCTGTGGGAGGCAAAAATATCTATATCTGGCCTCCCTGCGTTTTGAACAATCTCTGTAAACACCTGTGGATGTAGCTTCCATTCGTGAGGATCTGTCATATTTCTGCTCAGAGTGTCTGCCAGTGTGTTTTGCATTCCTGGCAAGTACTGTGCTTGAAGTTCGATTTGTCTTTCCAAAGCCAGGTTCCAAAGAGTCATGGCTAGTCTGCACAAGGGGTATGAATGAGTTCCTCCTTGTTTGTTTATGTACCACATTACTGTGGTGTTGTCTGTTCTTATGAGCAGTTGTCCTGGATGCAGGAATTCTTTGAACGCTGATTGCATTTATTACTGCCAGCATTTCTTTTTGATTGATGTGAAGGTGCTTTTCTTTTTGGGGCCATCTGCCCTGAATGCACCTGTCCTTCATGCGCTCCCCAGGCGTAATCTGAAGCGTCTGTGGTTATGACTTGTGTTGCTTGAGGCTTGCAGAATGGGAGGCCTGTGTTTACTTGGCATGCTTGGGCCCACCATATGAATTCCTTTTGAAGACAGGGAATTATTGGAATAATTGCTTCCAAGCTGTGACAGTGTTGAGACCATAGATTTTTAGGTACCATTGAAGTTTCCTCATGTGCAGCTTTGCATGGGATTAGAAGAATGCAAGATGCCATGAATCCCAGAGCCTGCAGGATTTTCCTTGCAGTAAGCCTGGTACTTTTGCAAGTATTTTGAAGTACTGAGATAATTGCCCTTGTTTTTCTGGCGAGGTATGCCATCTGGGTGTTTGTATCCAAGTTGGCACCCAGGAAGGTTATTTTCTGAGAAGGTGTTAGCTTTGATTTCTCCTTGTTGATGGTGTATCCCAGAGAAAGCAGTAACCGTGTCACATATGCCAGATGTTTCAGTATGTGTTTGCTGTCCGCTTGGATCAGGCAGTCGTCCAGATAAGGGTAAATTTGTATCCCTTGAAGTCTGCAGTATGCAATCACTGATGCCAGGCACTTGGTGAATACTCTGGGCAGTAGATAAGCCAAAGGGCAATGCAGAGAATTGATAGTGGTTTGAACCTGCAAGAAATCTGAGGTATCTTCTGCAACTTTGTCTGATTGGGACATGCAGGTATGCCTCCTTGAGGTCCAATGTTACCAGCCAGAACCCTTGCCCAGCATGGGAAGGAGTTGCTGTAATGTGAGCATCTTGAATTTTGTACGAGAAGAAATGTGTTTAGGATGGATAAGTCCAGAATGGGTCTCCAGTCGGTTCCTTTTCTTGGCACCAGGAAAAGCCTTGAATAAAACCTTGTGCTTGTTGGTGCGTAGGTACCTTTTGTATAGCCCTCATGTTTAGGAGCTTTGTAATTTGCAGTTGTGCCTCTACCCTTTGATTTTGTGGTAAATTTGGCATGCCTCTCATTTTTGGGAGAGTGTGAAAATGGAATTTGTAGCCTCTGTTTATAATGTCCAGAATCCATTTGTCTGTTGTGACAATATGCCAATTGTTTGCAAATAGTGCTAGTTTCCCTCCCAAAGGTGCTGCCAGTTGAATTTTGCTTGGCATGGAAATGAGGGAGTCATTGAGTCTGCTTCCTGTACTGTTGTGCACTGTCGTCACCACCTCTTGGTGCCGGAGATTGCCATTGTCTGCCTCTATAGGACCCTTGTGATTGTCCTCTGCCCCTTCTGCGTCTGTATCTGCCTCTTTGGGGCTTGTCAGTGGCTGGAAAGGACCAGTTTTTTGAGGGCCAATTCCTGCTAAATCGTGGTGGCTGGACCTGTAAGAAAGCTTTGACAGTTTGCATAGATTTTGCTTTTTCTTCCATTTCGTAATATATCCTCAGCATTAGTACCAAAAGAACATCCTTATGTAAAGGTGCATCAAAATTTTAGCTTTCACATGATCTGGCAGATTTTGTTCCTAAGCCATGCATGTCTGCGAATGACTGATCCGGCGGCCGCTCTGCTGGAGGCCTCTAGGGCATCATAACCACATTGTAAAGTGTGCTTACCCACTTGCTCTGCACTATGCATCATATCCTGTAACTCTTTTATATCTGGTTGTTCAGGTTGCGACATTTTGGTCTTTAATTGTGATAACAGGAATTGTTGATATTTAATCATATGAAACTGGCAGTTTAAGGCCCTCATGGCTAGGGTGGCCGAGGTATAAACCTTGTTACCCCACCTTTCTAGAGATCTAGATTCCCTTTCTGCAGGAAGTGGATTCTTGGCAGTGGAGGCCTTAATTCCTTTAGGGCCTTGAGAAATAGTTTCAGGGTCTGCATTATGGCCTTTGTAGAGGAATTGATGAGAATTAGGTACTCTGTAATATCTATCAGGCTTAACTGGTGCAGGAGGCAGTGAATCAGGATTAAAGCAAGCCTCCGAGTACACATCATCCAGTACCTCCAAAACAGGAGGAATAGCCAAAGGTCTATGCTGAGGTAACCAGAGAAATTCCCTAAGCCTTTTCTTGGAGTCTGAAAAGTCTTGGCCTTCCCAGTGGAAGTGCTCCCTCAAGGTGTGCAAGGTTTCCAAAGAAAAATCCTCAGGGGGATACAGAAGGAATAGACTGCTCTGCATCGAATCCTCAAAGGGAATAAGAGTGCTCTTCAGCATCAGAATGCTCTGATAAAATGGATCCCTGGTCAGAAGAGGGAGATTCCTCCTCCACTCTGGGTCTCTTGTCCGGAGGGGCCTGGGAGCCTCTGATAAGAGTGATAAGATCCTCAGCCATTTTAAGCATGTGTTTCTTAGGCATGGGACCAGGTGATGGGCCTTGTGTAGCCGGCCTAGTATGATGCCTGGCTGCTTTGGATTTAGTGAAGGCCTTAATGGAGAAAGAGGATGAAGGCCTAAATACACCATGGGTGGATGTAGATCTGTCCACATTAGTAGGCTCGACATAAGCAGGGGCTTCGGTTGTAGTCTGGGACAGGGCCGAAGAACCAGCGGTCTCGGGTACAGAAGACCCCGCCAAGGGAGTGTCATCGGTAGTCAGGGACTGCAAAGGCGTCTCACTGAGAACCGGACCACGTGGAGCCTGTTTCGGCGTGGTGTCGGTGGAGACCGCGGTCCTCGCCTGGCGGTCCTTTTCTGCGTTTTGGGCAAAGCGGTAGTCGGAGTATCCGGCGACATTTTATAATCAAGCTTTACCAAAAAGTGTTGGGCGAACTCCGCCCGGCGCTTGATAGTCGTTTATTGAAGGTAAAAGCGACAGCCGAGGCGTCGTGGTCTGGGCCCAAACAAGGTATGCAAAGGGAATGGAAATCCTTATGCGGTATTTGCTTCCCACAAGAAATACAATTATTAACTTTTTCTGACATCGGTCTGAGGCAAGAAAAGATTCCCGCTTTAATGAAGACTTGGTTCCAAATATTTTTCGTAATTCAGGAGCTGGCCGACCGGCCTTGCGCGAACTGCTTCTGTTGGCAAAAGACTGAAGAAGATGGCGTCGGCTGTGTCTTATATACTCTGGCCTTCCTGACGTCAGAAGAGTACGCGACAACAACCGGACCAAGACTTTGGAATTCGGCCGACCGAGGGACCGCCTGATGGCTGAAAACCCATATGTGATTACTGCAGCTGTAATGCACGATGAACATCCTCAGAATGGGGACTGGAAGTGGGGAAAATAAAACTTATTACAGACTTGTTTGAGTTTATGCTGTTTTTTTGACAGGGGAGAGGGGAAATGGCAGAAATCTAAAAGAAAAGCACAGACTAAAGGAAATGGGAAGGCAAACGCATATTAGAAGGGAGACTAGTGAAAAAGAAGGCTGTCCATTATGATTCATTTGCAAGCAGACTTGGAATTATACTGGCAAATTTAAAGCAGGGACAAGTTTAAAATAATAACCTAAAATATAAATGGCTTGGCTTGCTGTTACAAAAAGAAGGTAATAACTTATGGATATAAAAGACATAGGGCTGGATTCAATAAAGCCTACACTAAGTGTACACTGTTCTGAGGAACAGACAACACAGACATAACACACACCCCTTCTTCCTCCTAATTTTAGTTTTCCTACTGATATTTTTGCTGCTTTAAATACTGATAGGGATTTATAAAGGTTACCACAAAGTGTAGACTACATGTACACTTAGCGTAATCTTTCTGAGTGACTAGAAAACACAAAAATGAGATTAGAATTTTATTGAATACAGATCGTGTACACTTAGTGTAGGCTTTATTGAATCCGGGGGTCAGTTTATAAAAGAAACATACTTGAATAAAGCAGAGTACATGGACTTTATTCGCAAAAATGCAATGCTAAGCCATAGCTCACAGTTACAGGATGAAAGAAAAAGTGGAGTAATGATGCTGATTAAAAAGGGCTGCAAGTTTGTGTGTGAAAATGTTAAACAAGGTAGATTTGTAATACTCAAAGGGGATTAGAATGGCAGTAGTTGAACATAAACAAATATTTATATATATGGATGGATGGATGAATGAATACATATCTAAACCCTTTTTTCCATTTCTGCACAGATTATCAAGGTGTTACTTCAACAGTGAATCATCTAGAGCCAAGGTTTACACTGCCGGGTTGCTAGCCCTGCCAGTGTAGTTCTCTTACACCACACACTTGCATGCACACTCATACCCAAGGCTAATTTAGAGTGTCCAATCCACCTACTGCATGTCTTTGGAATATGGGAGGAAACTGGAGCACCCAGAGGAAACCTATGCCAACAAAGGGAGGACATGCAGACTCCGCACAGAAGGCACCCCAGCCAAGAATCGAGTGAGGTGACAACACTAACCTCTGCGCCACTACACATACCCAAACACATATAAACACACACACACACACACACACACACACACACACACACACACACACACACAAAAATGTGAAGGACAAAGAACCTAGGGAGGCACTAGTCAAAAATATAGTACAACAACATGAAATATTAGCAATAGGAGGAGACTGGAACATTATCACAAAGGGAAGGGATCTTTCAGGGGGACCTAGAAAATATAAGATGACAAAGAGGCCAGATTCCTGTGAAATTATATAAAGGCATTTGGGCTAATTGCACAAAATACAAAGATGTAGGTTTTGTATACTATTATACATCTGTGGAGCATAGCTAAAAGGTAACTGCAATAACTCACCTAATAACAATCTCAGACCATGCCCCAGTAATACTACATTTAAGAAAATTAAGAGACTACCAAATAGAAACATTGACGGTTCCCAACTTATCTACTAAAAAAAAAAAGAAGTTATGTACTCACCATAACGTTCCGTGTGAGTTGTTCCATCTCACCTTCATTCTTCACTGATGGGTTCAGAGCCGATCCTTGGCTCCGACATGGCCGTTTAGCAAAGCTCAAAGATTACCAGTAGCTCTAGACTAAGTCCCTTATGCCATGATGCATTTCTGGAATTACCTCAGATCTTGTTTGCTGCATGTACCATATTCCTAGTAAGAGGACTAATCTCCCCAGACAGGAAGAAACATTGAATAACCAGGATGAAGTCAGTCTCCAGGTCAACCGTCAGCCAGGTGGGGGAAGGAGGGAGGGACGTGAGAATAAAGGCGAGATGGAATAACTCACATGGAACATTAGGGTGAGTACATAACTTCTTTACATGAAGTTGTTCAATCTCGCCGTTCATTCTTCACTGATGGGTAGCGTCCCTAGCACCCTAAATCCTGGGTGGCTCACAGGAGTACATTTTTCAGGACGGTAGAACCAAAGGAAGCCCTGTCCCTTGGAGGCCTTGTCCACTTTGTAATGAGTGATAAAAGTGAGAGGCTTAGACCAAGTGGCTGCAGCACAGCTATTGTCAAGAGGTAACTTGGCTTGAAAGGCCAAAGAAGTAGAGACTGCTCTGGTTGAATGCGCCTTCATTTTATGCAACAAAGACCTATTAGCAGATGAGTAAGTGCAGGTGATACAATCTGAAAGCCACTTAGAAAGGGTTGTTTTAGCCACTGGTCTACCTTTTCTGGCTTCGAAGAATGAAACAAAAAGTTGGTCTGAGTTTCTGAAGTCTTTTGTTCTGTCCAGATAATATCTAAGCTGTCTGTGAACATCAAGTTTGTGCAGCATGTATTCTAAATTGTTGGTATGGTTGGCGAAAAAAACGGGCAACTCAATAACTTGATTTATATTTCTCTCAGAACAAACTTTAGTCAGAAAAGAAGGGTTAGTCCTAAGGGATACTCTGTCAGGATGAAAAATCATATATGAAGGCTTGATAGATAATGCCTGAAGCTCTGACACTCTGCGGGCAGAAGTAATGGCCACTAGAAAAATAGTTTTCCAAGACAGAAACTTGAGCTCACAAGAAGATGCTGGTTCGAAGGGAGAAAGAATAATATGGGAAAGCATGAAATTCAAGCTCCAGGGAGAATAAGGAGTCTTCACTGGAAGTCTCATGTGAAAAGTACCTTTGAGGAAGGCCTTGGATAACTGGTGTTGCATAACATTCAATCCATCAATACCTAGATGGAAATTAGATATAGCTGCTAACTGGACCCTAACAGTAGCAGTTGCAGTTCCTTCGTGAAAAATCTCGGTCAAGAATCCTATAATGGATGACAGTGGAGCTTGGTAAGGATCAAGGTTTCTGTTAGAAGCCCAAATGGAAAATCTTTTCCACTTACTCTGATACAATTTTCTGGTGGAAGGTTTGTGGGAAGCCAACAAAATTTGACTTGTGTCATCTGAAAGATTATGAAGCCTGGCTATACGGGGAACTGGAGCAGCCAAGCAGTTAGCTTCAGTGATGGAGGTCCCCTGACGGGTGTGTCAGAAGGTCTGGAACTGGGTCCAAGGTCCATGGATCCTCCAAGAGATGACGGTAAAGAAATGGAAAACAAATCTGCCGAGGCCAATGAAGGGCTATAAGAATGACAGTCCTTCTCAGCAACTTCACTTTCTGTAAAAATATGGGTATCAGAGGAATTGGGGGAAATGAATAGAGGAGACCCGGGGGCCAATCGTGTACGAGTGCATCTCTCGGGGGTTCTCCCGAAGGGGGAGATCAGGGCAAAGTAGCTTCTGCATTTGGTGTTGATGTGGCTGGCAAAAAGATCGCAGCAAGGCTGGCCCCATTTGCGGAAAATCCTGTCCACAATCTCCTGTTTGAGGGACCACTCGTGTGGCAACAATATTGCCCTGCTCAGCTTGTCCGTTATCACATTGGATCTCCCTGGGATGTGCGTTGCCAACAGAAAGCGCTGGGATGACACAGCCCACTGCCAAACTCTGAGGGCTTCTTGACAAAGGGGGTAAGACATGGTCCCGCCCTGTTTGTTCAAATACCTGACCACTGACATGTTGTCTGTCTGTATAGCAATTGTCCCTAGAGGGAGAGAGTCCTGAAAGTACTGCAACGCCAGAAATACCGCTCTCATCTCTAGGACATTGATATGCAAATGGGACTCTTGATCCATCCATGTGCCTTGGGCAGTCTCTCTCTGAAAATGCCCCCCCCCCCACCCTATCAGGGAAGTGTCCATGGTCACAATGGCTACTGGAGGAGGAAGTACAAAGAGGTACCCTATTGTAACATGTAGAGATGTCAACCACCACTGAAGATCCCTTTTGCAAGAGTTTGTAATCAGAATCATATGGTTCACTGGCAACTCCAAGACCATTCAGGAGCCATTGAAGAATCTGCATATGCATCCTCACCAATGGAATGGCAAAAATTGCTGCCATCAAACCTAGTACTTTCAAGACCTCTGCGGATGGAGCTCTGTTCTTTGAAACCAGTGATGTGATGTGTTGGTGAAGAATTGATACCCTTTCGAATGGAAGACGTAGAGTGGTGGTTGAAGTGTCTAACTCTGCCCCTATAAAGACGATATGCTGCGATGGTGACAAGGTAGACTTTTCCAAGTTGACTGTAATGCCCAAGTGGTTGCAGAGTGTCAGAGTGGATTCTGTTGCCTGAATCAGTTGATGCCTGGTGGTGGAGGTAAGGAGCCAATTGTTTAGGTATGGAAACACCTGGCATCCTAGACGCTCAAGTGAGCCGTGACCACTGCCATACATTTAGTAAACACTCAGAGCTGTAGTGAGACTAAAGGGCACGGCTCGAAACTGGTAGTGACTGGCTCCCAGCCGGAACCGCAGATGATCTCTGGATGGTCTGGCCATTTTTATGTGGTAGTACGCATCCTTGAGATCGATTGAGCACATCCAATTGTCCTTCCCTAAAAAGGGGAGTATGGACTGAAGCGTGACCATCCAAAACTTCTCTTTTTTTACAAATTGGTTCAGTCTGCTGAGGTCCAAAATGGGTCTCCAGTCTCCTGTTTTCTTTGGAACCAAAAGTTCTGAATCCTGTTTGGTCTGCTGGGACTGTTTGGATGACTTTCTTGTCTAACAACTTGCGGACCTCTATGGTTGCTTGTTCCCTGTAACTGGGTGGAACGTCCGGGATTCTCTTGACGGGAATGGGTGGAGCGGAGAACAGTATGAAATACCCTCTGGAAATGATGCTTTGTACCCATCTGTCGTTTGTGATATCTAACCAGGCTTCTGGGTACAAAGATAAGAAATCCCCGATCGCCTCCAGAGCAGGACAATCGAGCCTCCTCTCAGGAGCGCTGGTAGGGTTGGCCAGAGAAATTATCTCTGTCACCCTGGTGTTGCAGACCCCATTATTACCTCCTGCTCCTCTGCCCCTGGAGGAAGGTTCTCCACATGTGTCCTGAAAGGCTCCTTGGGCTTTACGGAAACACATCTTTCCTCCCCTTTGGCATTTGGGGTAAGGTTGAGTAGGGGTAGAAAAGCGGACTCCGATGGCAAAGTCTTTCCCCTCATGTTCACACCTGGTCAATGTTTCTTTTACCTTAGGCCCAAACAAGGATGAGCCATCAAACAGAGTATTTACGAATGAAGACCTGCGCATCCAGGCATGCCTACGAAGAGCAACCCCTGCTCCTGCAGCCCTACTCGATCCATCTGCTGCATATGATACGAGACGCATGGACGAGTTCGCAATGGAATTAAGGGTAGCAAGCTGGGCAGACACCTTGTCAGTGACACCTGCAGCTACAACACCCTGAAGAGCATCTTCCAACTCCTTCAGGAGGTCTCTTTGCAGTCTGGTGAAATGGGTCAGATAGTTCTGTGATCGAAGGGTGAAAGTCGCTGAACTGAACATGCATTTCCCATATCTATCCATGATCCTAGAATCTCTGTTAGGAGGACAGATAGACGCACAAGTTTCAGACAATTCCTTCTTGGTGGCTGCCGCCTCCACCATGGCATCAACAGAGACTCCCCTCAGACAAGAAGGTTTTATCCGCTGGGGCAGAGATAAACTTATTCGGCCTCAGAGGGACAGGTTCCATGGACTCCGGAGACTCCCATGCCCTATGAAAGACCAGTTGCATAAGCTCATCGTAGGGTGGAGACACCCAGGAGTTGGAAGGTTGAGACCCGAAAGCCTTCAGAAGAACTGACTCATCCTCAGTAGGGTTTTTGGACTGCCAATCACCCTTCTACCTAAGGATCGCCGCAAAGGAGATGTCCTCGGAGGGGGATCGAGGGGACCCTTCTGACTCATCCAAGTCAAGTGTCAGATGTCAATGACTCCTGTGGGGAGTCCAAGTGCCTCCTCCTGCACACACTCTTTCTGGGACCTTCCTCAGTGGGAACCTCTGGGGAAGTCTCAGAAGAGCAGGGGGCACCCAGTGGGGCTACCTGAGGCTCTGGGTCTCCTCGCTTGGGGTGGCCAAAGGAAGCAGAAGCAGACACCGGCACTTTAGGGGAAGTAGATGCCAGACCTGGTGATGAGGAAGTCTTAGGAGACAGTACTCACCTCATGGCTTCGAAGGCATCATGGGTTCGATGGGAAGGAGTCGACAGACCCGAAGGAACAGTGATCCCCTCCTGCATCGATGCCGTGGGCTCTGAGCCCGAGGTAGGAGCCGAGCTCACCCACGCCGAGGCCCCGACAGAAAGAGTCGGCACCGACAGGTCAGTGCGACTATCCTCCCCGGATCTGACCGGAGAGTGTCGGCTCCTAGAGTCCTCAGTCAGCGCCGAGGACATCCGAGTAAATGGAGCCGATGACACTGGGATAGGTGTCGGCTCCAAGGGTTCCCCAACCATCAGGTCGGTCTCTTCTGGCTCCGAAAACCTGCTATGGCTCGGCGGAGGAGCAGTCAATTTCTGGGTAGTAGTCTTCGGTTCTGACACCTGGGTCAGAGCCGACAGCAATTTAGCTAGGCCTGGTGCCTTTAAGAGCTTCTGTACCAGCCGGTCCATGCCCAAATCTGAAAGACTGACAGAAGACCTGGAGGAATGCACCGATGGTGCCGACTGGAGTAATGGAGAAAAAGGAGATTCAGAGACCGGTTCCAAAGCAGTGTCCTGGGTCCGAAAGGAAAAGACTGTCGGCTCTGAAGGCTGTGGAGCCAAAGTCACAGCAAGTTCCACTTTCTTTGACTTCTTTGACTTAAGAGTCTGAAGAGGATTTGGAGGACTTCGATGACTTGCTGGCTCCATCCTGGTTAGTCAAAGCTTCCACAAAGGCGTGCTTAAGAAGACCCCGATCCATGAGCTATCGCTGCCTCTCAGCAAGCACTCTAGTGGAAAAGGAGTGGCAGATACTGCAGGACTCCTGAAGGTGCACCTCACCCAGACAATAAACACATTGAATGTGTCCGTCAGTGACGGACATCTTTTGTCCACAGTCAGAACATTTTTTGAAACCAGACTTAGGATGTCCGTCTTTATCTTCCGACATAATAAGAAACAAATTCTATCACCTTTAACAAGAAAGCAACTAAGAAAACGCACACAATATTAACAATGCCCAAAAGGCCACACTGTGTGTGTATATATAGATATATACATTTACATATATATATATATATATATATATATACACACACATATAGATATATACATTTACATATGTAGAAGTACACAAGAACTAACTGTATGTCTGTTTCTTTCGGCTTTTCCTGGTTAGGGGTCACCACAGCGGAACTCCGGTCTGCTAATGATTGGCAGTAGATTTTTACGTACTGGCTTGCCGGGCCTAACGCACAACCTTCAATGAAGGAATGCCCATTCACGCATGTCACCACACAGAAGACGCTCTAACTGAGAATCGAATGGGCAACGTCTAATTGTGAGGCGACAACGCTACCGCAGCACCACCACAGGTAACAAGAACTAACTGTATATTAGTCAAAAAAAAACTAACTACAAAATTACACTAAAACTACACTACTAAAGGCCGAAGCCCAGACTAGCAAAGAAGGACCACTAAAACTAACAAGGCCCAAAAATATAGTACTATTCTGGATAAGGGAAACACTAAGCAATAGAGTAGATTTCAAATATATGTAAAATTTTTAAGAAAAACTTGCTAATTCATTGAAAAAGTCTCGAGCAGAGCTGGAAACCAAGAGATCAGTGCCACGGCAAACTAGATCTAAGGTAATTCCAGCAATGCATCATGGGATAAGGGGCTTGGTCTCGAGCTACTGGTAATCTCTGAGCTTTGCTAAACGGCTGTGTTGGAGCTGAGGATTGGCTCTGAACCCATCAGTGAAGAATGAACGGCGAGATTGAACAACTTCAGATCTAAATTTTAGAGAATGGGTAATGATAATGCTAAATTACAATCACATAATAAATATCTGGACTGAGGGGAACTGGGAACACTAGAATTATGGGAACAACTGAAAGAATGCTTGAAGCAACAAGTAAAAATAAGAGGATGGATAATAGACAGTAGCCATGAGAAATATTGGAAGAGAATACTGAAAGTTGAGTTGGCAAAAGGACCTAATACATTAACCTGAAGGGAGGAAGAGGAGTAGCTGAGATCCAAGAAGGGAATGGAAGATTGTTTGATAAATGAACAAAGAAAAATGGCTTTATCATGACTGTATTTTGATGCAAACCCCAGTAATATTTCTTAATCCCAAAACTGAGGCAGCAGAAAGTAAAGCGTAACATAGCAAGACTGATGGAACCAGAAATGGGAAAGTTGGCTAGAGAGAACTGGAGGATATTAGAAGGTCTATGCAAATATTATGGAAAGCTATACCATGATGAACCATGGACAGAAGAAAAACGACTTGGAGAGGCATTTTAAGGAAGGATAAATGTGCCAACTTTGGGGGAACCCGACTAACAGCTTAATGAATTTGGTGAAACAGGATGAAGTTATATATAGCTGCAATGCAATGCCAGGTGGCAGGTTAAGTCCACTCACCTTGATGGAATACAAACTGAAATATGGAAGTTAGGAAACAACACTTTGGTAAAAATATGGAATACTCAACAGAATATTATAGGGATGGGGGGGGCATAGAAGAAGACAGTGGTATCAGTAACATTAACATAGGGTAAAGATCTCACTGACCTAGACTAATACAGACAGATTTTAGTGCTGAATCACAAGTATAAGGGGTTTATGACAATTAAAGCAAACAGGTAAGCTAAAAGCTACCAGGCCCAATTAGCACAGACCAATGTGGGTTGGGGGGGGGGGGGGCAAACATTTTACAATACAAATAAGACACTGAGCTTACAGATAGAAGCCCTGAGAAAAAGGAGGTCCTGATGCTACTGGGACTAGATGCAGAGAAGGCATTTGATAGGATCAGTTGGGGATATTTACACCAAGTTCTGAGGGGAGGGCAATATCATGGACAGCTGTGATTATGACAACCTATGAGGTTATATAAGAAGGCCATGGGGAGGTTCTAAAAAAAAAATATATAAAAAAAATAAATAAATAAAAAACTACAAGGGGCACGCAGCAGGGTTGCCCACTGTCCCTGCTTTGGCCAGAAAAATATAAACCTCACATATGCTAGGTTATAACTGGTCCAATCACCAGGTGAAAACAGCCTTGTTTGCACATATTATAGCATGCTTAACAAATACCAGAAGAGAAATACCCATCCTTTTAGCAACACTGAAAGGATTCAGTTGGTTTGTAGGATACAACATTAATGAACAGAAACAAAGGCAACAGTGATCAGTTACGTAGAAGACCACAGATTAGTACAAAAATCTCCTTGCCTAATGGAGAATGAGGCCTCTGAGGGTATGGCATGAAAATAATCCAAAACAGGCATGAATGAAACGCGACAGGAAACTGTGAATAAAATATTACAAACATTTGCAAGCTGGGAACCCTATACAGTGGACCTGGATGCAAAGATTCAGGAAATACATTTTTTCTTGGTACTATTAGTAACCTATGCTGGGCAAGCATACTTTGACAATCCAAATAAAAAGATCTGGTAAAAGATGACAAAAATGTTTACATGGAAAGACAAGCAAGCAAGGGTGAAGTGGGAGAGACCACAACTACCAGTACATCAAGGAGGCTTGGGCATGCACAAACTGGAATCCTGTCATGTGGCAATACAGGTTAAACTACTATACAATATGCAAAACAGAAATTATGAAGTTAAGTGGAAACTAGTGACAAACCAAAGAGGATGGGGAGGACATAAGAAAGATAACGTATTGAAGATAAACATTAAAGTGGAATGAAACTAAAAGCACTGATAACTATGCTTTTAATAAAATGATGTCGATAACCAAGCACAATGTGATTCACACATGTCTATGGAAAATATCACCACGAGGGGGTACAAGTAACAAAACGGAATGAAAGACAGTGTCAGCAAGGTGGAGATCATTAAAAAGGAAACCAAAACACTGGGAACAAACAGAGATGGAGAATGACATTAAAGATAAGAAATGTCTTGGAAGAATTTTAATTTAGGAGGAAGGATGAAACTTAGCTGTACAGGACTAACAAGAGGACTGGAAAGCCTTGACAAAGTTGGGACCAAGTGACTCAGTGACACCAAAGCTGACTGACTTACTAGTATAAGCCCATATAAAGGGAGCCTTCACTAAAAAGGTAATTAGTCATTCATACATAATCTTGACAGAACTACAGATGACAAGCAGATGAGGGGATGGAACAATGAAATACAAAATTGAGGAGGCAGAAGACATTTGTAAAGACCCCAGGTATGCCATAAATTCAAGATTTCATACTTGTAGACTGGTAATGCCTGCACAAGTATTTTTATACACGCAATTTGTTAGGGGGAATGCTCTGCTGAGGTCTACTGCTGGAGATGTCACTCAAAGAAAAGAGTGAATTGGGAACCCACATTTTGAGAATGTAGTAAAAATGGAGGGTTAATGGAAGGACTTAACCGTCATTGGATGTGGTTCGGGATAGCAGAATCATATTAACAAAATAATTTCTGCTTTTGAGACCCTGCTTTGAAAGTGGCAAGACAGGATAGGATCAGGGGCTCCTAACATGGCGAAAAAATCAATCATAAGAGAATGGAAATTTGCATATCACATGGTACATACATCCTTGCTTCTAGAGACCTCAACTAAAATACAGATGTTACAGAGGTCAGACCACGTCTACTATCTGCATATTATTTACAAAGCCTTGTAACATGGCAACAGGGAAATAAATATTTTAGCACTTTTGGCAACAAACAGCTTAGATATACAAAAAAATATTTGCCCTAAAAGACACTACAGAAAGGGATGAAAAGGCTCATGAGCTGACAAAGCTTACAACTTTGACATGCTTCAGGCCAAATTAACTATAACTACAAAAACAGTTTTCCAAGAAAATATATGAAAGAATACACACACTATCAGCTGACCTATAGAGGGACCAACCCCACTTCACAGATTGTGTCTATCCTCACCACCAGATATAATTTGGCACTATTTTTTAAATTTAAAGCTCTTCCATTCAGGTATAAGTCAAGGGAGTAGAGACAACAATCCCTGAGCCAGCTGCCTCATTCCCAACACAAGCAAGTACACTTCCTGCAAATCAAAAAATGACCAAGAAGTTTTGACATGTAAGCTGCTGCTAATAAGTATATATCTACATAAATTGCAGGTTACTTGAATGGTCAAGGATGAAAGGATGAGAAGCCCAAATACAGGGATATGGTGGTGGGAAGGCTATATGGGACCACTTGAAGAAGTATCCCTTGTAGGACAGCTGAAAAGGTGAGAACTCATGCATTTACTAAATATCAGGGACCATCATGATGAATAGTATGGGCTGAATTTTTACCATTAAATCCACCTGGGGGAAAGACCACGAGGCCAGTGCAAGGATCAAGATTTGGAAGAAAAAGTCCTGAAATAGAGAGATACTAAAGTACGACCAACTCCTACAGCTGCATTTGAGACAATAATGCTTGGTGAAGGTATGCATCAAAGACCAAGTAGGCATGCCGTGCAGGTCTGCAATGCAGGCATTCCTGAAGCAGCCATGTATGTGTACAGCAGCTTCTGACAGGAGCTTTTCCCAGAAGTGGTGTGCCACTCAAGAGCAAACACAATGGAGCTGGCAATCCACTTAGAAAGGTGTGTTAAGTGACTGCGAGCCCTTTCCTCATTTAAGCGATGGAGACAGACAACTCTTCTCTTTTCCTAAAGTCAGGCATCTGTTTCACACGGGTCTACTTCATTTGCCCGAACTTTCATTTGCCCGACAACCATTTTCCAGAGAACAAATGAAATTTCATTTGACCGACACTTCATTTAACTGACAGTTCATTTGACAGACAAGCATTATTGGGAAGAAAATGGGATATGCCCCCTTTCCCACTGCAGTGCGACCCTGGAGTTAGAATATATAGTTGGGGGGTGTGGGGGCGAAGCCCCCCACTTAATTTCATATTATAATGCTTAGTTTTGCTTTAATATTCTTTAGTAACAGAAAAGTAAGTGGGGGGCTTTGCCCCCCACATCCCCCCAACTATATATTCTAACTCCAGGGTCGCACTGCAGTGGGGAAGGGGGCATACCCCATTTTCTTGCCAATAATGCTTGTCGGTCAAATGAAGTGTCGATCAAATGAAATTTCGATCAAATGGGGTCGGGCAAATGAAAGTTCGGGCAAATAAAGTAGACCCGTTTCACACACAACCTGAGCTAACTGTGCATTTCAAAGTTCTCTGAGATTCTTCCCAATGATTTCAACAAGAATAAAGGAAACAGGCAGGTGAAGGGACTAGTCCATAGACAATTCAGGAAAGACTTTCAAGAGAAAATGTGGGTTAGTAAAAAGAAGATCTGATCTTTACTGAAATGCCAAGCATGGTTCCTTCATGGAAGCAGCTGTGGTTCAGAGATGTTATGAACACAGGTGATGGCCACCAGATAAACATTGTGTGGCATTCTTTACATCATTGACTCAGGAATATTTGTCGGTCTATCCTTCTTATGGATAGTGACCTGATGTCCTAAGTAATTTTTTTTTTAATCTTGGTGCTTTCAAGAAACATAAATTAGTTTAACCAAACAAGTGGACTTACACTACCGTCCAGCGTCTGATACCCAAAGGGTCCTTCAAAGGACGGTGGGCAGAGATGCGGACACTTTAAGGAACCACTTGATCAGCTACTCTAGGCGGCAGCACGGTCCTCTTTAGGATCATGATAAGAAAAATAGCCAAATATACCCCAATTGTGGAACAACTAAGGCTTAAATCACAGAATCGCCAAGATACTGCAAGACGATCTGCAAAATGACTAGCCAAGACTGTATTACTTTACACATAGCTACAACGTAGCTTCTTCCACTTGGCAGAGTAATTCTGCCCAGTATGGGCTAACCAAAATTAGATAAGACACAATATAAATCAAGTTTATTAGTTATTTCACTCTAATTTATCATTCTGCAATATCACACACACAAGATTGGTGGAGTTGGCAGAGGTACAGAACGCTGGAGAAATTAGGCAGAGCTCCGATTATACCAAGTAGTGGTAAAGGGCCTACAAGAAGGATAAGGACCTTGCAAATCAGGTTGCTGCTTTCAGATGCAAGGGGTGGGACTCAGAACACTAAGAAAATATGCAGAGTTTAGTGTGGCAACAAGTCTTAAGCTGTACTTTCACCAAAAACTGCTGTGCATTTCTGTCTGTGACGTCAAAGGGAAACAAAACAGCTCTAAGATAAAAAAAAAGACGGGACATCAAGTCACTAGCCATGAGAAGAATGTACTCTCAAAAATTCGTGGGCTAGCAATGTAAAGCATACCACACAATGCTGACAACTCTGTACAGGCTTGTCTGCAAGGACAATGCAAGGCTGAAATAAGAAAGGTTCCAGCAAGGGATAGTGGTGAGACAGGTGTTCAGTATTGCAATCTAGGCACCTAATGTAATGGCAATGTACAATCCTGGTACAGCATCATTATGCAGTGTATCAGCACATGGACGGTAAAAGCCTTAACTACCAATAGTGTACATTTGTTTAAGAAACCAGTGAGCATGCAAGCATGTGTGTAAGAGGGTGACGGTGTGTTGGGTTGAAACGGTCACCAACATGCAGAGAAGGTTCCTATCACTGGGATACAGTGCAGTGGAGATGGGGGTTAACCATAATCATGAAGCTTGGAGGCAATGTAAAGGTCCAGTTTATGGTATGCTGTCGCAGGGTTCAGCTAAACCTTGAAACGACAGCTAGGCTGAGGGGAAAATACAGGAGTCTGTCAAGTAAGAAAGGGGAGAGAGAAGGGCATACCATCACAGGGATAAGAAATGCAGCATTCATGTTACTCTAGTGTCTCTGGCATAGGAGAAAGGGGCTGGAATGGACTTCCGTCATTAACAACGTGACACACAGAACAGTTGGAGGACTCCCATACCCAAACGGGCTAGGCGGCATCCTCAGATCACTACTGCAATGATGAAATATTGGGTGATATGAATGGCAGTGTACTCAGACTGCAGCATGTATGTACAGGGATGTGGAAGGAATCACTCTACCACTATGCATAAAGACTGGGAATGACTGGCTACCTGTCATGCCAGAAAGGTGCACAACCAGTGCCAGGCTACATGAGGGCAAAATGTACAGACTACTGATGAAAAAGGTTGGGGTGTTGTAGAGGTCACCTACTGCCAGCGTACAAGTGGCGATGACAAAGAAAGAGAGGTGCGGTGAATGTCCCCTGATGCCAGTGTACAGACTAATGATGAGAAGGGGAAGGGAGATGAGGTACCACCTGCTGCCAGGGTACAGATTGTTGATGGGAAGGGAGATGTGGTACCACCTGCTGCCAGGGTACAGATTGTTGACTGGAGGGTGATGGGAAAGAAGATGCAGTACTACCTTCTGCCAGTGTACAGAATGATGGGAAGGGCGATATAGGTACCACTTGCTGCCACTGTACAGACTGTTGATGGGAAGGGAGCTGCTGTACCACCTGCTGCCATTGTACAGACTGTTGATGGGAAGAGAGATGTAGTATCACCTTCTGCCAGTGTGCAGACTGTTGATGGGAAGTGAGATGTAGTATCACCTACTCCCAGTGTATAGATTGCTGATGGGAAGGGAGATGTGGTACCACCTGCTACCTGTGTACAGATTGTTGATGGGAAGGGAGATGCGGTACCACCTGCTAGCAGTATACAAGTTTTTACTGTGGAGGAGTGGTGCCCTGAGCAGCATTCAGTGGGGACACACGACAGTAGGTCTGAATATGCTACATTTTAAGGCAAACTATGCAAGACTTTCTACAAGTTAGTTAATGTCTTGGGGTCCCAAGAAGTTAACTATATGCCAGAGGTCAGTCTCACTGCTATTCGTTCACTCTTCCACCAAGGGCAGGAGTTTGGTGGTGCCCCCTCAGAGTCATCACACTGACAGCTGCAGAAGAGGTTAAATAACCTACTTTCTTGCTCTTTACCACCACCCTGACCTACAGCTGATGCTAGAGGACAGTGTGGTGGTAGCAACAACATGTACTTGGAGATCACCAGCCCTATAATCCACAAAGTTAATCAAATCCAGATCACCAGCATATGAAACAGGAACCTGACAGCAACCACTTTTCTCCAGCTAAGGTGCTTCTGTGGCAAGCATACCAAATAAATCATATCGATATCAAAGAATAACCATGCAAACTGATAATTATAAAAACTTTTTTTTTTTTTACTTAAGATACTCTGTTCCCCTTGATATAATGGCTAACAAATGTTCAGTAATAACCACTTTTTTAATCCAAGATTAATTTCTTGAAAAGGTCAACTTATACCCAAAGTCAAACAAACCTGATGTACACAGTTTAATAAACAGCAAATATGAATGGCCATTAACACAAACTAAACTTCTGTCATAATAACTATACTATATATAACTACAAAGGCCATACATTTCTAGCAAGGACTAGTACTGTGGAAGAGAATTAAAGCAGTAAACTGATAAGGCTCAGCTTGCAGCACCGGGTTCAATTCCCTCACTTTCCACATGCAAACTATCACTAGGTCACTAGTGTTCTGGGGTGTCTCTGAAAACAGGCACTTGGTTAGGAGGGGTTTAGCCAGCTAAAGAATGGATATAATTAACTAAAGACAATGTCAAACATACACAGCAGGAGGGAAAACTATGCTGCCATCTCTTCATAGTAACAAAATTCTGAAAATGGAAACATACCAAAGCACACATTCTGAACTTTTTTTTTAATAACTTGAAAAGGTGGCAACAAGGAGTTTATCACATAAAATAAGGCTGTGACAACGTCTGTGTATTTTAGGAGATTAAGTGTCTCCTACTGAGCTTCCATTACAAACAGCACCTCTTAAGTTATCTGCATGGACAGTAACTCAAACACTGGCATATATGCATTTATACGCTTGGGGGAAGAGAAGAATCCAAACAATCTGAGGTTAACCAGTATCAAAACTAAACAGTCACTTATGTTGCAAATGCAAATGATGAACAACAGAAATTAATATGAAGGCTGGGTTTATACATTGATCTGCAGCTAACTCGTCAGCGCCTATGACAAGAACAAAAGGCTTTTGGCTATAGCAAGAATCTTGCTAGTCAGCAGACTAAGTTCATTTTGTATATAACATACAAAAATGTTTTAAGACAAGCACAGTATTCTTAAGTTCTCTGGGTAAAGCTCCTAGATTCAAATATATGCTCTGCTCCCTTCCAGAAAGCACAACTTAAAAGGACACAATATCCAGTTTATATCGTTTTGAAAATCAAGTCTATGAGATCAGAGACGCCAACATCAGCAGATGAAATGGGAGGATAAGTCAGATGATACGTATTTTCAACAAAGGACAGAGTAAAATGGCAACTGCAAAACGTGTATCATAGTACTGGTAATGCTTCTTCCTTAATGAAAGGATGAAGTCACGGGTACTACAATCACTCAAGTAATCTGCAGTACCAAAACAGATGATGCATCAGTTTAAAGTCGCTTTTAAAATTTGTATTTTATACAGACTTGGGAGTCTTCATTTTTTTAGGCTTCAGTCTTGGTGTTTTTATTGCTTTTGTAGCAGACATCACATTCTTCCTCACTACAGATCCTCCAAGACGTTTTACTTTCACCTTCTTTTGTGGTGTTTTATTTCCTAGTTTCTTTTCAAATTTGGACCGTTTTTCTTCCGTCTCTTCGAACACAGCCGAAGCATCTACTTTCTGCACCTTGCTATCCTCCTGTGTACCACTGCCATCATTAATAGCGAGTTTTCTTTTTGGAGTCTTTCGGACAAAGGATGATTTCACATCACTCGAAAGAACATTTTTCTTTGCAGTTTTCTAAAGTTGGAAAGAACAGAAGTATTCAGTTAAGAGACATCAGGTTCAAAGCACATCACTTTACTGAATATACTCAATAAGTCATTCAGACAACGCATTTAACTTTGGTATGGCTAACTGTATTTTATACACGTGATCAAAATATTATGACCAAATGGGAAAGGGACTATCACCTAGTCTAATTTAAATAAGTCTGTTTCAAAGTAAAATGTTTTTTTCCTTGACGGGGGGAACTGGAGTGCAATGGGGATGCAGAAACAATTCAAGATGAGCCATAAGCCTTTATTAAGTTCAAGCATAACATAAAACTTTTAATTTTTGGCTGCTTGGTCAACACAGCTGACAGCAGCAGAGGAGTTAGCAGGCCACTATATTTAATGCTCATTTTCACATGCAAAGTAGGAAGGTGGTTTCCCTCACAGGCCATCATCATCCCTGCACCCTGAAATGACTGCATCACAGAACACACACAATAAGTATGTAACATCAATGATCACATTAGTGCTTCCCACTACAGTACAAATCAAGTTTTATAAATTAGTTAAGATGAAAACTCCAGATGGTCTGGAGAAATAAACATAAAAAACAGAGAAACTAATAAATGCAGGCATAACACCAGCAGCAACCTACAAAACTATGAAATTATGTGCATCTTTAATTTTCCAAAAATTCAATTCAGAGGTGAACCAAGGCTGATGGCACTGTACACAAACTTCCAGATTCAGCCCCCTTTCCTACAAATGTGGTTGCCCTTTGTGCTAGACAGGGCATATCCCTACACAATTTCTTAATAACTAAAAACAGACGGTGCAGTGGTGCAGAGGTAGCATTGTCTCCTCACAGGAAGAGGTTCTCCAGTTCGATTCTCAGCTGGGGTGCCTTGTGTGTGGAGTCTGCATGTCCTCTCTGCGTTCGTGTGGATTTCCTCTGGGTGCTCTGGTTTCCTCCCACAATTCAAAGACATGTGCCTGGAACATTTCTCCCTGGGCCTCCAATGAAAATTGGCTTTGTTCCAAGTCGGACGTTCTCAGTAAACAAATGTTAAATAAAAATAAATAAAAAATCCTGAGATGAAATGCTTAAGGGAAAAAATTGCCAACCAGACATTCTGGAAAAAAAGAAAAATTATTTAATCCCAAACCAATATACATATACACCATTTCTCTTTAATGATATCACATTACTGAAGAAAATAAATTAAGTTTTCAAAACTGTACACCATGGCATGTATATTATGCATGGTGCATGTCTGGCTACACCAAAGATTCAATGAATTAAGCAACTCAGCATCTTTTCTCGTGCACATCATTTTATACAACTTTGCACATCTGCTTACAAAAGAAAGTACAGCTGTGTTAAAAACAACTGTAGAAGGTCAAAGAAATTCACTGTTGCAGCACTGCCTTGGAATTCCTGTCTGAAGGAGCTTGGCCTGCATACAAGAACGTTTGCCTTCCCCCATCTGATGTCGACATATAGGTGATATAAAGGGCAGTGAGCTAGTGCCCTTCTGCCCCATAATGTAGGCAATATTTACCCCAGCTCTAAAGCACTGGCTGTTCAGTACTGGTCCAATCTGGTACCAATGGGTGGAATGAATACATCAGGAAAAGAACTTAAACAGGGAGTAGGGAAAGGTGGACAGTGCACCCATCCCAACCCAAGGGCCTTGGTTAAGGGAAAGTGGGATGAACGCAGGGAATTGGCACTGCAAAAGTGAACAGACTCCGAACATCTACATTAATAGCATGTTTCTAGCATAACTGGACCACGTTTTTTGTAGTTTGCTGTTCAAGTAAAGACTCTTGGGATAACTCTTACAGCTATCCAATTTGGTGTGGCTAGATTGTTACTAGAACAAAGGACACCAAACCATGCGGGATGGCTAACGCAAACCCTGCTCTGGCCTTGGTCAACACCCATAAACTGTAATGCTTGGCAAAGGTATGGACAAATGACCGGGTATCTGCTACCATAAAGGCCTAAGTGGAGAACCTCCTTCCTCAGAAAACTTGTAGTGGTAACCATAGTCCTAGCAGAAAACCTGTAGTGGTAACCATAGTCCTAGCAGAGTGAGACCTGACAGAGACAGGGACATGTTTTCCATGATGAAGGCAAATAAGGGAATACAATCAGTAATTCACAAGAAAAAAGTTTGACAAGTTGCCCTTCCTCTTCTTTTGCAACTGCAACAAATACTTGGTCTGGCCTTCTGTTTAATCTTGTTGTACTAAAGTAAAATTTGAGCTGCCTGTGCACAAGGGAATCCAAACTCTCTTTCCCTTAATATGTAGTGATGGGAAGAAACCTGCTACAGAATGGCCTGGTTTAAGGAGAGTTCAGTCATCACCTTACGTACGAAGGTAGGTTAGTGTGCAAGATTGACTTTCTCCT